>NC_059425.1:11150254-11469004 GCF_021028975.2 Sphaerodactylus townsendi | reverse complement strand
TTTCCAATGAAATTGAATGGGCAGATCAACAGTTCATGGGCTGCCAACGCTTAAAGTGGCCCTGTCTCTTAAATACCAGTTTGAACTGCAAACAATTATCATGTGATGTCATTGAACTCCATACCGTGAAAAGTTTCCACTGCCCATTTCTACTGGCTAAGCTTTTGTTTAAGGGAGTGGGCTTTTTTGCGCCCCCCCCGGGCCACTCGGCAACCTTAGCAGATCCTGGTGCCAGAGAAACGAAATGCAAATTATTCAAACCAGCAAGGAACTTTCAGCATCATTTATCATGTTATCTTTGATTTGGAAAGAAGCAGTGGCGTAGGAGGTTAAGAGCTCGTGTCTCTAATCTGGAGGAACCGGGTTTGATTCCCACTCTGCCGCCTGAGCTGTGGAGGCTTATCTGGGGAATTCAGATTAGCCTGTACACTCCCACACATGCCAGCTGAGTGACCTTGGGCTAGCCACAGCTTCTCGGAGCTCTCTCAGCCCCACCCACCTCACAGGGTGTTTGTTGTGAGGGGGGAAGGGCAAGGAGATTGTCAGCCCCTTTGAGTCTCCTATCGGAGAGAAAGGGGGGATATAAATCCAAACTCCTCCTCCTCCTCCTCCTCCTCCTCTTTATCATTCTGGAAATACTAAGTGTTCTGAGGGAAGGCCCCATGGCTCAGTGGTAGAGCATTGCCTTGGTATGCAGAAGGCCCCGGGTTCAATTCCTTAGCTCCTCCTATTTAAAGGATCATGGAGTAGGTGATGTGAATCAGAGATCGTGGAGTCCTGCTGCCATTTTGAGTAGGGAATACTGACTTTGATGGACCAAAAGTCTGATCTAGCATATGGCAGTTTCAAGTTTTTTTTGAAGGGCTGCGGCTCAGTGTTAGAGCACCTGGTTTGCACGCAGATCCCCCAGCATTTCTAGTAAAAAGGGGCCAGGTAGCGGATGATGCGAAAGGCCAGTCAGAGATTGGGCTGTACCATGCCACTTCACATCCCTGAGCAGAGTCACACCCTCCTAAATTCTTGTAAGGCAAACTGAGGCCCCTTCCGCACATGCAGAATAATGGACTTTCAATGTACTTTCACAGCTGTTTGCAGGTGAACTTTGCTATTCCACACAGCTGCAAAGTGCATCGAAAGTGGATTGAAAGTGCATTATTCTGCATGTGCAGAAGGGGCCTGAGGAAAAGGGTGTTGACTTAGCAAGCAGTAGGATGGGTGGGGTATCCTCTCCCCCCCATCCCGGCTGATGAGGATTCCACCATTTTAATTTATTTTCTTAAATTTAATGCCCCACCTTTTCTCAGTCAAAGCTGGGCTTGGAATGGTTTCCATACATTACTTAACCACCACAGTTTACAATAACAATACAGTGGTACCTCAAAAATCGATGCCTTCGATAATTGTCAATTTCAGTAATTGATGATTGCCAGGGGCCGATTTCCGCACTCGAAAATCATTGGCTGCCTCGATTTTCGGCGGCCGCCGAGTGTATGCAAATGCCATTGTGCGTATGCAAATGGCGTTGCGTGTGTGCTAACGGTTTTGAGCATGCGCAAACGGCGTTCGCGCTTGCGCAAAAGGCGTCCCTCGAAATATGACGCTTTTGGAAATCGCCGATAATCTCCGGATTATCGGTGATTTTCGAGGTACCACTGTATGTTAAAACATTTAAACTTTAAAACACCATATATATTCCATCTTCGATGGCGACCAATCAGGTATTCCTGATGGACCCTGGGACAGCCTAAAATTCTATCCATCCCCCTCTTTTCACAAGTCCTTTCCCTGATTGGACAGGGGAGGAGGGGGGGAGAAGATTGTGGGGCCAGCAAGATGGAACAGACCCATGGCTGCCCATCAATACCCATGGCGGCCTCAACCGTCAATCCCATCACTGACCCCCTCTGCACAAGTCACCTAAAATGTTTACAGAATGTTTGCAAAATGTTTTCGATCCCCTCGTTCATTCGCACTCAGCCCCTCAAAATATTTCATGGTCACCGTGAGGGGTTCTCTCTCTCTCTCTCTCTCTGGAATATTTGTAGAATCAATGCTTTGAAGACTCGATGCATGGATTCTCTGTTGCTGTGTGTAATTGATGCTTAGAATAGTTAACCTTTTTTTAAAAAAAATACACAGAACTGATGAAAATAAAGATGCAAGAGAGAACAGAGTGAGCTCAGGAATGCAATAAAATGGCACCGAGGAAAATGCAGCAGGAAAGATGAAACATTTTAAAAATGCTTGGCAACAAGGGAAGACGTTTTGAAAATGTTTCATACGAAAGAAGCATTGTAAAAAGGCGTTCAGATAAGACATTTCCAGGCTGGGCATAAAACCGTCTTGGAATGTAAGAGGGAGGAAACGTTTCATCTCCTGCCTCAAAATATTTTTTAAAAATTATGTGGAAAGGGCCACTATCTTCCCCACCACTGCATGCATGTAAAACTTACCTGTGAGTCAATAGTTATAGTAATATATTTCATATACCATCAAGTCCCAACCAATTAATTTTGACCCCAGTAACAGAGGTGGGATCCAGCAGGTTCTCACAGGCTCCTGAGAGTAGGTTACTAATTATTTGTGTGTGCCGAGAGGGGGTTACTAATTGGTGATTTTGCCACGTGATTTTTGCCTTAGTTATGCCCTCCTCTCAGCAGTAGCGTGCAGAACTGGAAGCAGTCTAGCAGGAGGTGCACCGGTGTGCATGGCAGCCTGCGCCTGCGTGCATTCGTTTCCTGCCCAAGGACCAGCGCAGCGGCTGTGGCCTTGCCACAGCCCCACCCAGGAATGCCCCGCCCCAGAATGCCACGCCCCAGAATGCCCGGCCATGCCCCCATCGTGCCCCACCCAGCCCCATTGCCGCTACACCACAGTTTGAATCCCACCACCATGGGAACCTGTTACTAAAATTTTTGGATCCCACCACCGCCAGTAAGGTGCTTTCAAGGCAGGTGAGAAGCAGAGGTGGTTTGCCATTACCTTCATCTGCAGAGTCTCCCTTGGTGGTCTCTCATCCAGGTACCCTGCCAAGTTCCTGAGTTCTGGTGCAGTCAGGCTATAGGGCTATACCATGTTATGTTCCCTCCCATTGTGAGGTATTCCAAGTTACTAAAATGATAGCTTTGCTGTCTTTATCTCAATATTAATTTTTCTTTTTAAAAAAGCAAGAAACTGATTGTTTAACAGTGGTGAATTCTGCACAGCACAAATATAATGTCTCCAGGATGTTATAAACAGTGTTTTGTGGAAGAACTTTGCATAGGCCTCTTCCCCAAAATGAGTTCAGCCTGTACCATTTCTCACCACCTGGGTCTTTCAAAAATCGCTCAACTAGTCACCTCCCCCCCCAACCCGGTTGAGGGCTATTCCTGCCTACTGAGCAAATGACAGCAGGCAGGAAATGCTTTATTTTTCCCACCCAAACCTCTTGCCCATCATTTTGTGTGCAGCAGGAGATTCTTCATGGAGATTCCCCATGGAGCTTCCTGTGCTTACAATTCAGCCGTTTGCTATTTCACTGTCAAAAGTAGACGAATAAAGTTTGTTTAGCCTAGTGATCCCGTGCACATGTTGTTTTTCCTTTTTTATTTTGAGGCGGCTGTCTGCAAAGCTAGAGAAGCAGACAGCCCCCTCAAAACAAAACAAAAGAAGGAAAATGACACATGCATGGAATTGCTAGACTAAACAAACTGTATTCATCTACTTTTGACTGCGAAATAGCGAACAGATGAGCTGGAAGCAGAGCTCCACGGGGAATCTCCACAGAGAATCTGCTGCAGCACACAAAATGGTGGGCGCCTGTTAGAACCAAAGTTTGACGGTACTCTGTATTCAAATGTATCCTGTTTGATCCTGGCTGATTGATATGCATACTGATGGATATGTAGGATCCTTTCCTTTCTGTATCTCTGTCTTTGACATTTATTGCTTCACACCAATCATAGGTCGTTTCCCCACTTACCTGGGTGAGTGGTTGCTGCGCGCTACTCCCAGTGTGCGTCATTTCTGACGTGTTCCTGGGCTTCCCTCAAAAGGCGCCATTTCAAAAGGCGGCAGGAATGTCGCACGCTGAGGGGGCGTGACAGCGGCAGCGTCGGGGCGGCTGCGTTGTCACTGCCCCTGTAATGGGGAGTGCCGGGGGACCCCGCGCTACTTGGGGAGAGTAGCGTGCAGCAGCAGGTAAGTGGGGAAACGCTCATAGATAACTTGGAGTGACCCTGAGAAGCCTCCTGGCCTCAAACAATAGGATGTCCATTGAATGGCAGGGGAGAGGTTTTGTCAGGGTGGCTTGAATGCTGGGGGATGGGAACTCTGTTCTTTGTGAATCTGCTGTGAGAAACTATTCTACTGCTGCTTCCTTGCTGCGCTTATCTCTCCTGCGCTTAGTGAAGGCCAAATACTTTGGTCATTAGTACAGCTGTGGAAATGTATAGTGGGCGGGGGATGGCTATGCTGGTTGCTTTATGATAAAGACGTCTCGGCCGAGGCAGCCAGAGACGTCTTGGAATTTGTACTGAACTTATCTTACCTGCAATAAAGGAATCATTGTCCATCACAACTGTTTCAATTGTCTGGTTTAAGGAGGTTCTGACAGGTTTAGCAGGTAGCATCTCTCTCTCCTGTAACCTTGAGGCGACTATGCCTCCAAAAACAAGTCTTTTCACACTTTTGTTGAGAAAGTGTAAGGTTGTGATTTAGTTAGAAGGCTGGTTCGGCCTTGGACGGGATTCCTTAGATGCGTTGGGCTGATTGCCCAGCGTGGTTCTTATCGCTTGCTTAACCTTGCTTTCTGTCTGTGTGAAACTGCTTCTGGCTTGAGGGAATGAGTAATTGTTTATGTCCAGTTCTTGGTGGGAAGGAGAGACCTGTATAAGCGGTCGCCCGGCAAGGGGGGGGCGGTTAGAATCTGCACTGTCTGTAGAGCTGATCATGAAAGCCAGCAAATAAAGAACTCTTACGGTTACTTTTGGTCTGGACCTTACTGATTCCTCACAGAAAGCGGGAGAGAGGTTCACGTGGAGATATAACAACCTAGGAAAGCCAGATGCTCTCAGAACTGGCTTTTCTTAAGCTAGGGACTTGCTTCCTTCGATGAACACTTCTGATCAAGTGTCCAGAGTCCGTTTATTGGTCTAAGGTCTGAGACTGTGAAATTGACAAGAGCTCCATGCAGCAGATGGGGAAAAAAGATCTGTTTTGGCTGATAATGCTTGTGTTCTCCCAGGCTGTGGGAACTCAAAATCCCAAAATGGATCTTTTTATAATGTCCTATTCATGCTGTGCAGAATCCACCACTGTTTAACGACTTTGGTTATGATCAGTGGTGGGATCCAAAAATTTTAGTAACAGATTCCCATGGTGGTGGGATTCAAACTGTGGCGTAGCGCCAATGGGGTTGGGCGGGGCATGACGGGGGCGTGGCCGTGTATTCCGGGGACAGGGCATTCCTGGGCGGGGCTGTGGCAAAGACGCAGCCGCTGCACTGGTCCTTGGGCGGGAAACGAATGTACGCAGGCACAGGCTGCCACGCACGCCGGTGCACCTCCTGCTAGACTGCTTCCAGTTCTGCGCGCTACTGCTGAGAGGAAGGGCATAACTAAGGCCAAAATCACGGGGCAAAATCACCAATTAGTAACCCCCTCTCGGCACACACAAAGAATTAGTAACCTACTCTTGGGAACCTGTGAGAACCTGCTGGATCCCACCTCTGGTTATGATGGACATGGAGTGTCTGGAAAAGCGGTGTAGCTTTTGAATGCTGCTTGAACGCTGAATGAGAGCTGTCAGGAGTGAGCACTACAGAGGTTATCAATCTGGAAGATCCAGTTTCCAATCTTTTGTCTGCCATACACTCTCAAGGTGGCTTTAAGCTTGAAGGCAAAGCTCTGGAGCCAAGGTCACCATGATTGGCAGCTGTGTGTCTCAGTGACTTTTCTCCTTTTAAGACCTTGTCACGGGGCCATTAGCAAAACCGTGTCCTCAAAGCACAGTCACTTATAGGTTACAATTTTTATTTCTGTGTGCTAAGATAGACAGGGGGTAAAATGACCCCTGAAAAAATCCATCATTCATTTTTTGTACCCTGGCCAATGTCACATATTGAGATGAAAAAGGGCCCCATTAGTTCCCCAAAGGAAAACTGGGAACCTGGGAATCAACGCAGTCAAGAGTTCTAGTTAACTGTAGGCTTGTGTAAGAATGGGCTTTCAGTGGAGAATATGGTTGGCATGGTGTTTATTTATTTATTTTACCTCCATTGGCTACCAATCTTGATCCTCCTTGATCTGAGATTGCAAATGCCTTAACAGACCAGGTGATCGGGAGCAACAGCCGCAGAAGGCCATTGCGTTCACATCCTACACGTGAGCTCCCAAAGGCACCTGGTGGGCCACTGCGAGTAGCAGAGAGCTGGACTAGATGGACTCTGGTCTGATCCAGCTGGCTTGTTCTTATGTTCTTATTGCTCTTTCTGGTTAGTATCTTCTCATGCCCACTACCGTATTTCGTTAATACAATAACAATATCTTCTTTCCCCTTAGTCTCAAGTTGGTTTGAGTGTCACGGGGATAGGCGAACGTTTGCAGCTGCAATTACCGATCTCCGTCTCCTCCCCTAGACTTACAGGACTCCCGCTGTGGCAAGGACGCAGCCGCTGCGCCGGTCCTTGGGCGGGATACGAATGCACGCAGGCGCAGGCTGCCACGCACGCCGGTGCACCTCCTGCTAGACTGCTTCAAGTTCTGCGCGCTACTGCTGAGAGGAGGGGCGTAACTAAGGCAAAAATCACGGGGCAAAATCACCAATTAATTGTGTCCTTGCCACAGCCCCGCCCAGGAATGCCCCGCACCCGGAATGCCCAGCCCCATTGGTGCTACGCCACAGTTTGAATCCCACCACCATGGGAACCTGTTCCTAAAATTTTTGGATCCCACCACTGGGGCAGAGTCATCCTAGGAGTCGGCACAGCTCTAGGCTGATGCTGTGCAGCTCCATGGTGCCTGACCCTGGAAGCTGCCACCATTCCTTGGCTTTGCCAGTGCAGGAAGAAGCCCCAGCATGACTAGAGGTGTTTCAGGGGTGTTCCAAGGGGGTGGGGCTGAATGAAATCATCTTCCTCTGCCCTCGCAGCCCCCGTGTACTGACAGAGCCGGTCGTGGATGTGAAACACATTTTTTTGGTAATGTACATCCATTATCCCCTGTGGGAGATTTTAACCAGCCAGTGCTTTCCTTGTGGGGAGGGCCTTTCCCATACTGTGGAGAAACCCTCTGGAGGTGGTAGGGCAGTGCTGCCGTGGTGCTGTCCCTGCCTGCCAGAGAGATCTGGATGGGGCTGCATGGCTTCTTACAGCCATAAGACGGGTTGAAGGGGTATGAGATTGTGTCTGATTAGTTGGAATTTAGCCGGAAGAGCTCAGAAGCTAAGCAGGGTTGACCATGGTCAGTACTTGGATGGGAGACCGTCAAGGAAGCCGGGACCTGCTCATTTTGTTTCCCAGTTAAACACAAGAAGCTGCCTTCTATCGAACGAGACTACTGGTGCATCAAGATCACTACCAGCTACTCAGACTGGCAGAATCCAAGGTCTCAGGTGGAGGTCTTTAACATCACCTCTTATTACCTGATCCCTTTTAAATGGAGATGCCAGGTGTAATACATTTAGACACATTCAGGAAGTAGAATGTGAGAGCCCAAAAACATGGAACTGCACATGATTGACTAGAGAGAACTGCGGTGTTCTTAGCCAGAGCACTGAGAGTTTTGAGGAAAGAACTGATCTGAATGCCAAAGTGAATAGTTGTTCGGTTGTAGATCTATTCTCTGGAAGCTGAGGGCCAGTTCTAAGTGAGCTCTGATTAAGTGCCAAGAAGGACAAAGGAATGTGTGCCAAGGTCCTAGAGTTAACCATAACACAGTAACACTGATTAATCACACGGGTGGCTTTGTGGATTTTCCCTAGGGAGAACCCATCACATAGGGGGCACTGAAGATGGTTCAGTTGGTAAACAGAGAAAGGATTGGATTTCCTGGAGGAAAGCTACAAGTTCTTCTCTGATAGGCACCGTGTGAGTTAGACACTCTAGAGGAGAGGCTGTCTTAGAGTTAGTGTAGGAACTGTGTAGGTTATACCTACCTGAGGGTAGAAATTAAGGTTTTGTTAGTACATTAACTAGGGACCTTCTACATGCAAAACAGATGCTCAGCCTCTGAGTCATGGCCCTTCCTTTCCTCTGCTATTCAGATGAGGGCAAGGACATACTGCTTCTGGTCATCTTGCTTGAAAACCCCAGGAGGTGGAATATCATGGGGTCACCAGGAACCAGTTGTGATTCGATGGCACTCTATAACTTGGTGAGAATTTGCCACAAATGTTGGCACCCCGCTCGATTTGTTGGTGCAAATCTTGCAGTTAAGTGAATCTTGCTGTCCAATGGACATCCTGGAATGCTGTTGCTGTCGGCTGCTCCTGCCTTGGTTGAGGAGAGTGACAGAGCACACCAGCTCAACTAAAAGGAGCAGCAGTGGCGTCGGAGGTTAAGAGCTCGTGTATCTAATCTGGAGGAACTGGGTTTGATTCCCAGCTCTGCTGCCTGAGCTGTGGAAGCTTATCTGGGGAATTCAGATTAGCCTGTACACTCCCACACACGCCAGCTGGGTGACCTTGGGCTAGTCACAGCTTTTCGGAGCTCTCTCAGCCCCACCCACCTCACAGGGTGTTTGTTGTGAGGGGGGAAGGGCAAGGAGATTGTAAGCCCCTTTGAGTCTCCTGCAGGAGAGAAAGGGGGGAGGGATATAAATCCAAACTCTCTCTCTCTCTTAAATAGTCTGGGCTGTTAACAGATTAAATCCCCCACCCCTCGCTGAGAGTAAGCTGAATAAAATATGAGTTCCTTTCAAGCAGACTTGTTAAAGCAGCCTGATAGCCCAGCCTTCCTCAATCTCTGTTTAGGTTTGAAGCTAAACAGGATTGGCCCTGGTTAGTACTTGGATGGGAGACCATCAAGGTACCGGTAGTTCAAGGTTGCTATGCAGAGACAGCCAATGGAAAACCAGCTCTGTTCATCTGCCCTGACCTGGATGGCCCAGGTCAGCCTGATCTCCTTAGATCTTGGAAGCTAAGCAAGGTCATCCTTGGTTACTTCTTGGATGGGAAACCACCAAGGTAGTCCAAGGTTGCTACGCAGAGGCAAGCAGTGGTGGGATCCAAGCATTTTAGTAACAGGTTCCCTCGCCAGCCCCCTCCCCCCTCAGCAAAGGGGGCAGAGGCAGGCAAACCTGAGCCCTGGGTAAAACCTGGGCCACCCCACCATGACCCCCCCCCCAATTTTTTTTGCACCAGGTCTTTTCTAAATCATCATCACATTATAGAAAATGCCCCAACTCACAAATCTGAACACAGCAATGGTGAAACACACAGGTTCTTTGATAGAGACTGGTGAGATAAAAGGTACGAAAGGCTGAGAATCCGAATGAATTCGCAGTACCTAGAAAGGGGTTAAATCCCAGTTCAGGGGAGTTACATTATTGGTCATGAAAGTTGCTTTATATGGAACCTTCACATTGTCAAGCTGCAGAGTATGCCTCTTGGGGAGGTGAGGGTATGGACATGGAAAAACGGACCCAATTAGTAACCCCCTCTCGGCACACACAAATAATTAGTAACCCACTCTTGGGAACTGATGAGAACCTGCTGGATCCCACCTCTGGAGGCAAGCAATGGAAAACCACCTCTGCACATCTTGCCTTGAACATCCCATGATCCTAGGGCCGTGATGGCGAACCTTTGGCACTCCAGATGTTATGAACTACAATTCCCATCAACCCCTGCCAGCATGGTCAATTGGCCGTGCTGGCAGGAGAACGTGAATTATCGAAGATCCCTAACTTTATCCTGGAGTATAAAAGGTTTACACCACTATCCTAGGGTCACCCAGAACTACCTTGACTTAGCAGTACACAGCTTTTTTTTTATTAGACCTGCTTGGAGGCACCTTAACCGAGAACTGTGAAGCCGGTCTTCTCAAAATCCTCCTAAGGTCTATTTAGTGAGGCTCCTCCCAGGAAAGCATTCTTAAGATTACCTTGGCACTGTGTTCAATAAACTGACTCACTACCTGTGAGAAGGAGCAGGTAACAAAAAAACACACACACATTTGGGATGAGTTCCCAGGGGATGAAGTGGATGAATCACTTCAGAGAGGCATAAACGATGGGAGATGTAAATTAGCCACGCAATCTGTTTAGCGTTGGAATTCATTGGCAGGGTATGGGCGAATCGAGGAAGAAGAATGATGGGCTGACAATCACTGTACTCTCTCTCTCTCTCTCTCTCTCTCTCTCTCTCTCTCTCTCTCTCTCTCCCCGCCCCCCCATTTATATTCTATTTATATGTCATGTTGGAAGCTGCTCCGAGCCCACAATGGGAAGGGCGGCATATAAGATTAATAAACAAATCAATAAGTAAACAAGTGTGTTGATTTAGGACACGGGTGTCAAACTCGCGGCCCTCCAGATGTTATGGACTACAGTTCCCACCATCCCCTGCCAGCATCATTCTAGCAGGGGATGATGGGAACTGTAGTCCATAACATCTGGAGGGCCGCAAGTTTGACACCTATGCTTTAGGAGCTGCACTGGGGGGAATCTGGCATGTAAACTCTTGTTCAGCACCAGGCTGAGCACAGAGTCATTGGAAGACCAGCCATGGATACCCCCTTGCTCTAACTGGCTGGGCCAAGTCAGGTGCTGCTCCCCAGAAAAGGTTTGCTCACTGGGCTGTGCTCAAAGACTGAACCAGTGCATGGGATGTTGAGAACGCTGACCCAAACTCATCAGGAGCTGGATCTGCTGTTGGCAGACTCTTCGTTTACTCATGGGTCGTGCTTTCTTGTTGAATTGCTTTGAAGATGTCATGCTGCGCAGCTTTGTAGCCATTTGTGCCAAGGTTTCCAGCTCTGGTGTAGTGGTTAGGAGCAGGTGGACTCTAATCGAGAAGACTGGGTTTGATTCCCCATTCCTTCACATGAACAGTGGACTCTTATTTGGTGAACTGGATTAGTTTCCCTGCTCCTACAGATGAAGCCTGCTGGGGTCACAGTTCTCTCTGAACTCTCTCGGCCCCAGTTACCTCACAAGATGACTTTGTAAGCCACTTTGAGTCTCCTTACCGTCCAGAAAGGTGGGGTATGAATCCAAAGTCGTCGTCGTCGTCGTCTTCTTCTTCTTCTTCTTCTTCTTCTTCTTCTTCTTCTTCTTCTTCTTCTTCTTCTTCTTCTTCTTCTTCTTCTTCTTCTTCTTCTTCTTCTTCTTCTTCTTCTTCTTCTTCTTCTTCTTCTTCTTCTTCTTCTTCTTCTTCCTCTTCCTCTTCCTCTTCCTCTTCCTCTTCCTCTTCCTCTTCCTCTTCCTCTCTGAATTGCTTTGAAGATGCCATGCTGAACAGCTTTGTAGCCACTTGAGCCGGAGTTACATGCTCTTCACCGGCGACTGCTGCGATTTGGGGGCAGAGATGAAAGAAAACAGTGTCTCTGGATGTGGTGATGTCACTTCTGGATGAAGATATGGATGGAGGCCTCAAAGTGACTATATTATGCTCACACGATGCTCTGCAAATTTCCCGAATCTCTATGGTAAAAATCATAGAGACTGGGGCGACTCCTAGAGGGTTGCTCAATAGCGTGACATCAGTTGTGTGTCTCCAACTGGAAGAAATGTTGATATGACAAGCGATGCAAATCTCAATTTTCCTCCCCACCGCTCCAGTGAACACCGGTGACGGATAGGAAAACATGAGCAGGGGGTTTGCTCGCAGAGGGCGGGAAAATGGCTCCTTGATTTATTTCTTTACTTGGGTATTTCTATGCCAGTTTTCTCATAAAGAAGCCCAAAGCAACTGCAAGAGATTTCCAAAACAATATAATTTGAACGTGAGAAACACAAACAAAATACAAACATCCTGGGTGGGGCCTAATTCACTCGACTCACTGTGGTTGGCCAAGAGTCCTTTGCTTTGTGCCTCTGGCTGTGCCCAGACTTGAGTACCCGCAGGCACAGGAGAATACAAAGGGTGCCCAGACGGTGCCCAGCTACTGCGCACAAGCGAAAAAGATCTTCCTAGCCCTCCTCCCAGCCTTAGTAACTAAATCTCATTTGCTATTGAACTCTCAGTTCCTTGATTTCTCCAGTAATAGAGCAGCAGTGGCGTAGGAGGTTAAGAGCTCATGTATCTAATCTAGAGGAACCGGGTTTGATTCCCAGCTCTGCTGCCTGAGCTGTGGAGGCTTATCTGGGGAATTCAGATTAGCCTGTGCACTCCCACACACGCCAGCTGGGTGACCTTGGGCTAGTCACAGCTCTTCTGAGCTCTCTCAGCCCCACCCACATCACAGGGTGTTTGTTGTGAGGGGGGAAGGGCAAGGAGATTGTAAACCCCTTTGAGTCTCCTGCAGGAGAGCAAGGGGGGGTATAAATTCAAACTCTTCTTCTTCTTCTTCTTCTTCTTCTTCTTCTTCTTCTTCTTCTTCTTCTTCTTCTTCTTCTTCTTCTTCTTCTAATATCAGCAATGGCAGCTACCTCTGATTCAGGAGAGGTTCTTTAGGGCAGAGAAATAATCTGTCTTCAATAACTGGGAGACCTTGTACCAGAAACTAAAAGAAGAAGAATTTGGATTTGTATCCCACTTTTCTCTAGCATTAAGCCATCTCAAAGCAGCTTACAATTGCCTTCCCTTTCCCTCTCCCCCACAGGCACCTTGTGAGGTAGGTGGGGCTGAGAGAGTTCTGAGAGAACTGTGTGTAGCCTAAGGTCACCAATCAGGCTTCGTGTGGAGGTGTGGGGAAACAAACCTTGATCACCAGATTAGAGTCCACCACTCTTAACCACTATACCATGCTGGCTAGTCATCAAAAGGAATAGAAGAAGAAGAAGATTTGGATTTATATCCCCCCTTTCTCTCCTATAGGAGCAGCAGTGGCGTAGTGGCTAAGAGCAGGTGCACTCTGATCTGGAGGAACTGGGTTTGATTCCCAGCTCTGCCGCTTGAGCTGTGGAGGCTTATCTGGGGAATTCAGATTAACTTACGCACTCCAATACACACCAGCTGGGTGACCTTGGGCTAGTCACAGCTTTTCGGAGCTCTCTCAGCCCCACCTACCTTACAGGGTGTTTGTTGTGAGGGGGGAGGGCAAGGAGATTGTAAGCCCCTTTGAGTCTCCTATAGGAGAGAAAGGGGGGATATAAATCCAAACTCTTCTTCTTCTTCTTCAAAGGGGCTTACAATCTCCTTTCCAATTGTATTGGTCTGAAGCAGCAGGGAAAAAAAGTTTGACTCCAGTGGCCCTTTTAAGACCAACACATTTTTTATCCTTGGTGAGAATTCTGTGTGCGTGCATACTTCTTCAGATAACACCGAAACTTGTAATTGAGCTTCAGGTGTCAAATATAACTCTGGGGCACATTCCAGTGTTTCAAGAATACTTTGAAGATGCTTTGTGCCATTATGAACTGTAATCTCAAGAGTTCTAAGAAAGTTGCCATTATGTGGATTACTTTTCAGATTGTTATCGCCTTGGAATGCTAAACCTCTCGGAGCAAAGCATAAGCGAACCTCCAGTAATCTTTCCAATATTTCTTTCCGCCTTGTAGCTTCTGTTAAAAGCCGTTTTTTAAAACCTTCCTGTTGGTGGGCTTTCCCACATTCTCCTTTCCCTCACTTGTTAAGTTCCTTTTCTCCACGGTGTGTGTGCTCTTCCACACGTGTTTTTTCCCCCAGGATCTGTAAACCCCTGAAATAACCAGACTCTCGGGTTCAGAAATTGGTTTGTTGGCAGTTTCTCATGAACAGCATTCAAGCCAGCTTTTGCTGGAACTGAGTTCTACTATAGCACTGTGTAGTTAATATCTCTTCCCCAAATTTCCCTCCCATCCCCACCCTCTGGATCTCAGAAGGAATAAATCACTAACTATGTCCCCAAACAGTGCAGAGTCTCCAAAGATAAAGCCAGGTGCTGGTCAGTCCAAAGAATGAGAAAGATACTACATACTAAAGCCAATTTTTTTAAAAGCCAGGGGTTCTTACGTTGCCATCCCCACCCAGCCCGCTCCAAAGTCTCATGGCAAGAACCCAGGAAGAGCTGAAATGTTAACAGGTCTCAACAGGATCTTCACAGTTTTTCTCCCTCTAGTGGTCAATTCAATATTACACCTATTTATGTCTGGCATAAAAACCTGTTGTTTTAATCTGCAGGGAGCTGTGGAGAAAAGGAAGCAGAGAGAGACTCTTACATGCAGAGGTGGGATCCAACCAGTTCTCACCACTTCTCTAGAAGTGGTTACTAATTTTTTCTGAGTGCCGAGAAGGGGTTACTAAAGCAACCCCCCTGCCCAATAGGGACTGGAGGTAAGTGTGTGCGGCGGCGCCACTGTTTGAATCCCACCATCGGAACCTGTTATTAAAATTTTTGGATCCCACCACTGCTTACATGTTATTTCCCTGCATATTGTAATATCCCAAGCTATGCTTAGTTAGCAAATATGTCATGCACTGTTGCCATGAGTTCTCTGGGAGAAATGAGCTGGGATGGTTGCTTCATAAAAAAGGGATTAGGGATATAATTCCACAAATGGTTTCCTCATCAAAATATAGCAGCCAATGTAGAAAGCCACGAATGCTAGTTCAGTAGTTCATTTTGTATGCAGGGTGGTGGTAATGCAGTTGACTCATCGTTTGCCAATTCTTAGCTGGTGTGTGAAGGATAAATTTAGGTGACAGATCCACAAGGGACGGGGGTCTGTTGGTGGTTGAAAGATAAAAGTTAATGGTGCAGAGGTAGACTATGTACTTGAGACAAAAGGTCTCAAGGAGGGTCACTGGTCACTTTATGTTGCCTTGGGATTTCTACGTGGTTTCAGGGGAATAACTTTAAACCTGCAAAGAGACATCTGCTTTTGGCCAGGTCAGTTGCAAGGACTAAGAGACTGTGAGGTATAGGAACCACCATGTGGGTTTGGAAGAGAACCAGCTTTGACTCCGTGCATAGCAATGAAGCTCACTTGGGTGACTTAAGAGTAGCAGTGGAGTAGGAGATTAAGAGCTCGTGTATCTAATCTGGAGGAACCGGATTTGATTCCCAGCTCTGCCTCCTGAGCTGTGGAGGCTTATCTGGGGAATTCAGATTAGCCTGTGCACTCCCACACACGCCAGCTGGGTGACCTTGGGCTAGTCACAGCTTCTCGGAGCTCTCTCAGCCCCACCTACCTCACAGGGTGTTTGTTGTGAGGGGGGAAGGGCAAGGAGATTGTAAGCCCCTTTGAGTCTCCCACAGGAGAGAAAGGGGGGATATAAATCCAAACTCTTCTTCTTCTTCTTCTTTGGTAGTTGGGAAAATTATGTTGGGAGAGTGGGGAGGAACGACACTTTGGCAACTATCAGACCATTGCACTCATTTCTCACACAAATCTTGCCACGAAGAGTGTTACCATATCTGGAATGAGACCTGCCTGATGTTTGAGCTGGATTCAGGAAAGGAAGAGGCACTAGAGATTATATTACAAGTTTATTTTGGTTACTAAAGTATACAAGCAAATTTCAGATGAAAATTAACTTGTGTTTCCTAGATTATAGCAAAGCTTTTGATCATGAAATGTTACAGCTGGTTTTAGAAGAAATGGGTGTGCCTCAACACACGATTGTTTTGATGTACAGGCTGTACTCTGGAAAAGAGGCTACTGTAGGGACAGAACAAGGAGGAACTGAGTGGTTTCTGATTGGTTTCCAATTGCTTCCAACTGGGAAATGTGTCAGACAATTAAGAAAAGTGCCAGATACATCCCTATCTCTTCAACCTTTTCCAATTAAGAAAGGTGTCAGACAAAGATAATCCCTATCTCTTAGATCCCTGTTTCTTCAGTCTATATGTAGAACACATCATAAGAACATAAGAACATAAGAACATAAGAACAAGCCAGCTGGATCAGACCAGAGTCCATCTAGTGCAGCTCTCTGCTACTCGCAGTGGCCCACCAGGTGCCTTTGGGAGCTCACGTGCAGGATGTGAAAGCAATAGCCTTCTGCTGCTGCTGCTCCTGAGCACCTGGTCTGTTAAGGCATTTGCAATCTGAGATCAAGGAAGATCAAGATTGGGAGCCATAAATCGACTTCTCCTCCATAAATAAATCGACTTCTCCATCAGGAAGGATGGGTAAGAGTTAGATGAAGGTGGAATGAAAATTGGTGAAAGGAACATTAACAATTTGATCTGTGCAGATGACACCACATCACTGGGGATAGTGAGAACTTGATATGACTCCCAATCCAATCCAATCCAAAAAATTTTATTAGGCATAGAGATATGACTCTCAACAAAGGTTAAAACAGGAAGTGCCAAAGCAGGATTACATCCGAACATCAAAAATAAAAAAGTAATAAATACTCAGGAATTACACAACTTCAAGGCTGATGATAAAGAAATTGAAAAGGTGGAGTAACTTTGCCCTCCCTGGTGTCGGAATCTCCCAGGTCCTCGGAGGTGGATTCTCCCCACCTATTTTTATTGGATCGAAGGGTTCCTCTTTGTCAGCCATGGTCAGTGAGTAAGGTTAACCTCCAGGTTCAGGAGATCTGGCAATACGTCGTGTTTATCCCCAATAATCCAGACTTGAGCGTCAGAATAATCTGTTTATCAATTGAGAGTTGCAATTGTCAGATCTGAGATTTCCCGAGCAAACCAGAAGCTATATTCCCCTTCAAGTTCTTCCCCACAAAGCTTCTCAAAACCATCTCCTGGCCTCTCCTGGAAGCCTAGCAAGACCATGTGGGAATGGGTCTTGACAGGGACATCGGGAGAAGACAAGAGTCACTGGAAAAGACGGGAGAAAACAAAGACAGGAGGAGAAGTGGAAGATGCAACCTGAGATGGCTTGACTCAGCCAAGTAAGCCAAAGTTCTCTGTCAACAAGGTCTGAATTTACATTCTCTCCTCTTCCATTTTATCTTCCAACAGGCTTGTGGGATAGGTAAGGCTCAGAGTCCATGACTAGTTCAAGGCAGGGGCTTGGACAGATTTATGGAGGAGAAGTCGATTTATGGCTACCAATCTTGATCCTCTTTGATCTGAGATTGCAAATGCCTTAACAGACCAGGTGATCGGGAGCAACAGCCGCAGAAGGCCATTGCGTTCACCTCCTGCACGTGAGCTCCCAAAGGCACCTGGTGGGCCACTGCAAGTAGCAGAGAGCTGGACTAGATGGACTCTGGTCTGATCCAGCTGGCTTGTTCTTATGTTCTCATGTTCTTAAGGCAACCTACTGAGCCTGTGAAGAACATCCTATAGAAAAAAAAGTCTTTGTTTCCATTCTCTCTCTGTTATTCCTTATTTCCTAAAGCTGAACTGTATCTCAGCTTCAGTCACCTTGGCAAGTGGTCAACCACCCCTGGGTTAAAGAAGCTGCCTGTGATATGAGCTAGCAAAACATCAACGGCAGGGTATGAAGACATTCTGGTCAAACCACTGAGTTTTACGAATTGTCCTACATTGTTTGCAATTAAGTACAACTGATGTTTCTTCTTTAAGCTCTAAATGCTTGGACATACACTCCACAATTGCTGTCCTGCAGGGCTTCATGAATGTTGTTCGATATCTGCAGATTTCTACTGGGTTAGAACACCTCTCTGACTTGTTCTTTTCCCTCTCTCTGCCTTCCTGAAAGCATCCAGTTTCCAGAAACCAGGTTCTCTGGGTCTACCTTCTACAAGCAACGCGGTAACAGCTTTGCCTCCCAAAGCCCCAAGGCCCGCCTTAAATTCCACATAGTCACTGCTTATTAAGTTGATATGTGGAAATGAGGTTACAGAGAGCCAGAGGCGGTTTCTCTACCCAGCAAGTCTCAGGAGCTGCGAGATATGGAACGTTTTTTATGACTTCCTGACTTCTCACGAAGCGCAGGAAATGTGTTCGGATCTTCGTGACTGTCAGTGCCATCCAGACAAGTCAACGAAAGCATACCCCAAATTCATCTCTATCAACCCTCTCATTAACCATAATAGATTCCATTATGGGGAGACACACCAAAGTCAACGGTATAACAAGTGGTGGGATCCAAAAATTTTAGTAACAGGTTCCCATGGTGGTGGGATTCAAACAGTGGCGTAGCGCCAATGGGGCTGGGCGGGGCACAGTGGGGGCGTGGCCGGGCATTCCGGGGCGGGGCTTTAATAATTTCTCTGTTACCGTAAAAAACTCTTACTGTAAAAAAAAGTTCCTAATTTCCAGCTGGTATCTTTCTGTCCATAATTTAAACTCATTATAGCAAGTCCTATCGTCTGCTGCCAACAGAAACAACTACTTCTCCTCTAATTGACTGCCTGTCAAATACTTAATACTTTCAAATCCTTAATGTTATTTCTAGAAATCAAAAGAAGGATACTTTCCTTAAACAAGGAACTTTACCCTATTTCTAAAACATGTTTTGAAAACAGCCCAACAGGGAGAATTATCCCGTTTTCTACCTTCGCTAACCAGCCACATAGGAAACAACAGGGCTTTATGATTTTTGGACCTAATGGAATTTCTAATGGAAAAGCAGACCCAATTAGTAACCCCCTCTCGGCACACACAAATAATTCGTAACCCACTCTTGGGAACTGGTGAGAACCTGCTGGATCCAAACTCTGGGCATAACCTCACCTAGGTCCTTTCCGCACAAACCTTTTAAAACGTTTTGAGGCAGGAAATAAAACTTTTCCTCCACGGAGTTCCATACTAGTTTTACCCCTAAACATTTTATTTGCAGTCTCAAAACGTTTTAAATGAATCCCCATATAAAAATATCCTCCAGTAGAAACATTTTGAAAATGCCTTCGGTTGCTGTGCGATCTACTGACTACATTTCCCAAGCTTCTTTGCTTCCCTGAACTTTTCCTTCGCACCATTTTCTGAGCTCACTTCACCCCCCCCTCGCCTGTTCATTTGCAGCATTTCTGTGCTTTTTAAAATTTTATTTCGGGGTGGGGCAATTTTCAAAGCATCAAGTATGTGGTACCGTATATACTCATGTATAAGTCGAATTTTTCAGCACATTTTTAATGCTGAAAAAGCTCCCCCCGACTTATATGCGGGTCATTAAAAATGTTTTGTGTTTTTACTTTGCCGGCCAGCAGGGGGCGCAGTTTTTATGCTAGCGACACCAAAATTTCAGGGTACCCTCAGAAGACACTCCTGTTTTTGGAGTGATTTTTGGAGTGATTCCTGTTTTGGAATCCAATTTTGGAGGATTTTAACTCTTGTGTTTTAGTTTGGTTGCTGGTTGAGCTAAGGTTTTTGTACTTTTAAAGTTATTGTTGATACCATATTGTTCTTGTTGACCCTCTTTTCCACTTACAGAGCAAGTTTACTGTTTTTCTTTGAAATAAATATTCAAAAACATTTAACCTACTGATGCCTCAATTGATGTAATTTTATTGGCATCTATTTTTATTTCCTTGGAAATTTCACCAGCTAGCTGCCATTTCCCGCCCTCGACTTACTCTAGCACGAGTCAATAAGTTTTCCAGTTTCCTTTTGTGGTAAAATTAGATGCGTCCCGACCTTATATCTGTATCGACTTATATCTTAGGCATATACGATATTTTGATTTTTGTGTTTAAACACTGTCAAATTTATAGGAGTTTGTATTCTGTCATATTTGAATGATGTTTAAAATTATTATGTATTTTACTGATATTTAATTGTTTCGTATATCTTGCTATTTTGTATGTTGTATTGCTTGATACTGTAATTCCTATATTTTGATTTATAGTTGTTGATGTTTGCTATTCTATATTGTTATTGCTTTTTGCTGTTGCTCTTTTTGTTGGCTGCCCTGAGCCCTTCGGGGGAGGGCGGGATATAAATTAAATATGAAATGAGAAAAAAAATGAAATGGTACAGTATAGAATTCAGCACAAACTTATGAAGTATTGAACTAAAAACTAAAAACAAGGAACTTTTAAGAACTAAAAAATAGGGGGTGGGAATCGTGTAATGGCAGCCACAAATCGTTTCAAGATGGCGAGGGCGTACATACATATAAGGGGGGGGGTATTGAAACATTTTAGAAATGTTTTAGGTGATTTTTGTGGAAAGGGTCCTAGTAGAGAAACCAAGGAAAGGGCGCCCCTGCACCGGCAGGAATCCTGCCAGTGGAGGGGTGAGGGCTGTTCACATGGGAACATGGGAGCGGCCCCCACAGAGGCCGGCGTGGGAGAAGCGGCTCTGCATGGAGTCAGCCCTCTTTCTCAGTCCCCCTCACCTCGTCATCCTAAATCGCCTGCTGGACTCCTAAGAGCCTACCACGCTTGTCCCTCCCACCTCCAGGGGGGTCAGAGGACAGCGAGGGAAGCGTCTCAAAGCAGTCCCGTAGAGTGATGCAGGACTGACGAGGTGAGTGGTGGGGACAGAGCTGAAATCAGTGAGTAACTCGACCAGCGGTGCACGTTTCTCAAGACTGCACCCGGCAAGGGAATTTCATCGCTGAGTTTTCCAAAAACACTCCCTCCAGGGAGGGGAGGGTTTTTTAGAGAAGCGACCCCTGATGGACTTACTGCACCGTTCTGGGGGGGAGGTGGAGGGGAGTCAAGATTCAGGCTTGCTAAGCTGTGTTTCAAAGCAGTGTCGCTTCTGTGTGGACGTAGCTGCCTTAGGGATGGCATTTTTGCCATCCCTAAGGCGTCGTATTTGGGCCGTGCGGAAACTGCCCAAGTGTTATAGGAACTCCTGGGTTCTGAACTAAGAACTGGGCCTCTGAAACAAAATGCCTGAGGGAAATCAAAGCACACTGCAACAAATTCCAATTACTCTACCCATTCATTCTTCAGTTGTTGAGCGTCATTATTTCTAATAGAAGGTTCTTAATGTGAATGGAAGCAGGAGCTTATCCCTTTGTTTCAGAAGTCTTCTGGCCTGTGCCATTGTCCATGTTCATCTTGCAGGGTTTATTAAAAGGAACATGGTTTTACCAAGATATTCCCCACACCCATAAATATGTGCTTTTGGGCTATCTCCTGGATAGAAATGTTAAATTAAGTGGTGGTGTCCTGACTAAACCTCCTCTGATAATTTCCAAGTCTTCTATGCTCAAATACCGCTAAGACATTGGCTGTGATCCTATGTAATAGTTATATTACAGCTCTGGATGCATTTATTTGATTTTTTGGGGAAGTCCTGTATATTTATTTACTTCTTTTTTATCTAGTGGAACTGAGCACTACTCCTGTAATGAAAAGCATTGGTCTTCCTAGTTTTCCTCAAAATCCTACTCTGTAAAGTTCTGTGGGGAAAGAGAGGATCATGGTATAACCAGATATTGTCAGATCATAGAAGTTAAGTGGAATCAGTGTTTAGAAAGGAAGACTAAAGGAAGAAGAAGAGTTTGGATTTATCCTGTAAGGAGACTCAAGGTGGTTTACAAGCTCCTTTCCCTTCTCACAACAGATCCCTTGTGAGGTAGGTGGGGTTGAGGGAGTTCTGAGAGAACTGTGACTAACGCAAGGTCACCCAGCAGGAATGAAGGAGTGTGGAAACACATCCGGTTCACCAGATAAGCCTCTGCCACTCAGCTGGAGGAGTGGGGAATCAAACCCAGTTCTCCAGATTAGAATCCACCTGCCTTAACCACTACACCACACTGGACCCCTCTTGAGTTCTCAGAGAGGGATATATGCCTTTGCCTTCTTTTATATTATTCTAAAAAGGACCCCGTGAGGTAGGAAAGGATGGGAGACAATGAGGGGCCCACAGTCACAGCATAGGGAACATTTGAAACAAGGTCTCCTCTCCTAGGCCAGGTTTCTCACCAAAACACAACTCTGGCTGTCTGTATGGCTGTTTCCGCACGGCCACGATGGGGGTTGGGTCGACGTACATGATGCCGACCCAACCCCTCTGGGACCGTTCGTACTAACGGTCCCAGAAACTACCGGGACGACGGGCGGCTATGCGCCTCCAAGGTGTCGCGAGAGGCTGGACATGCGTTGTCCCCAAGGCCTCGGCAAGTCGTGCTGGGACGGCGCGCGAGAGACAGTAGGGTCCCACCCGATCACAAGGGGGAAGGGATGGCACCTTCCAGCTGCTGTCGTTCGCATGCGGCTGGAAGCCACCGTTTTCCGTAAACCTCGCTGGGGAAGCGAGGTCAGAAAACGACGGCTTCACAGCAGCTGCGAACAGCTCCATGGGGACGGCGTTTTTGCCGTCCCTAGGGTGCTGTTTATGGCCCGTGCTGAAAGGGCCTATATTTCAGAATCTACATTCCACCATTCTATTGACATAATGATTAAAGCCATTCATTCACTTTTATATTACTTCACAGAGAACATAAAAATGATCTAAAGAAGTGAAAATTTTAAAGTGACAAGAATAGACACTGCACTTGATGTTAGCGAAAAGGCTGAGAAATAAAATTCTGAGACAGCAGCCAAGGAAAATGGAGGCAGGGATAAACAGGGAGAAATCTGCCTCTGTTCCAGTTATGTTTAGTTAGGGTTCCTTTTAGTAGCAGAACTGGGTGAATGGACAAGATATTCAAGACAACTTTGAGCAAAGATTTTAAATTCTTTGAAAAACACAATCAAGACTTATAAGAACATAAGAACATAAGAACTAGCCTGCTGGATCAGACCAGAGTCCATCTAGTCCAGCATTTCTCTAAGCTACTCAAGCATGATGGGCTCCACCAGGTAGCCTTTGGGAGCGTCAACATGCAGGAGGTGAACGCAATGGCCTTCTGCTGCTGCTGCTCCTGAGCACCTGGTCTGCTAAGGCATTTGCAATCTGAGATCAAGGAGGATCAAGATTGGTAGCCATAGGTTGACTTCTCCTCCATAAATCTGTCCAAGCCCTTTTTAAAAGCTATCCAGGTTAGTGGCCATCACCACCTCCTGTGGCAGCATATTCCAAACACCAATCACACGTTGCGTGAAGAAGTGTTTCCTTTTATTAGTCCTAATTCTTCCCCCCAGCATTTCAATGAATGCCTCCTGGTTCACTTAAAATAGTATTTGCCTGAAATTCCAGATTGGCTCAATCCCCTAAAAAAAAAGAGGTGGTCTTGGATTCCCAAAGACCTTCAAGGTGAGAACCGGCCCCTCTTGACTGACCCTTGACCCCTTTAACACCCTGGCTAATGTAGTTTGAGATGGGCTTCCAACAGGACCAACTTAACCTGAGAGCCAGTGGTTAAGAGCAGTGGACTCTAATCCGGAGAACCAGGTTTGATTCCCTGCTCCTACACATGAAGCTTGCTGGATGTCAGGACTGAGCTTGTCCATGATGGATGGCAGGCAGAGCACGGGGTCCGGTGCCTTCCCCTCAGCACCCCAGGACATCCCGGACACAGATCTTATCACAGGAAGGTGTGAACTGTTCCCAGGCTCGCAATGCTTTGTAGCAAATGCTTTGTAGTTTGTAGAGGGTTAGTAGGAGCTGTTTGGCTTAGTGGGAGGGGGCAATAGGATATATGTGGTGGGTTTGCGCGGGAATCGTCGGATTCCTCTTTGACAATGTTACCTACCCTCTGAAATAAAGGCTTTAGAACAAATCTACAGTTTCTGTTGTTTCCAGACCCGAGGTCTGACGCTAGGTGATATTGGATTAAGAACATGAGAACATAAGAACAAGCCAGCTGGATCAGACCAGAGTCCATCTAGTCCAGCTCTCTGCTACTCGCAGTGGCCCACCAGGTGCCTTTGGGAGCTCACGTGCTGGATGTGAAAGCAATGGCCTTCTGCGGCTGTTGCTCCCAATCACCTGGTCTGTTAAGGCCTTTGCAATCTCAGATCAAAGAGGACCAAGATTGGTAGCCATAAATCGACTTCTCCTCCATAAATCTGTCCAAACCCCTTTTAAAGCTATCCAGGTTAGTGGCCATCCCATTAGTCACAGTTCTCTCCGAAGTTGCTCAGCCCCACCTGCCTCACAAGGTGTCTGTTGCGGGGAAAGGGAGGGAAGGAGTTTGTGAGACCCTTTCAGACTCTTTACAGGAGAGAAAGCTGGGTATAAATCTAAACTCTTCTTCTGATCCAGCAGTAGATGGTGAACACAGCTGCTTTTTACTGAATCAGATCCTTCATCTGTCAAGGTCAGTATTGTCTACTTAGGCAGCAGCTTTCAATGATTGTCCACTTAGACTGGCAGCTGTATGATCTCATACAGCTGTATGATCTCATACAGCTGTATGATCTCATACAGCTGTATGATCTCATACAGAAGTCTTTCACATCCCTTATTACCTGACACTTCTGAATGGAGATGTTGGGGATTGAACCTGGGTAGGGACGTAGGTATAGATTTTTTATGGGGGGGGTTTTTTCAGAGGTGAGGCCACACCCCAACCTTCCCCTAGGGCATGGCCACGCCTCCCCAAGCCCCGCCCCTGGCCTAGCGCTTATAAAAGCAGCTCTCCGAGGCTGGGGATGGCAGACTCCCCTGCCCTCCCCTGCCCCCCACCAGCTGGGCTCCCAGCTGGCAGCCAGCAGTTCCTTCTGCCCTCCCCTCTGGGCAGAGGCATAGAGGGAAAATGGAGCCCAGTGCAAAATCTGAGTTTTGCCCCCCCACCCCACCCCACCCCACCCCGGGCAGCCGCTGTGATGCTGGAATCCACCCCCAAACAGCATCACTTTCAATGGTGTTTAAACTAGAGAGACCAAATTCTCCTGCAGGCCAAAAACCGAAAAAACACTACAAATGTTTTAAAAACTCACAAACGGAGGGGTGGAGCTTCGGCCACGAATGGGGGGGGGGTCTGAACCCAAGAACCCCCCCTTACCTACGTCCTTGAACCTGGGACCTTTTGCTTGCCAAATAGGTGCTCTAGTTCAGCCCCTCCCCAGTCCAAAGATAAAATGGTGGCCAAGAACGATTCCAGAGCAATTGTAACCCCCATGCCCAGAATGGATTGGCCCAGAATGGGTTGACCCAGTAAGGGGGTGGAGACTCAGAGCAGCAGAAAGGCTGAAAGAGCTCTTTGCAGAAGACAAGGCTACCAGACTCGGACCTTGATTTCTATAAGCCCTTAACACCTTGTTAACGGTTTTCTTTTGTGGTTGTAATGGGTGAGAGTTCTCCTGGAGACCTTCATCATGTTGCAACCTGTTCATCAAGCCCTTGGAGTCTTCAGGAGCCAACCCACTTGCAAAGAAGATTTTGGACTTGGCAATATCAGTAGACTGTAAATAGAAGGATTTGAAATGCAACCTGAACAGGACCTTGAATTGTAACGTTAAATGTTGATGTTTTAAAAGTGTAAATTGTAAAGAAAAGTAAACCATTTTGTTGTTTAAAAATTGTTGTTGCAACTCATTCCAAGTACTGCCCCACAGAACCCACAAGCTGAGGTTACACAATCCCTTACCCACTGACAATTAATTCCAATAACTGCGGGCCATTTAAATAAATAGCTTTTAATGATGGGCACTAACGTGTTTCCTGATGTTGTTGATAGCACAGAATCACAAATCCTTTGTTTCCTGACCACGGTGTCCATGTAACCAGCCAGCTGGGACTGACAGCAACAGGTTATTTTGAACCCTTCATCAGCAAAGATCATCTAATCCCCAAATATGAGCTATTGCGAACATGTGACTGGATCAGACGCCTCCAACACACACAGACACATATTGACACATTACTTTAGGGCAACCTAGAAGCAAAGTCACTCATGGGATTATGTAAATGACTGAAATTCCTCTCTTTCCAACTGATCCACTCCTTTCTACCGGAGATTGAGTTGACCTTTGATATTCATAAAACAATAATCTCTTTGGGGTGCTGTGTGGTTTCCGGGCTGTATGACCGTGTTCTGGCAGCATTCGCTCCTGACGTTTCGCCTGCATCTGTGGCTGGCATCTTCAGAGGATTTTGCTGCTAGAACACGGCCATGCAGCCCGGAAACCACACAGCACCCTAGTGATTCCGGCCGTGACAGCCTTTGACAATATAATAATATGGTTTTTTTTCACACTTTGGCCAACATTGCCTTTTGAAAAGGGGCAAAGGACTACAAGAAACAACATTAACGTTTCATGCAAACTATTCCCTGGGGAGAAGATTTTAACTATTAGATTACTCAAGCTATTAGAATGTATTGTTTTTAGATGTAATTTGAGACATGCCTCATTCTATTGAAGCAATTACACGGACATTTTATGTAAACCATTCTTGAGTAGAAGATTCTCAATTATTTAATGCCTCATGCTTTTTTTGCATTTTAGATGTGATGTGTGATTATTTTTGAGGATTTTTTTAAAAAATGAAGACTTATTTGAGGACATTAAAAAGTCATGATGTGTTATCTGCCTGTTCACAAATAGCATCTCTTGTCTAAACAGTGTGTTTTTTTGTGATGAGAGCAACATTTTTCTGACATAGCCTAGCTTTGAATTTATTCCATAGCCTCAGACTCACGTGACTAATATAATGATACTGGAAATTGTTATTTATCTTATTGTTGTGGTACCACAAATAGGCATGCCATCCATATCTCAAATCATTACCCTCTAGTTCCAGCAGCCATGTGGTGTAGTGGTTAACAGTAGGTGGATTCTTATCTGATGGGCCTGATTTGTTTCCCTGCTCATACACATGAAGCCTACTGGGTGACATTGGGCTAGTTGCAGTTTTTCAGAACTCTTCAAGCTCCACTAACCTCACAAGGTGTCTGTTATGGGAAAGGAGCTTGTAAGCCACCTTGAGTCTCCTTACAGGAGAGAAAGGTGGGGTATAAATTCTTCCTTCATTCAGCCACACTAAACAACAAGCAGTTAGTTTGGGACTCTTTAGTTTGGGACTCTTTAGTTTGGAGAGGAGGCGGCTGAGGGGGGATGTGATTGAAGTCTACAAAATTATGCATGGGGTAGAAAATGTTGACAGAGAGAAATTTTTCTCTTTCTCACAATACTAGAACCAGGGGGCATCCATTGAAAATGCTGAGGGGAAGAATTAGAACTAATAAAAGGAAACACTTCTTCACGCAACGTGTGATTGGTGTTTGGAATATGCTGCCACAGGAGGTGGTGATGGCCACTAACCTGGATAGCTTTAAAAGGGGCTTGGACAGATTGATGGAGGAGAAGTCGATTTATGGCTACCAATCTTGATCCTCCTTGATCTGAAGATTGCCTGCAAAATGTCTCCTCAACAGACCCAGGTGGGTAATGCGGAGCTTAACAGCCTAAGAAGGCCATTGCTTTCACCTCCTGCATGTGAGCTCCCAAAGGCACCTGGTGGGCCACTGCGAGTAGCAGAGAGCTGGACTAGATGGACTCTGGTCTGATCTAGCTGGCTTGTTCTTACGTTCTTATGTTCAGTTGTACAACCTCATCCACTGGATGAATGAAATTAAATTATATGGTAAACATCAATGATATGGGTATCATTTTTAACTTGGGACGTGTTAATAGGACTCGGCTAATCATCTTAACCCAGACCCTTTAATGGTGGTAAGTGCCACAAATTTTTAGACAACTTATGGCAACCCTGGAAGGATGGTTTCCCATCACCTGCTTCTGCATAGCAACTGTGGACTTCCTTGGTGGTCTTGCCTCCAAGTATTAACCAGGGTTTGTATGCAGCCGCTAATGGGTGGAAACGTGGGACAAAAGACTGGCATAAAGGTATAGGACCAAAAACTGGCACAAGAGTCAGAGATTGCTTCACACAAATTGGATGCCTCACAGATGCCTATGGATGCATCTGGGTGCCCACAGCATCTGCCCCTCCCATGCAAACTGTAGCAAATTTGACTCCTTTCAGGAGACTCACACCAGCAGCCCTGCAGGAAATTAGGCGCCCCCAGAATCCCTGGGGGCAGGTGGGGCAGGTTGAGAGAGTTCTGAGAGAACTCAGCCAGCAGGCTTCATGTGCAGGAGCAGGGAAACAAAATAAGCCTTCTGGGGGCCCATAAAATTGAACCCCCAGAAGCAAAGTTCACCAAGCTTGGATGTTATTACCAGGAGGGTCTTCTGGAGCCACCTTGAAAGACTGGTGCCTGTCAGGGGTGCATTTTTTAAAGCTAGTGGCACCAGAATTTCAGGGTATCATACAGAGACTGTCCTGATGATACTACCCAAGCTTGGTGAAGTTTGGTTCAGGGGGGCCAAAGTTACGAACCCTCAAAAGGGTAGCCCCCATCTCCTGTTAGCTCCCATTGGAAACAATGGGGGATGGGGCACCCCCTTTGGGGGTCCATAACTTTGGCTCAACTGAACCTAACTTCACCAAACTTGGAAGATATCATCAGGACTGTCTTCAAACAATGCCCTCCGATTTTGGTGCTTTTATCTTTAAAAATGCGCCCCCTGCAGGCCAGAAAGCAAAAAACCAAAAAAATACCCCCCAAAATCAGACAGATCCGAATTTTTCGGGTATACCCAAATATTCGGTTATATGTTATTTGTCTTATTTGGACATACAGATAATTTTATGCCAAAATAAATCCAAATCTGAATTTTACCAAATGTCTAGGGTATTGACCAAGCCTACTGATGAGATCAGGTTATATAATTCTACCTTCAACCATCCCACTCCAGACTCTTTAGCACCATTTAATTGGATCTTGCTGGGTCTCTCTCTCCCTTCAATGGGTTGTTCTTCAGCATTTCTCTGATGTAGTTTAGGTCACTCTGGAAATAAAATTTCCACCTTGAATATGTTGGCAATTTCATATATATTAACAGAGTAGAACAGAAGAGACTGATTCACAGTTGCTTTTTATACCAATGAATTTACTAACTGTAAAGGAGGGTTTCATGGAGAAAAAACAGGAAATGCTATACCTTCCTATGTTACTACACTTGATTACATTTTGCTACCACATGTGGTCACATCGTGGCTTCTGCTCAAACAAAGAAATAGACTTAACTTTATAACTTCTGGCTATGTGACCAGTTGCATGTAAGCAATGTCAAACTGACTGACCAATAGCTTAATCAATAGACTGGCCGTAAAACAGTGAGCTCAGCCAGTAGTGTACATACATAAGGTTGACTTTTTCATGACTGAGCTGTGACAGACGCTTGCAAAATGCCGACAGAATATGAAGTTGCCTTGGCAAGCAAGCTGGTGGAAACGCGGGATCGGAAGTCCTTAAATAAACAAAGCAATAAGCAGCGTGTAGAAATGGCCAAATATATGATTATGCTCGCGGTGCAAAGGTATTAACATCCAGTTACCATGTAGTCAATAGCATGATGCAAGTTGTGGATTGACAGGTGCTGATGATGCCTTTTCCCAAAGAGCTAATTGCTTTGTTGACTACAGCCTCCAAGGGGAGATTGCTGAGATGCTTGGGTGTTTTCGGGCTTTCCCGAGTGACAGGTGGTATTTAAGGGATTAACCGTAGTCTCTTCCTTTGTGGGACACTCCTGCATCAGGGACTTGGTGATTTTGTTGTATGTTGCTTCAGGTCCCTGGTAGTTGGTCCCCCCAGCCACTGGAGGGCGACGTAGAGCAGGTTTGCTAGGTCCAGGTTGAGGAACTCCTGGAGATTTGGGAATGGAACCTGGGGAGGGCAGAGAGCTCGGGGGGAGGGGGAATAGAGTCCATCCTCCAAAGCATCCAGGGGAAGTGATCTCTGTAATCAGGAGATCAGCTGTAATTCCCAGGGATCCTCCGGTCCCACCTGGGGGCTGCCGTCTCTAGTGCCTGTTGGCTCTTTTCTTTCAAATGACAGTCTATAGGTGGGATTAAACTGTACAATAAAGAAGAGGAAGAGTTTGGATTTATACCCTGCCTTGGTCTCATGTAAGGAGTCTCAAGCAGAGATGGGATCCAGCAGGTTCCCACAGGTTCCCGAGAGTAGGTTACTAATTGTTTGTGTGTGCCGAGAGGAGGTTACTAATTGGTGATTTTGCCACATGATTTTTGCCTTAGTTACGCCCCTCCTCTCAGCAGTAGCGCGCAGAACTTGAAGCAGTCTAGCAGGAGGTGAACCGGCTTGTGTGGCAGCCTGCGCCTGCGTTTCCCGCTCAAGGACCGGCGCAGTGGCTGCGTCCTTGCCACAGCCCCGCCCAGGAATGCCCCGCCCCTGGAATGCCTGACCATGCCCCCATTGTGTCCCGCCCAGCCCCATTGGCGTTACACCACAATTTGAATCCCACCACCATGGGAACCTGTTACTAACATTTTTGGATCCCACCACTGGTCTCAAGGCAGCCTACAAACTCCTTTCCCCTCCCCATTCCAACAGGCACCTTGTAAGGTAGGTGGGGCTGAGAGAGTTCAGAGAGAACTCTGACTGGTCCAAGGTCACCCAACAGGCTTCATGTGCCAGAATGGGGAAACAAACCAGATAGGAATCCACTGCTCATGTGGAGGAGTAGGGAATCAAACCCAATGAAGTCCAGGGTTGATTCAAAAAGGCAGGCAATGGCATACCACTTGGGTCGATCCCTTGCCTACAAGGATCACCATGAACCCACTGCAACTTGATGGCCTTTTCTTCCATGGCCATTCGAATTTCATTCATTCCTTGTAAGAAACTCACTTGCGAATTTTACCAAAATGTCCACAGTAAATAGGAATGACGAGGTTTGGGTTTATACAGCTGGCTCTGCCTCCTAAGTCCACATGGCTTTGGAGACAGAGCCAGCAGTATGAAGCTGGACTGAGTCAGGCCCAGGCCACAGTTCAATGTTGGGCTTGGCTGGGACCAGCTTTAAGCTGCAAGCTCTACTCCCAAACCCCACAGTTTAAAGCTGGATCTGCCAGAAGCATAGTGGGGAAAATGGAGCCCAAGGCAACACCTGCTCTGGGTGCCCCCAGTGATGGGATCCAAAAATTTTAGTAACAGGTTCCCATGGTGGTGGGATTCAAACTGTGGTGTAGCGCCAATGGGGCTGGGCGGGGCCCGACGGGGGTGTGGCTGGGCATTCCGGGGGTGGGGCATTCCTGGGTGGGGCTGTGGCAAGGATGCAGCCGCTGCACCGGTCCTTGGGCGGGAAACTAATGCACGCAGGCGCAGGCTGCCACACATGTTGGTGCACCTCCTGCTAGACTGCTTCAAGTTCTGCTACTGCTGAGAGGAGGGGCGTAACTAAGGCAAAAATCATGTGGCAAAATCACCCATTAGTAACCCCCTCTCGGCACACACAAATAATGAGTAACCTACTCTCGGGAACCTGTGAGAACCTGCTGGATCCCACCTCTGCCTTAGCTGGTGGCGGTGGTCCAGGGCAGCCTAGTGGGGCCAAGCGTGGTGGGGCTGGGCTGAGGGGCACCTGCTCCTTCAGCTGGCAAAGCCTCCGCCTCCTTCCCACCGGCCTCAGTGCTCCTCTGCCAGGCAGGGCCAGGCAACCGCAGGGGGGCATGACAGTAATGAACCCTCACCCAGTTGTGTTGCCCCAACTGCCCTGGGGAGCAAGCGAGGGAGGTAGCGGGAGAAGGCAGCTGGGGGGAGGGCAGCTGTGGCTGCCTTCAACACAGGGGAAGGAGGAGGGGCGTGCTGATTATGTGGACAATTGTCGGAACATTTACTGAAGTTGCTTTGAGCTCACCAGCTGAATTTGGGGGCATCTCAGCTCAAGAAAAGTTTTCCCCCTTTCTCCGGGAGTACAGAGATACTCCTGCCATTCAAAAACTGTGATGTCATTGACTAACTAGGGATTTTCTTTGCTCGATGCTAAACATTTTGTTTTGCTTAGAAGCCGAGAAATTGTATTGTCGAAGGCTTTCACGGCCGGAATCACTTGGGTGCTGTGTGGTTTCCGGGCTGTATGGCCGTGTTCTAGCAGCATTCTCTCCTGACGTTTCGCCTGCATCTGTGGCTGGCATCCCTTCTCTCAGATGTTTGATTTACCTAGAACTTATGATCCTCTGAAGATGCCAGCCACAGATGCAGGCGAAACGTCAGGAGAGAATGCTGCTAGAACACGGCCATACAGCCCGGAAACCACACAGCACCCAAGCCGAGAAATTGTTTGCTGCTCATTGTGTGCCTTGTTAGAATTTATAATCCAAATAATTAGCATCTCTTTGGAGGCTGTCCAAATGAAACAGCCGAATCTCTGCTCCCTTCTCTCTGATGTTTGATTTACCTAGAACTTAAAGGAAGAGTTGAGTTTTTGATAAGTGAATTTATACTGATCCTGAGGAGGGAAACTGAAGGAATTTTTTTAAACTTTCACTCACACTCAAGCTAGGGACAAGATAAGATTAGCCTAAACTTCAGATTCTGACTGTCAAATAATTGGTTGTGGTGGGTTTTCTGGGCTGTGTGGCCAGGGTCTAGTACAGTGGTGGCGAACCTTTGGCACTCCAGATGTTATGGACTACAATTCCCATCAGTTCCAATTGGACATGCTGGCAGGGGCTGATGGGAATTGTAGTCCATAACATCTGGAGTGCCAAAGGTTCGCCACCACGGGTCTAGTAGATCTTGCTCCTTTCTTGTTCCTCTAGTTGAATCTGGCTGTGAAAGCCTTTGACAAAACATTGTCAGATAATTGATTAAATGAGACACTTAGGGGCATTATCTATAGAAAATGGTACTTGGGGCAAGTTTGCAAAGTGTGCCTTCCAGCTGCGTGTGATCCGGATGTTATGCCCCTATTGATATACCCCAAGAGTGCACTATCCTTTTTGTCACTGCATCACACTGACTGCTCATATTTTTAATATACTGTTTATCCATAAACTAAGATCTTGTTCTTACACACTACTATTCAGTAGTGTATATTCTGCCCAGAGACAAAGGGGAGGGAAGAGACAGAAAGGGAGAAGAGAGAATGGGGGAGGGAGAGAGAAAAGAGGGGAAAGAGAGAAGCGGGGTGAAAGAGAGAGAAGAGGGAGAGTGAGAAAGGGGGTGAGAAGGGGGAAGAGAAAGGGTAGAAGACAGAAAAAGGGAGGAAAGAGAGGAAGGAAAGAGAGAAGAGGGGAGAGAGAAGAGGGGGAAGAGAAAAAGGGGGTAAACAGAGAGACACTGCGGTGAGAGAAAGAAAGAGGGAAGAGTGAAAAAGGGGGAAGGAGAGAAAGGAAGAAAGGGAAAGGGGGAAGAGAGAGAGAGAAGGTGGAGAAGGGAGTGAGATAGAAAGGATGAGGTAGAAAAAGGGGGAAAGGGAAAAGAGAAAGCGATGGTGGGGTGGTGGTGGTGGGAAATGTCACCCGTGTTCCACCCCCCACTGTCCCCTGGCCCCCACCCCTCCACTTTCTCTCAGGGCTGAACCCAAGGTCCAAAAAATATTCCAAAATTACTATATGCTGCTAGCATATGGCCTGTCCATTAGGTGGCTGCAGAGGCCTAAAAACCACTACTTTAGATACTGAAGACTTCTAGAGTTTTTGTTGATTAATGGGACTGTTTCTTCTACCATTCACCCTGATCCACACGAAGCTGCCTTCTATAGAATCAGACCCTCGGCCCATCAAGATCAGTATTGTCTACTCAGACTGGCAGCTGCTCTCCAGGTGTCTCAGGTGGGGGCCATTTACCCCATCTACTTACCTTTTGCTTTTATCAGGAGACTAGCAATAAAATCTATTGATTGCCAAGCTGAATCCTGACTTTACAAAGGGGTGGGAGCAGGGTGCCTGAGAAGATGGGGAGAACTTCATAGTCACCCCTCCCTCCCAATTTACAAGCCCTGTCCACGAGCCATGTATGCATGGTGACTGGCTGGAAGTGAGTCATGTGTGGATAGGCTGGAAGTGGGATGAAAGTGAGTGGTGGGTGGCGATTGGCTGGAAGTGAGTTGTTGCCACCACTGCTAGCATTTCATATAAACTGATGCCAGAAATTGAACCTGGAGCCTCCTGCGTGCCAAACAGTTGCTCTGTCATAAAGCCACGGCCCCTCTCCAGAACATTTGACAAAGGGCGCTTTGACTCTCAACAACTTACACTCTCAAAATGTTATTGGTCTCTAACGTGTTACTGGCTACTCTCTAAAATATCAAGCTAGAAGGCTTTTCTCTGCCTTTCCTATCTCACTGTCCTTAACTGGATGGCCCAGGTGAGCTCCGCAGAATAAAGGAGGGTCAGCCCTGCTCAGTTTTTGGATGGGAGACCACCAAAGATATCCAGGGTTGTAATGCAGAGGCAGGCAATGGCAAACCAGCCCTTCTAGTTTTGGCCTGGGAATGCTCCCTTTTGGCTGTGAAGACTTACACCATCAGAAAGGATGGTGTAAGTCATTCTGAAAGTGTTTCCATAGGACCTCTTTTTTAGCTTCATAAGTGCTTTCAACAGCTGCCAATCTGCAGGTGATCTTTAGGAATTACCAGGGGCAAGGGGGAACTGCTCGTCCCCACCACACCCTTGAATGCCCCCGTACCGGCGTGCGCCCGGGGCGTTGTGCCCCTTGTCCTGTTGGTGCTACACCACTGGGAATTACAACTGAGCTCCAGACTGCAGAGATCAGCTACTCTGGAGAAAATGGCTACTTTGGACCTTGAAATCTATGGCACCGCTATTGGGGATCTTTATTATTGAATGTAGCAGAGTTTGCCCAGTCTTAGAAATGTGACATTGAGTGTAGTAAATAAACTCCCAAGAAATATATTGCAAAAGGTAAAACGTAGCATTTATTCTGCTAGATTCACTTCACATCCACGTTGCAACTGAAAGCAGAGGAAGAATCTTAATCGAAAGAATGTAATTCCCTGTAACAACATACATTGCCACTCTTCAGGGGGTGAATGGAGATCTCTTTTGATTACAGTTGATCCCCAGGCAACAGAGATCCATTCAGCTGAAGAAAATGGCCACTTCGGGAGGTGGACTTTAGGTCATTGTATCCCATTGAAATTCCTCCCCTCCTTTAAGCTTCTGTCCTCAGATCCCAAACACCAGATCTCCAGGTATTTCGCAACTTGGTCCTGGCAACTCTACACATCTATGATGAGCTCTTTCCCCTCCCCAAACTCTGCCTTTCCCAGGTTCCAGCCCCAAAGAATTGACAACCCCACTGCCAGATCTTGACTTAGACAGCAAATCATTCATTGACCGATCAGACCATGGAAGACATATTCTGGAAGCACAATGGTGCTGTGAAACATACACGGTTTTTATTCAGTGCGCGTTGATATCGAACAAATGGAGAGCGGTTGACTATCAATTTTGTATCATGGTTACCACTAAATCAAGGGGCTCCAGTCCCGTTAAGCCTGTGGGTAATTTTGGAATCTGGAGAACAGGAAGTGAGCTACGCCAGACGATGACTGAATTGGAACTTGAGGACAATCACAAAATGGCTGCCATGTGGGATGCTGGGGCCAATCATAAAATATTGTTGAGTTCCAAGTAGTAGTAGAAGAAGAGTTTGGATTTATACCCCACTTTTCTCTTCTGTAAGGAGACTCAAGGCAGATTACAAAACCCCTTTTCTCTTCCTCTCCCCACAACAGACACCTTGTGAAGCAGGTGAGGCTGAGGGAATTTGGAGAGAACTGGGACTGGCCCAAGGTCACCCATCAGGCTTCATGTGCAGGAGTGAGGAAACTAATCCAGTTCACCAGATAAGAGTCCGCCACTCATGCTGTGGAGTGGGGAATCAAACCCAGCTTTCCAGATTAGAGTCCACCTGCTGTTAACCACTACGCCACACTGGTTCTTCCTACAATGGTACTTTTTTCAGAATGGGCACGCCATAAAATAGTTGGTATGTTCTGGGCTGTTATGAAAACTATAGTTGCCACTTTCCAGGCGACATGTGGAGATCTCCTGCTATTAACAAAACAACAGTTCCCACGATTCTTTGGAAGAAGGAATGACCAAGTCAGTCCAGTTTGAAGCTGCAATCTCCTGTACACTAAGTTGGAAGTAAATACTGCCCAATGCTGTGGTGTTTACCGCAACTACGCAGAAGATTTATTGTCCTTCACTTGTGTTATGCAGATCAGGCTACAACAGCACACTATGTTCTTCAGTCACGGCTCGTAAGACGCATCTTTCCACGAAAAATAAGCTTTGGTCGGGCAAGCTGTGTTGGTCCTGTCATTCCATATTCCACACCTTGTAGCCCACGTTGACACCACTTTGGGCACACAAGAGGCCGCCCGTTTGGCAGCCCCGCGGCTGTCGCTACGCAACGTGGTGTGCAAAATTATGCTGGTGAACATGCCTGTGCTGGGAAAATCACAAGTGTGTGGAGAGCCACTGACTGAGCAAAGGGGATCCTGCCCCACCGGATTACATGGGATTGGGGAAAGCATTGCAGAGATGGAGGTGCAAGAATCCGTGTGTGGAGTTGTGAGTGGTGCTATGGAGGCCGATTATTGTTCCTGGCATAAATTCACGTTAGGAGTGTTTTTGTCTATGCTTGAGGTCAGACATGGAGTTGTGAATACGGAACTCTGCCAATTCTTGTGTGTAACAGAGTGTGGGTCAGCTCATGAAAGACCGCATCATCCATCCAGGTTCAGGTAAGGTTTCACACATGGTTGAATTGATGGAGCTGTGGAGGTACCTGCGGCGTTGGTCGCAAAGACTGGAGGGACGGCTTGAAGTTCTGGCACATCCACTCAATCTGAGAAAGGAAAAAAATTTCAGAAATGGGAAAGGGTAGTAAGACATGCATATAACTTGGCTGAAGTTCCTGGCGTTAATATATGTCATTCTCAGACCTGGGGATATTTAAATCTGGAGACTGGGGCCATGAACAAATTGTCGTCGATGTGATGGTGTCACTTCTAGTAGTGATGTCATCATGCTGGTGATGTCAAGACCTATGCCTCATTTTAAGCCTTGATCTGGAGGAACCGGGTTTGATTCCCCGCTCTGCCACCTGAGCTGTGGAGGCTTATCGGGGGAATTCAGATTAGCCAGGGCATGCCCACACACGCCAGCTGGGTGACCTTGGGCTAGTCACAGCTTTTCAGAGCTCTCACAGCCCCACCTACCTCACAGGGTGTTTGTTGTGAGGGGGAAGGGCAAGGAGATTGTAAGCCCCTTTGAGTCTCCTACAGCAGAGAAAGGGGGGATATAAATCCAAACTCTTCTTCTTCTTCTTCTTCTTCTTCTTCTTCTTCTTCTTCTTCTTCTTCTTCTTCTTCTTCTTCTTCTTCTTCTTCTTCTTCTTCTTCTTCTTCTTCTTCTTGTAAGACCCCCCCGCAACCTGTCCCTGGCCAAGGGGGACCCACAACCCTATGTTCCAGCAAGGTATTCAATCATCACACTGTATAGTTGGGACATGAGTAGACTAAGCGTAGCTTGGAAACCAGCAGAAAACTGGGGAGGGGGGGGCAAAGACGTGGGGGCAGCTGCCAGCTGATGGTGGGATGTTACGTCTAAACCAGGGAGCCTCTCTCCCAAAAAAAACTTGCCAACAATACATTCATGTACAAGTTGGTACAAAACAATGGTACTTATCATGTAGTGCTCAGTCCATTCATAAATTCAAAGACCTTTCATGAATGATGGTCCAAACTGCAATTCCTTGTAAGTATATCCAGCTAAGCAGTACAAATCGCTTGACAAGCACTAATTGTAGGCGATGCGATCCAAGTCACAACTTCTTATAGAGGTATTCAATCATACGGTGCAAGCCGCTCAATTCACACCGATAATAAGCATCGCCTTAGATACGAGCAGAACGCTATGCGCTAGAAGGCGTTTTGAATTTATGAATGGACTGAGCACTACATGATAAGTACCATTGTTTTGTACCAACTTGTATATGAATGTATACTTAGTGTTGTTCACTATAAACAATATTGTTACACTTTACTTCCTTGTATTGTTGGCAAGTTTTTTGGGGAGAGAGGCTCCCTGGTTTATGTGTATCTTCCGATTGTTTCACTTGCCTTTTCATTGCGATTGCGGGGCTGTTACGTCTGACTAAACCCAGAAATTATATGACACCTCTCCAGGAATTGGCTGAAACTCTATTGTAAAACCATAAAGGATTTTATTGCTGATTCCTAGAAAGAACTGAAATTGCTTCTAAATTTACTTGAAAGTGACATTACCCTTTTTTAAAATAATTTTTAAAATTTATTTTTCTCCCACTTCCACTCCGAGAATCAGCAGGCATGGCCTGCGAGGGGTGGCCACTCTATCAGTGTGTGAATTTTCCATGTGTGTACATACTTGAAGTAGGAAACTGTGCATAGAGGCTGTGTGGTTCTCGAGTAAAATTGTCACAAACGCTATGCACAGAGGCAGTAACCCTCTGAAAACCATTGCTGGAGGGAAGGGGTCAAAAATCAAGGCAGGCCTTGGCCTACGTAACCTTTTCGGGTTTTCTGGGTTCTTTTGGTCACCCACTATGCAAAACAGGATGTTGGACTAGATGGTTCCATGATTTGAGCCAGTGCCACTGTTCTTATGGTAAACCAGGAAAAAATGCCTGTTCCACAGCCATAGGCTAAATTGCGATAATTTGTGATGTGATAATTCATGACATACCCATTAAAGCTCGTGGATCACTGTCGACATCCGATAGGTCACAGAATTCATAGAACAAGAGGAAATTATTCTCGGGACCGGGACCTCCGACTGGAAAGAAGTAAGATTATTTAGATGGGTTGCTGAAGACAGGACAGAGATTACTCCTACTGAACCACACGGCTTCTGTTGCCAATTCTGGGATTACTCTCTCTCTCTCTCTCTCTCTCTCTCTCTCTCTCTCTCTCTCACACACACACACACACACACACACACACACACACACAGGTGTCAGGTTGACAACATTTAAAGGGCTGCCCCTTTACTATTAATTGTTGTTATTAATTCGACTTCTATGCTACCCCTCCCCTCATGGCCTTGGGGCAGCTTACAACATTCCATCATCCAACACATTGAAACAATAACTGTATCAAATACATCATTTCCATACGTTTATAAAATGCAATAAGTTAAATCCAGTTTAAAATCACACTTAAAATCTAATGTAGATGGTGATAAAAACTACGTCTCCTTGAGGGAAGAGGTGAACTAATCAGAATGTGGAGGCCTGAGAGTGTAACTGTTGCTGCAACAGCCGTATGCCTGGTGGAACAACTCTGGGCCCTTCCGCACAATTGTTTGCAAGTGGATTTTGCTATTCCGCACAGCTGAAAAGTTCATTGAAAGTGGATTGAACATGGGTTATTTTGCATGTGCGGAAGGGGCCTCAGTCATACAGGCTTTGCAGAATATCAGGTTTCACCTGGAGAGAGCAGAATATAGTCATACAGGCTTTGCAGAATATCAGGTTTCACCTGGAGAGAGCGTTCCACCTGGTTGGAATCCCATGGCCCTGGTTTCACTGGAGAGAGTGTCCTACCAGGTTGGAATTCTGTGGCCCTGGTTGAGGCTACCTGAACATCTTTCTATCTTTTGGGCCAGAGACGACTTATAGATTTTCTTTTTTTGACATAAGAGTCTTCGAGCAACATAGTGGGAAAATTGGTCCTGCAGATTCACTGCCCCCAGACCATTAATGGCTTTATGTCAGTACAAGAATCTTGAAGTCGGTACTCTATCTGAGCCAGAGCAGTTGGTGGAGCACCGGTTGGATGTGTGTCTACCATGAGGTCCCGATAAGGACTCTCGCTGCTGCATTCTGGACCAACTGGAGTTTCTGGAGCAGGCCCAAGGACAGCTCTGCATCAAGTGAGTTATAGTCATCAAGCCTAGAGGTGACCGTTGGATGGATCACCATGGTTAAGTCAACTTGGGATGGGTAAGGTACAGCAACAATAGGGTGACGTTATGTACTTCCATGCCATGAAACACCACAAATTAAACTGCTATGTAAAGGAACAGGCCTTTTCCCCCTCTGGCTGGTTAGTAACCTTAGCAAACTGAAATGGTGTGGTCCATTCTCCTTGTCGCTCTGCACACGCATTCCTACTTCACTCTCTTGCGTGTGCCGTGAGCAAGATTGACACCAGCCAAATCCAGTTCCGCAGCTATCGCTGGATGCTTGGCTCACTTTAGTCTGGCAGGTGGCCCACACAGTAGTCATAATGACTTGAATACCGTCCCAATCCGTTTCAGCCCTTCCTTTGAACCTTCACATTTCACGTCCTTCTGCAAAGTAACTGTTGTCCCTCCCGGTAGCTTGTTTCCCCTGCATCAATTTTCTGCTAGGAAGTATGCCCTCTCCACACAGTCCCCTTTCTTATTTTGCAAACAAATTCCTATTTTTTTTAAAAAAACTCCTTTTTTTAAAAAAAAGACTCCACCTTTAAAAAAAGACTCCACCTTTCAGTTTCGTCTATTATCAGGGCATCTAACAACAAAAAAAAAGATATGCCGAGGAAGCAGAACTGAAGGGCACAAATATCGTGGCAGAAACTGATAATCTCAAATGGTTACAACCAATGTATTGTTGAAGGCTTTCATGGCTGGAATCACTGGGGTGCTGTGTGGTTTCCGGGCTGTATAGCCGTGTTCTAGCAGCATTCTAGCAGATGCAAGCGAAACGTCAGGAGAGAATGCTGCTAGAACACGGCCATACAGCCCGGAAACCACACAGCACCCCGGTTGCAACCAATTCTGCAAATTCCCTCTAGATGATGAAAGGAGATAACTGGTTGACTTCATATCTAGTCTGAACATGGACTGATTTTGGACCATCAGTCTGACCATCAAAAAAACCTGCACAATGGGGCCCTGAATAAATAGGGGGGATGTTTCTAAAACCAGGAGGGGTCCTCAGATAGGCAGAAAACTCTGAACATTGCCCCCCCCCCAGATTAAAGGTAAAGGAGATTTCAAAAACACACTTTTGGAAAACCCAAGATGTTGAGATTCTACAATCAGTGCTCTCAGCTGTTATTCTGAGGGTGGGTGGTCACCTAGCAATCCCAGGAAAAGAAGAGTTTGGATTTATACCCCACCTTTCTCTCCTGTAAGGGGACTCAAAGTGGTTTACAAGCTCCTTTCCCTTCCTCTCCCCACAACAGACACCTTGTGAGGTAGGTGGGGCTGAGAGAGTTCTGAAGAACTGTGACTAGCCCAAGGTCACCTAGCAGAAATTTAGGAGTGCGGAAACATATCTGGTTCACCAGATAAGCCTCTGCCACTCAGGTGGAGAAGTCGGAATCAAACCTGGTTTTCCAGATTAGAATCCACCTGCTCTTAACCACTACAACAGGGGAAAAAAGAGGCAAGGAGATGGCATAGAGTAGACAGAGAAAGAGGGAGGTAGAAAGGGGAAGATATAGGGAGAAGGCTCAGGGGGGAAGACGAGGCAGACAGGGAGGAAGAAAAAAAAGGCTGTAAAGGTGGTGGCATCGGGGGGGGGAAATCAATATTTCCTCACATCACTACCAGGGGTTTTGGAAGCTGACTTGGAATCCAAAGCACATCTGGCAGACTTTCCACTCCAAGATTGCATGACAGTCCCACCGAGGAACTTGGAAGCTCGTAGATGGGAACTAGGGTTGCCAACTCTAGGTTGTAAAATTCCTGGAGATGTTGGGAATGGAGCTTGGGGAGGGCTGGTAAGGGACGGGAGGGCTCATTGAGCTTTCGGCTGGAGGTTTCCACATTACCTCCTGCATGATCCTTTAACTGGAGATGCTGAAGGGTTTTGAACCTGGGATCTCCTTTGTGAACTGGGACGGGCAGTCAGTGCAGCAGAGTAGCATGCCTTCAAGATTGCTCCCGTCGCCTGCCCTGTCACAGGGCAGGGAAACGGGAACGCCCCAGAAGCAAGGCCGCGTGCTCCCAAGCGTCAGTGCAGAATGGGAGGCTGCTCGACTGCCTCATGCCCCAGAAGGCGGTGCGGCAGCCTTCCAAAAATCGGGGCACTTGAAAAAACCCGCGAGACGCGGGACAAATTGTTTTAAGGCAGGACTGTCCCGCCAAAAGCAGGACGTCTGGTCAGCCTATCCTACATGCCAAGCAGCCCTTCCCACATCACATGGGGTTTACAACATCCCCACAGTCCTATGTATCCCTTTCCCCTGCCTGCCTCCTCCTTCTCTTGCGCCCCCGTTCCCACTACCAGCTTTTTCTCCAACCCCCTTGAGCTTCTGCTGCTCTCTTCTTAGGGTTCATCTTTCTCAAATGTGAAGAAATCCAGGTAAACTTCCTCAATTTTGTTTTGGCCCCTCAAGGAAGTGGGACAATAGCTTTCCTCCATTTTTTCTTTTGGGCAGACTTAGACAAATTTTAAGAGAGTTTTTACAGAGGTTGGGAAATAAATATGGATATCTTTGTTGCCTTCTCAGGGAGAAACTAACCTTCCATATAGCACCAAACTGGACATTTTGCCTTGAAATGTTCTATGCTTCTTTCAGCTAAGAACCACACTTAGCATCCCATAATCCAAGCCTTAGCTCAGCTTCAACCTCCTTCCTTTCACGTCCCGTCTGTGGCCGTGTCTTTCCTTGAAAGTCTAGTAAATCTTCACCCTTACCACTAATCTGTATAATTATTAATATGAAATTAGGAGGATTAAAGAATTGCGTGTGGCAACCGCACACTCGGAGGTGCTGTTTCAGGCCTCTCTTGAAGCTGTTCCTCCAGATCCAAAGATTGCAGCCCTTATTACTATCTCCAGAAAAAGATCGGCCAGAAGAACTTCCTCGACAACACCTAAACAGATGGTTCCCAGAAGAACTAACTTTGCAAGAGAGAAACGGAGAAGGCCAGGAATCCAAAACTTACCCATGTTTGCCAGAGGAGCAGGTGGTTTCTGACCACGGCAGAACTGAAGAAGACCAAGCGCGATCCTTTTTATACGGACACGTTCTCCAGGACATATTCGGCTAATGAGGCACCCCGGGGGAAAAAGGAAATGCTTGGTTAGGAAGTCAACTCCTTTCCTACCTAGTCATCTTCTAATTGGTTGCTGTGCACTCATGTTTGCAATGGTCTCTTTCTAATTTGAAGCGATGGATGGGAGAGATTTGGGATGCACTCGCCAGGATGTATTCATTTTTCTGGTACTCCGTCATTCTCACTGAGTCTTTAGTGGCACCTGCAAATCAAGAGATTCCTTTAAAAAGGGAGAGAGAAAATGGGAACATAAACTATTCCAGCACCAGTAAAATTGAAACCGTTGATTCTTCAGAAGTATCTCATCTTCCCCACTGGTTGGGAAACAGATTGTGGTGGTCCTGCCAAAAAAGTACTTACTTGTATAAGAAGAAGAAGAAGAGTTTTGCTTTATACCCCACCTTTCTCTCCTGTAAGGATATTCAAGGCAGTTTACAAAGTCCTTCCCTTCCTCTCCCCACGACAGGCACCTTGGAGGTAGGTGGGGCTGAGAGAGTTCAGAGAGAACTGTAATTGGCCCAAGGTCACCCAGCAGGCTTCCTGTGTAGGAGCGGGGAAATAAATCCAGTTCACCAACTAAGAGTGTGCCACTCATGCGGAGGAGTGGGGAATCCAACTGGGGTCTTCCGATTAGAGTCCACTACTCTTAACCAATGTGCCATGCTGGCTCTCATGGGTTCACGGGAACTTCCAAATAATCAGTGTAGTCCTACAACTGAATTGGAGAAGAAGAAGAAGAAGAAGAAGAAGAAGAAGAAGAAGAAGAAGAAGAAGAAGAAGAAGAAGAAGAAGAAGAAGAGTTGATTTTCATAGCTCGCTTTTCGCTAATAAAAGGAGTCTTAAAGTGGATTACAATCACAGGTGGGATCCAGTAGGTTCTCACCAGTTCCCAAGAGTGGGTTACTAATTATTTGGGTGTGCCGAGAGGGGGTTACTAATTGGGTCTGCTTTTCCGTTAGAAATTCCATTAGGTCCAAAAATCATAAAGTCCTGTTGTTTCCTATGTGGCTGGTTAGCGAAGGTAGAAAACGGGATAATTCTCCCTGTTGGGCTGTTTTGAAAACATGTTTTAGAAATAGGGTCAAGTTCCTTTGTTTAAGGAAAGTCTCCTTCTTTGATTTCTAGAAACAAAATTCAAGTATTTGAAAGTCTTTGGCAAGTACTTTGACAGGGCAGTCAATCTCGAGGAGAAGTCGCTATGTTTCCGCTGGCAGGGAGACGCACAGGGACTTATATATCATGAGTTTAAATGATGGCCAGAAAGATACCAGCTGGAAATTAGGAACTTTTTTTTACAGTAAGAATTTTTTACAGTCACAGAGAAATTATTAGCGCCCCGCCCCTGGAATGCCCGGCCACGCCCCCATTGTGCCCCGCCCAGCCCCATTGGCTCTATGCCACTGTTTGGATCCCACCCCCATGGGAACCTGTTACTAAAATTTTTGGATCCCACCACTGCTTACAATCACTTTTCCTCTGCACCCCACAACAGACACCTTGTGAGGTAAGTGGGGGCTGAGAGAGTTCTGGGAGACAGTGGCATATCTACAGGGATCAGGAGGGTCACCTTTTTTTTATAGTAGTGGTGCAGTGGTGGGGAGGGGGTAGCAGCCGAAATTTGGCAGGGGAGTTCGGCAGGGGCTGGGTGTGGCACCTGGGGGTCTTAAGTCAGTTGGTTATATTCACTCATTTAGGTACGGTTAGCAACCACCAGGTGGGTCCTGGAGTTCTCCAGGAATTATAACTGATCCTACGGAGGAAAAGCCAGCTTCAGAAAGTGGATTCCATCCTATTCCATCCTTGCTGAGCCCATTCCCCCAGACAAACTGCCCTCTCCTCACTCCAAATCTCCAAGAATTTTGCAGTCTGGAATTGTTAACTGTGAGTCTACATTGAAGCGATGCTGAGTAAGGGAACCCTGCTCGGTTAGACCAGTGGTCTATCTCAGGGGTCCGTAAACTTTTTGAGGCTGTGGGCACCTTTGGACGCCCGGGCGCGCGCCAGGGATGCCGCGTGCTGAGAGCAGCGTGCGGCATAGGGCGGATCGTGGTGAGTGGGGAAACGCCCCGGAGAGCTCAGTTCCCTTGGAGAAAATGGAGGGTGGACCCTATGTCATTATACCCCACCAAGGTCCTTGGCCTCCCCAGGCTCCAACTCAAAGTCTCCAGGAGTTCCCCAACCTGGATCTGGAGCCTTTGCACGTCCCCACGAGGCATATGGCAACTCTAGCCCAGAAAGTTATCAGTGGGTGCCATGGCTAGGGTTGCCAGCTTCAAGTTGGAAAATACCTGGAGATATTGGAAGTGCAGCTTGAGGATGTTGAGGTTTGGCAAGGAGAGGGACTTCAATGCAGTTCAGTGCAGGGGTGTACCCAGAGTGGGACAGCTAGGGAACATGCCCTGGGTAACACTTGTTTTTGGCCCCTGGCCCCTCCCTACAAAGACCTCCATTCCACCCTTTAAACGTCAGGCTCCACCTCCAAAGTACATGTGGACTTAGGGAGGCGTAGCTTACAGTTTGATGCTGGGCTTGGCCTGGCTGGGTACAGCTTTATACTGCTGGCTCCACCTCTGAAGCTCCACCTCCATAGTCAGAAGAAGAAGAGTAGCAGTAGCAATAGTAGTTTTCATTTATATCACACCTCTCTCTCCTGTAAGGAGTCTCAAGGTGGCTTCCCTTCCTCTCCCCACAACAAACACCTTGGCTCATTCCGCACATGCAGAATAATGCACTTTCAAACTGCTTTCAGTGCTCTTTGAAACTGTGCGGAATGGCAAAATCCACTTGCAAACAGTTGTGAAAGTGGTTTGAAAACGCATTATTTTGCGTGTGCGGAAGGGGCCCTTGTGAGGTAGGTGGGGCTGAGAGAGTTTTAAGAGAACTGTGACTAGCCCAAGGTCCCCCAGCAGGAATGTGGGAGTACAGATAAGCCTCTGCCTCTCAGGTGGAGGAATGGGGAATCAAACCCAGTTCTCTAGATTAGAATCCACCTGCTCTTAACCACTACACCACACTGGTGGCAGTGCCAGCAGTATAAAGCTGGACCTAGCCAGGCTGAGTCCACAGTTCAACTCTGGGATCGGATTAGCTGGGTCCAGCTTTAAACTGTGTACTCCACCTCCAAAGTGCATGTGGACTTCAGAGGTACTCTACCTGGCTAGGCTGCAGGGGTGGGAGAGCAGTCTTCAGTGCTTGCTCTCTGCTTTGTTTTTCATAGATATGCCTCTGGTTTAGTGCTATGTTGAGGATCCTTTATCTAATCGAGCATACTGTAGCCAACCAGTGGCCCTTGAGTGCTGAAAAAAAGCACATCATAGAGACAAAACCCTCCTCTTGACTAGGGCCCCTTCCGCACATGCAGAATAATGCATTTTCAAACCACTTTCACAACTGTTTGCAAGTGGATTTTGCTATTCTACACAGCTTCAAAGAGCACTGAAAGCAGTTTGAAAGTGCATTATTCTGCATGTGCGGAAGGAGCCCAGTCTTCATTCTGTTCTTTGTCATTATTTGGGCAGCGGCATTATTTGAAGTATATTTTTATTATTTTATTTTATTAAGTTATATACTTCCCCTCCCAGTACCGGCTCAGGGCAGTTTCCAATATTTTACAAATCTGTATTAAAATTCAAATATAAATTTATTTAAACTCACAATGGTTAAAACCTATTAGAACATTGAAAATGTTAATCCGGACGTGTCATCTCAAATGCGCTTCAAAATGGCACCCAAGGTGATACTTAACTCGTTAACCCCAACTGAAAGGGGAAAGAAGGAAGGGAAAGGAAGTGGTAGAAAAGGGGAGAAAAGGAAAAAAGGAATAAAAAGGAATAAAAAGGAAAAAAGAAAGATAGAGGGTGGGTGGTTGGGTCTCACCAGTTCCCGAGAGTGGGTTACTAATTATTTGTGTGTGCCGAGAGGGGCTTACTAATTGGGTCCGCTTTTCCATCTCCACACCCTCGCCTCCCCGAGAGGCATACTGTCTTTGAACATGAAGGTTCCATGTAGCAATTGCGACTAATAATGTAACTCCCTGAACTGGGTTAATCCCTTCCAGGTACTGCAATTCATTGATTCTCAGCCTTTCGTCCCTTTTATCTCACCAGTCTCTATCAAAGAACCTGTGTGTTTCACCATTGCGGTGTTCAGATTTGTGAGTTGGGGCATTTTCTATAATGTGATGATGATTTAGAAATGGCCTGGTGCAAAACAATTTTTTTGGGGTCGTGGTGGGGTGGCTGCCCATAGGGGGGGGGAATCCAACTCAGGTTTTGCCCAGGGCTCAGGTTTGCCTAGGTACGCCTCTGCCCCCTTTGCTGAGGGGGGGGGGGGCTAGCGAGGGAACCTGTTACTAAAATTTTTGGATCCCACCACTGCCTAGATGTCACAACTGTAGCTTCCTTAATCATATGCCCAGCAGGTCTTGCAAAACTGTATTACATCCCACAGGGCCCCACATTTAACTGCAAACTGACTAATCTGTAGGGAGGAATTAAGTGTTCCAGTTTAGTTATTCAACTCTGAAAACTGGAGCGACTCCTATGTTTGGCATTCCTCCACAACCATGTCTTAAAAGCCGGCCCTTGAGGGCTGCAGACTCTGTGATTAAGCATCAGGAGACAGGCCGAGGACATGACTTCTTTCTAGTTTCTTCCAGTTTACTGAGTAATTTGCACCAGCTGACAAACGCCTGTCACAGTTCGGGCATCTGGACTCCCTGTCTTTAGACTCCCACACTCCATTTTGCTCCATTAATGGGGCTTTCTATTTTGGGCTGGGCCTCCATAAAACCCCAGGGAGGTCAATCGCGACGTAACAACGGGTGAAGAAAAACAGGTTTGGCTTTTTTTAACCTGTGATTCCGACCATGCACCAATCCAGGATTACTTTTGGGCTTTCAATAGGTTTGCCAGGGATCCACTTAGGCAGGCAATCTCTTGGTAATTGTTCATGACACATCGTTTGGGGGAAACCTGATATGCCGGTGGTGAGCCAGCAGTAAAGATCTTAGCTTTCTTTGGGGACCTGGGGATCCTCCATAATTACAGCTCATCTCCAGACCACAGAGATGAGTTCCACTGGAGAAAATGGATGAGTTGGATAGTTGACCCTACAGCATTGTACCCCCTGAGGTCCAGAGGTGGGATTCAGCCGGTTCTCACCAGTTCCCGAGAGTGGGTTACTAATTATTTATGTGTGGCGAGAGGGGGTTACTAATTGGGTCCGCTTTTCCATCTCCACGCCCTCGCCCCCCCGAGAGGCATACGTGAAGGTTCCATATAGCAATTGCGACTAATAATGTAACTCCCTGAACTGGGTTAATCCCTTCCAGGTACTGCAATTCTTTGATTCTCAGCCTTTCGTACCCTTTATCTCACCAGTCTCTATCAAAGAACCTGTGTGTTTCACCATTGCTGTGTTCAGATTTGTGAGTTGGGGCATTTTCTATAATGTGATGATGGTTTAGAAATGACCTGGTGCAAAAAATTTTTGGGGGGGTCGTGGTGGGGTGGCTGCCCATGGGGGGGGCATCCAACTCAGGTTTTGCCCAGGGCTCAGGTTTGCCTAGGTACGCCTCTGCCCCCTTTGCTGAGGGGGGCTGGCGAGGGAACCTGTTACTAAAAATTTTGGATCCCACCACTGCTGAGGTCCCTGTCCTCCTCAGGCTGTATCTGCAAATCTCCAGAAATTTCTCAGTCTAGAGACAGCAATCCTACCCTCCTCTTCCCTACAAGTGGCCAGAGAGGACCAGGAAAGTTCTCAGTGGGCTTCATGGATTTGGTTGCCAGCTCCAAATTGGGAAATACCTGAAGATTTTAGAGGCTGGAGCTCGAGGGCTGCAGGATTTAGGGAGAGGAGGGACGTCAATGAGGTATCATTCCATAGGGTCTACTATCCAAAGTGGCCATTCTCTCAGGCAGAGCTGATCCCTGCCACCTGGAGATCAGTTCCCAGGAGCAGGAAATCTCTAGTCACCACCTGGAGGTTGGCAACTCTAGTCATAGAGCCCATGACACCATGTTGAGGATTCCTTGACTAACTAGTCTAGCATACTAAGAACATAAGAACTAGCCTGCTGGATCAGACCAGAGTCCATCTAGTCCAGCACTCTGCTACTCGCAGTGGCCCACCAGGTGCCTTTGGGAGCTCACGTGCAGGATGTGAAAGCAATGGCCTTCTTCTTCTGCTGCTCCTGAGCACCTGGTCTGCTAAGGCATTTGCAATCTGAGATCAAGGAGGATCAAGATTGGTAGATCGACTTCTCCTCCATAAATCTGTCCAAGCCCTTTTTAAAGCTATCCAGGTTAGTGGCCATCAACACCTCCTGTGGCAGCATATTCCAAACGCCAGTCATGCATTGCATTATTAGTCCTAATTCTTCCCCCCAGCATTTTCAATGAATGCCCCCTGGTTCTAGTATTGTGAGACAACCTTGAGGGACAGAAATGGAACAAACAAACAAAACAAACAAAAAACAGACCATAGAGGCAAAGTCCTCTTCTTGACTAGCCTTCATCTCCCTCTGCTCTACTTTGACAGTATGTGGGCAGTGGCATTACATAAAGTATATGGCATCTGTTCAACTCTGAAAACCGGAGTGACTCCATTTTTTGGGCATTCCTCTATAACCATATCTTAAAAGCTGGGCCTCGAGGGCTGCAGACACCGTGATTAAACATGAGGAGACAGGCAAGGGACATGACTTCTTTCTAGCTTCTTCTAATTTACTGACTAATTCACATCAGTTAACGAACGCCTATCACAGTTAGGACATCTTGACTCCCTTGACAACACCTTGCTTTTAGACACCCACGCTCCATTTCGCTCCATTAATGGCTTTCTATTTTGGGCTGGGCCTCCATGAAACCCCAGTGCGAGGTCAACAGCAATGTAACAGTGGGCAAAGAAAACAGGTGTTACTTTTTGTTAAGCCCAGGATCAAGCCAGGAAATCCTCATTACCGTCCTAAAGTCGGTGGACAGTTTTGAGGCTCCGAGCTTTACTTGTGGAGGAATTCTGAAAACCATAGCTTCCGATGGAAAAACTCAGGAGGTGTGGGGTTTAAAGGGGGTTGTGAGGGCCAGGAAATTTTGTTTTTTTTCATGTTTGTCACTGAAATTCCCATTACCATCCTGAGCCCGCACAGTTTAGTGTGTAAGAAGAGGTGGACTGTAATCTGGAGAACTGGGTTTGATTCAGAGGTGGGATCCAGCAGGTTCTCACAGGTTCCCGAGAGTAGGTTACTAATGATTTGTGTGCGCCGAGAGGGGGTTACTAATTGGTGATTTTGCCACGTGAGTTTTGCCTTAGTTACGCCCCTCCTCTCAGCAGTAGCGCGCAGAACTTGAAGCAGTCTAGCAGGAGGTGCACCGGCGTGCGTGGCAGCCTGTGCCTGCGTGCACTAAGCTTCCTCGGGCCTGCGATCAATAGCGCAGCGGCTGTGTCCTTGCCACAGCCCCGCCCCAGGAATGCCCCGCCCCCGGAATGCCCGGCCATGCCCCCGTCAAGCCCCGCCTTGCCCCGCCCCATTGGCGCTACACCACAGTTTGAATCCCACCACCATGGGAAACTGTTACTAAAAATTTTGGATCCCACCACTGCCTAAACACCTTCCTCCTTTTTGAGATTCCTAGCTTCATTTTCAGAGGAGTGATGCGGGCTATAGATTGACAGAAATGTGTATCCTTTTATCATCACTACTGAAGCATTCAATAAGTATATTAAAGTTTTGGAAAGACACCCATAATCCACAGGTTGCTTGTACGGTTCCAGCATTTGCCTGGAGAAGCTAGTTTGTTTTCGGTAATAAACCCTCTAATTATGATACTTCCTCCCCAGAAGAGTTTGCCTCGTTCTAACGATGCTGGCTGGAGACCAAACCAAGCCTCATCCCGAGAAGCTAAAATGGTCAAACAGAGAATGCGGTTTGGTCATATCGTGACAGGGAAGAGTCACTGGAAATAATATAATGCTGGGAAAAGTTGACGACAGCAGGAAAAGAGGAAGACTCAGCATGAGATAGACTGAGTCAAAAAAAAAGTCCTCACTTTGGAAGACCCAAGCAAGGCTGTTAATGATAGGATGTTTTGGAGAACAGTGATTCATAGGATACTGTGTGGTTTCCGGGCTGTATGGTCATGTTCTAGCAGCATTCTCTCCTGACGTTTCACCTGCATCTGTGGCTGGCATCTTCAGAGGATCTGATGGTAGGAGTGGAAAGCAAGTGGAGTATATATACTGTGAGGTCAAAAGGTGAGGCCCTCTGAATAGAGTAGCCTGGCATGCGAGTCACAAAGAAGTCTGGAGCCTGGGAGTAACAATGAAGATAGCAAGGTCAATAGGTGAATGCATCTGAATTGAATGCATCCACACAAACACAGGACAACTATAGACAATAGCAACCAAGGAAACAAAGACCAGGATACTTCTATTCAGATGCATTCACCTATTGACCTTGCTATTTTCATTATTACTCCCAGGCTACAGACTTCTTTGTGACTCACATACCAGGCTACTCTATTCAGAGAGCCTCACCTTTTGACCTCACAGCATATATACTCCACTTGCTTTCCATTCCTACTATCAGATCCTCTGAAGATGCCAGCCACAGATGCAGGCGAAACGTCAGAACACGGCTATACAGCCCGGAAACCACACAGCACCCCAGTGATTCCGGCCATAAAAGCCTTCGACAATACATTGATTCATAGGGTCACCATGAGTCATAAACAACTTGACGTCACTTAACACCACATGCGCACACACATGTACACACACCAATGACACCTTTTCACTGCTAGGCATCTACATTTAAAAGGAACAGGCAATGGCTGATGTGAAAGATCTTGACCTGGGACCACAGAGAGTTCCTTCCAGTCAGAGGACATAAATGGAGCTTTGACTTTCAAAAGTTTATGCCTTAGAAATCTTGCTGTTGACCGTCAAGGTGCTACTGGATTCAAATCTTGCTCTTCTACTGCAGACCAACACAGCTACCCCACCTGAACCAAGACCGACCTTAAGACCTTTTATATAAAGTTTACTGTTTACATTGTATATTTTTGTAGCATCTACTAATTGCCTTGAGCACAAACCCAGGCTAGGCTGATCTTGCAGATCTCAGAAGCTAAACAGGATTGGTCCTGGTGAGTACTTGGATGAGAGACCACCAGGAAATCCAGGGTTGCTATGCAGAAGTAGGCAATGGCAAACCACCTCTGTTCGCCTCTTGCTTTGGCCTGGATGGCCCAGTCTTGCACGATCTTGACAAATTCAGAAGCTAAGTGTGGTTGGTCCTGGTGAGTACCTGGATGGTGGACCACCCAGAAAGTCTGAAGCCGTTTCCGCACGGCCTTTTTATGGCGCCCTGGGAATGGTAAAAACGCCATTCCCAGGGAGCCATTCGCACAGGCGTCGCTGCTGCTAAGCAGCAGCGCCGACCTGGCATCGCTCCCCCTCCTCCAGGGCGGCGTCAGGCTGCCCTGAGAAACAACCCTTTAAAGGGTTGTTTTTCCCGCAACAGCGTGTTCTCGGCGGCGCGGTGCGAACAGCACTGCCGGTAACACGCTGTTTCCCTTCCCCGTCCGACTCACCGTGTCCCCATCGTCGGCCTGCTGGCCGTCGAAGCCCCGCCCACACTGTCCTCCGACTCCTGGAGGTCGGAGGCAGCGAACCAACCAACAAACAGCTCTGATGGAGTGGACTATGAAAAGACGAAAAGCAATCCATGCGGAGCATACTGCCATCGCCCGACCTCTGCCTCCATGCCGGCAGAATTCTTGCCGGCATGGAGGCGCATCGACGGCCGTGCGGAAACGGCCTGAGATTGCTAGGCAAAAGCAGGCAATGGCAAATTACCTCTGTTTGTCTCTTGCCTGGACCTGAATGGCCCAGTCTTGCCTGATCTATTCTGTTGAGTACTTGGATGGTGGACCACCAAGGAAGTCCAATGTTGCTAGGCAAAAGTAGGCAATGGCAAACCACCTCTGTTGGTCTTTTAACTGGACCCTGGATGGCCCAGATTTGCCTGATCTTGTCAGAGTTCAGAAACTAAGCAGGGTCAGTCCTGGCTGGTACTTGGATGGGAGTCCTCCAAGGATGTTCCAAGTTGCAGAAGCAGGCAATGGCAAACTACCTCTGTTCATCTCTTGCCTGGAAAACCTCATGAGGGATTGCCATCGGTTGGCTGTGACTTGACAGCACGTTCCACCACAAATTGCCTTGAGTCTTGGGGAAAGGTGGAATGGGAATTGAAACATTAACTAACTGGTTCAACACATCCCATGGCCTATCTGGGTCAACTGGGATTTTATTCCTTGTCTTCCAGGACTGCTACCACTACTATCATCATAATCAGAACTGCCTCCTCCATTGGCTCAGATCAGAACTAATAGTTCATCTTTTCCAGATCTGTCTTGATCAGCAGACATCATACCTAAAATATAGTTCCTGGCAATTCGGTCCTTAGCAGAATTACATTCTTCTTAGCTCATTGACTTCAATGGTCTTAGAACAACACCAATGCTCAAAGCGACACTGAAAAGATGCGGTGGCAGTATGTTTGATTTCTTCTTCCATGTATTCTTTTATTTAAACGTATTTAGGTCTCATACACTGTAGGCCATTATTTAGAAACGTTACCCTGGAGTGTAATGGCAGGCAACCAGCATGCAAATGTAGTAAGCAAATAAGATAAATACAGTCTGACTCAAGGAAGGTTTGAAGGACTCGATTAGAGCACGCAATGCATCTGAGCTAGGAAGTTGCTGCCAGCTATGTACTGAGAGCCTCATTGAGCAAAGAGGAAAGGCAGGGTATAAATATTTTAATACATAAAATTAATAAAATAAATCAGGTGATTGGCAACCTTTTTATACAGAAAACCAGCATGTTGGAGAGAAGGGTTCTCATTTACCTCCTCTGACAGGCTGGTTTTCTGTGTGTCAGGGATTTAACGTATTTGCTTATACACAAATATAAACTTATACACAAATATAAACTCTTGCAATTCAGTGAGGAAAGATAAATAAACAATTAAAACAAATTAAACCTTTCTTTATCTTTATTAACCTTTAATAGGCATAGAACAAATTAAACCATGAAAACGATTAAAACAGCTATGATAGTTAAAATCCAATCTAAAATAGTTAAAATGCATTCAAATGAGAATCAACTAGAAGCTTAATTTCAAATCAGAGCTTAAAATAAAACTGGCAACAGATGCCGTTTAAAGTGAACAGGGATTAAAGATTTGGGCCGGCGACGTGCAATTAAGAATGAAACAATTACAATTTCTATTTCAGTTTTCGGGCCTCAGACAAAAGCCTGGCGGAACAGCTCTGCTGGACAGGCCCTGTGGAGCTGCATCGAATCCCTTGACCGGAGACTGCAAATGCCTTAACAGACCAGGTGATCAGGAGCAGCAGCAGCAGCAGCAGCAGCAGCAGCAGGCCATTGCTTTCGCATCCTGCATGTGAGCTCCCAAAGGCACCTGGTGGGCCACTGCGAGTAGCAGAATGCTGGACTAGATGGACTCTGGTCTGATCCAGCTGGCTTATTCTTATGTTCTTATGTTCTTATTTAGGCTGCCAAAAAAGCAAGGCATTCAACAGTGTGTTTGTCCCCACCCTGCCCCTTGCAAATATTGAACTCTGAATGTAATGTACCTTACCCTCATCATACCCTCATTTTACCTGCATCATATTCTCATTTCATTTCATTTTACCCTTTAATGGCATATAAATTATTAGTATGTTTCCATTTAAAAGAGAAAACGTTTAAAACATTTAAATACGGGTGTTTAAAATGCTTTCCAAGAATTTAGCCACTGCCAAGGTGATCAATGGATTACAGTCACTTAGCAGAAAGCGAGTAGTCTGGAACTTGGAGTGCTCAAGTCTTGGAAGCAACAAAGGGTGAATTAAAATCATGTGCAGGTTACTGTGAAGACAGCATTCCAGAAGAATATGAGTTATGGTTTCTATAGATCCACATCTGCAACTGGCATGGTCTCTGATTGTTTAGAGGATCGGGGAGAATCTCCCTGAGGAGTTTCGCTGATGAGAGGAAAATATTGAGGCGTGCTAGCATGAATGCACAACGTTGGTTAATGGATAACAGAGATGAGAGATATTTAGCTCTTGCTCTGTAACTTGGTTGTATTCCGAGGGAGACATCATATTCTCATCATTCCTCTGGGACTCATGAGGATTTATCAACATGCATCTGGATAACCTTTAATTCTCTACTTCTTTGGGTATTGTTTAAGGGCAGAGGGAGCATAATGAATGGTTTCTGGTGATGAGGTCAGAGTCAAGCTCACACCAGTGTGTTAGTTTTGCCCAATTAGATAACTGAAATATGTCAGTGGAACATCAACCACACGTCAAATTGCATCACAGATGAAACAAGTCTGAGCACAGAGGAAGTTGTGTCTGTTTCGTGAGAGGGAAAATGGGAACTATAATTTGTATACACCGGGAAGTTTAGTGGTAGCAACTCTTGCAATTCAGTGAGGAAAGATGAGGCTATTTGTCTGTTTGGCTCAAAATTATTGTTATTTCTATGTTATTTCTATGTATTCATTTGTGTTTCATTTTTAACAACAGCAAAATACAGTGGGCAGACACATAGGAGGTTAAGAGCTCGTGTATCTAATCTGGAGGAACCAGGTTTGATTCTCCGCTCTGCCGCCTGAGCTGTGGAGGCTTATCTGGGGAATTCAGATTAGCCTGTGCACTCCCACACACGCCAGCTGGGTGACCTTGGGCTAGTCACAGCTTCTCGGAGCTCTCTCAGCCCCACCTACCTCACAGGGTGTTTGTTGTGAGGGGGGAAGGGCAAGAAGATTGTAAGCCCCTTTGAGTCTCCGACAGGAGAGAAAGGGGGGATATAAATCCAAACTCTTTTTTTTCTTCCTGACATCTTTTGTTATGTTTTCTTAGTTTTGTGTCTGACGCTCTTAGCACATCTTTTAAGCATCAAGCTATTTATGTGGTTTTAGGCTTCTGGGCTGCATTGGCTGTTTTTTTTTTTTTTTAGCTGTTTGTTGATTTTAAAGATCTGCATGGTGTTTTATGATTTTATCTTGCTGTATTTTGTGAGCTGTCCAAAGAAGAGATGGCATGGGCATGCTTCAAATAATGCAGGCAGATTTTAATTAAATGAGGCAGATCACACCATTTTTAAAAATTCATGCCTGACATTCATGCTTAACCCCCATCAGCAAAGATGATTAGAACAGGGATGAAAAGCTCCTGGTCACATGTTCTTGAAAGGAAGAAAAAGAAGGTGTTAGTTTTTATGGACTGACTGAATCCAAAGGGTGTTCGCCAAAGGCTTACCTTCATCCTGGAAAGAAGTGACTAGTAAGTTGCCACAGGGTTCTGTTCTGAGCCCAGTGCTATTTTTTTTGGTATATAGTTTGAGTAACAACTTTCTAGAATTTGCACATCTACATGTAACCCCCATGCTCAGAATGGGTTGACCCAGAAAGGGGTGGAGACTCAAAGCAGCAGAAGGCTGCAAAGCTCATGTAGTTTGGCTACCAGACTCGGACCTTGGTTAGTATAAGCCCTTAACACCTTGTTTTCTTCACTGTGCAACTTTCACACCCACACATAGTAATAGGGCAATACCATAGTATGAATTGTCTTGATTTTGGTCACTAACAATTCATCCATACACTAAAGTTTTTCTAGCTCCTTTGTGACTGACCATCCAAGTCTCAACCACCTTCTGGTTTTCTTGGTTGCAGCTTCTGTTTAGGTTGATGAGAGAGCCAAGGAATAGAAAATACTTAACAGATTCATGTGCTTCAAGGTCAGCCTTAAAGATGTGTCATATCCTAGCAGCCTTACTTTTATCTTCTTGGTGTCCCATTAGTCAAGAGTTAATGAGTAGAAAGGAACAATTGAAGTTTTTCGTGGCGTGAGTGTAAATAGCAATTCACTCTGTAATAAAAGTAGGGTATTTTTTTCTCTAGGCAGTTGACACCTTGAATATCTTCATGTCCAGTGGAGGAGGAGAATTGTAGCTGTATCAAAGAAGGTCACATTTTCCAACTCTGGTTTTTTTTACCAGCATAATGTAGTGGTTAAGAGGAAGTGGACTCTAATCTGGAGAACTGGGTTTGATCCCCCACTCCTCCATATGAGTGGTGGACTCTTATCTGGTGAACCAGATTTGTTTCCCCACTCCTACATTCCTGCTGTGCTGGATGACCTTGCGCTAGTCACAGTTCTCTCAGAACTTTTTCAGCCCCACCTACCTCATAAATGCCTGTGGGGGAGAGGGAAAGGCAAGGCAATTGCAAGCTGCTTTGAGACGCCTTAATGGTAGAGAAAAGTAGGCTATAAATCCGAACTCTTCTTCTTTTAGCTTCTGGTACAAGAACCTCTCCTGAATCAGAGGTAGCTGCCTTGCTGATATTACTGGAGAAATCAAAGAACTGAGAGTCTGAGAGTCCAGTAGCAAATATGATTCAGTTACTAGAAGAAGAAGAAGAAGAAGAAGAAGAAGAAGAGGAGGAGGAGGAGGAGGAGGAGGAGGAGGAGGAGTTTGGATTTATATCCCCCCTTTCTCTCCTGTCGGAGACTCAAAGGGGCTTACAATCTCCTTGCCCTTCCCCCCCTCACAACAAACACCCTGTGAGGTGGGTGGGGCTGAGAGAGCTCCGAGAAGCTGTGACTAGCCCAAGGTCACCCAGCTGGCGTGTGTGGGAGTGCACAGGCTAATCTGAATTCCCCAAATAAGCCTCCACAGCTCAGGCGGCAGAGCTGGGAATCAAACCCGGTTCCTCCAGATTAGATGCATGAGCTCTTAACCTCCTGCGCCACTGCTAAAGCTGGGAATAGGGCTAGGAAGAGCTTTTTAAAGCTTGTGCGCAGCAGCTGGGCACCATCTGGGCACCCTTTGTTTTCTCCTGTGCCTGCAGGTATTCAGGTCTGGGCACAGCCAGAGGCACAAGGCAAAAGACTCTTGGCCAGGCAGGGTAAGTCTAGTGAATTAGCCCCCACCCAGGATGTTTGTGTTTTGTTTGTTTGTCTCACTTGTTCAAATTACATTGTTTAATTCAGGTTGTTTTGAAAATCTCCTGCAGTTGCTTTGGGCCCCTTTGTGAGGAAAGTGGCATGGAAATGCCTAAGAAATAAATCAAGTCAAGATGCCATTTGCCCACCCTCAGCAAGCAATCCCCCTCACTAGGAAAATGAGAAGATTAGCGTTGCTTGTCCAATCAACATCCCTTCCAATTGGAGACGCGCAAGTGATGTCACACTATTGATCAACCCTCTAGGAATCACCCCAGTCTCTATGATTTTTACCATAGAGACTGGAGAAACTTGTAGAGCACTGTATGAGCATAATCACTGTGCAGTCTCCTGGGAAATGTAGTTCCCACACAGGAAGGCCTGTTCTGCAGCCTGCTTGGTTTCCTAAAGTAAATGTGGGCCCGTGGGAGGCAGGGTGATTTCCCCCCACAGTGCCCCACACTTACGTTAGGAAGCCGAGGCAGGCACATCCCAGGCTAGACCTGCCTGTCAATGAAGACCTATTCCAAGCCTCTGAAATGTAGTTCCCACAGACAGGCCTCCAGCCTGCTTGATTTCCTAAAGTAAGTGGTGGGTGGGGGGGGGGACACCATGAGACAGGAGGAGAGCACGAGGTGCAGGGCATTGCTCCTCTGGTTGCTGGTGAAGAGCTGGTAACCCTGCCACAATTGGCTACAAAGCTGTTCAGCATGATGTCTTCAAAGGAATTGAGAGAGGAGGAGGAGGAGGAGGAGGAGGAGGACAAAGAAGAGTTTGGATTTATACCCCACCTCTTCCTCGTGTGAATAGACTCAAGGGGGCTGACAAACTCCTTTTCCCTTCCTCTTTCCACAACAGACACCTTGGGAGGTAGCTGGGGCTGAGAGAATTCAGAGAGAGCTGTGACTAGCCCAAGGTGACCCAGCAGGCTCGTTGTGTAGGAGAAAGAAAATCAATCCAGTTCACCAGTTAAGAGTTCGCTGCTCCTGTGGAGGAGTGGGGAATCAAACGCAATCCTCCGGATTAGAGTCCACCTGCTCCTAATCACCACACCAGAACTGGTAACCTTGGCAACAAGTGACTACAAAGTTGTTTGGCATGACGTCTTCAAAGCAATTCAGTGAGGAAGTACCACCCATGTCTCCTGCTTAGTTTGGATCAACATTCTCAACATCCCATGTGCTGGTTCATCCAATGAGCAAACATTTTCTGGGGAGCAGCACCTGACTTGGCCCAGCCAATAAGAGGAAAGGGGCATCCGTGGCTGGTCTCCCACTGGTTCTGTGCTAGGTCTGATGCTGAATCGGAGTTTACATGCCGAATCCCCGCTGTGCAGCTCCAAAATCATCACATTTGCTTGTGTATTGATTTATGTATTAGTCTTATATGCCACCCTCCCCATTGTGGGCTCAGGGCAACTTCCAACATTACATATAAATAAAACACAAATCAAAACCAGGCCTTCATACAGAAAATTTTCATCAGCGGCGGAATGAGTACGGTGGTGGTCAGCCCATCATTATTTATTTTCTTTATTATTTATTTATGCTTAATTATTTATTTACCAGTGTTGTGCCTGAAACTCAAGGTGTACAAGGTATAAAACAACATAATTGAATGGTGTCAGGGATCTAATAAGCAATGCAATAGAATTAAGATTATCAAAAGTAGAAAAGTGCAAAAAGGTTTCCTATGACACCTTCTTCCCTTCCTCCCTGCTAACTGCTAATTCAACTCTCTGACGTCTCTCAGCCCCATCTACCTCACATGGAGTCTGCTGTGGGGAGAGGAAGGGAAACACGCTTGTAAGCCTCTTTGAATCTCCTTACAGGGGTATAAATGCAAACTCTTCAAGACAGGTAGATGAACAGATGATATAGAGCAGGGGTAGGGAACCTGCGGCTCTCCAGATGTTCAGGAACTACAATTCCCATCAGCCCCTACCAGCATGGCCAATTGGCAGAGGACAAAAGTCCAATTGGCCATGCTGACAGAGGCTGATGGGAATTGTAGTTCCTGAACATCTGGAGAGCCGCAGGTTCCCTACCCCTGATATAGATCTAGATATATGTCTACCTCCCTTTTAACGCCATGTTGCCTTGCAGCCATTGCTGTGTCCATTGGCAGTGAATGCCACAATTTAGTGACTCATTGAATAAAGAGTAATTTCCTTTTATGTTTCCTGAATATTTTGCCTGTCAACTTTATTGGATGCCATTGGATTCTCGAGAGAGAGAGAGAGAAAAACATTTTCTTGTTCCACTTTTTCGTTCTTCTAATCTACAAGTCCTGACTTCCTCAGTCTTTCCCGGTGGGAAAGGTGCTCCAATCTCTTGGTTGCTCTCTTCTGTACTGCAATATCCTCGTGGAGATAGAAGGAAGCCTAGGATAGAACAATGGAGCACTCCGTTCTAAACCTCCCTCCAAGATGATGGAAAGTCCTTCATTGTATCGTATATCGTATTGTATATTTAATTTTTAACAACAACCACCTTTATTTGGCATTTAAAAATAGGTTCTAGAGCATTGCCAGACATTTTTGAAATACAAATCAAGAGTACATTCAAAGCGCAGACAGGAAGACTATACAGCAGGATACATTACTTAGAAAGTTCTGTCACTTGTAAAAGAAATTTTGCTACTTTTTCCAAGAGCACGACATCTGTGTTGTTTAACAGAAGCTCCACAACAGAACAGTCAGAGTCACATTCAGATTTGTCTAGGGCCAGCCTGGGAGAGAAATTCCTAATGCCCACATATCTCGGACAGTCAAGAATAATGTGTGCAAGAGTCTCCACTTGATTTTTACAGTGTGGACAAACCCGATCCTGGAGAGGTATGGATAAGTAGCGACCCTTTGTAATGGCCGATGGGAAGGTATTGGATCTGGCCCTTGTGATAATCCATCTCTGTTGGGGTTCAGTTAATAATTCAGGGGCTATGTGCCCCTGTTCCGGTATTATTCCGACAGAGAGGGGTGAGCATGATTTATTTGCTTGCCCCAACTAGATATGATATTCCTGTTCTAGAAATTTACTTTTCAAGGTTTGGAAAATTTCTCTGGGTGTCAGCATACAGAGATCTTCCAGTAGTATATTTAATTTATATACTGCCCTTCCTCAAAAGGTTCAGGGCGGTGTACAACAGCATAATAACAATATCAGTAATCAGAACATCATACTACAGACATTAAAAAACCCATAATATCAGTAAACAAGGATCAGTAAACATAGCATCATAACATCACAGGCACAACATCATAGCATCATAAATATAACATTATAAGTAACAATAAGCATAGCATCATAAAACATAACATTATGAGCAACAATTAAACCTAGCATTATAAACAACAAACATCAGTAGCTATAGCATCATGAACTATGGGGCAACAATAGTCACAACAACATACACGATCAACTTAACTAGGTAATCATGGGCTTAGATGGCAACTTTCCCCTTTCTGTAGCATAAACTAAAGAAAACACAATGACTTTAGTGATGATTTGTTCACACTATGGATCCAACCAAGTATGAATCCGCCAAGCAATATCCTCCAGCCCACATTCAACAATCCCATCCGCAATATACAAACCCAAGATACTCAGAAGAATGGGAAAATGTTCCAGTTGGAGAAGGGGGACTGTGACCCACTGGTAGAACATTTGCATGGCATACGGATGTCAACGAGGATGACTGAGGGACTGAAGCACCTTCCTTATGAGGAGAGGCTGCAGCGTTGGGGACTCTTTAGTTTGGAGAGGAGACGAATGAGGGGGGATATGATTGAAGTCTATCAAATTATGCGTGGGGTAGAAAAGGTTGACAGAGAGAAATTGTTCTCTCTTTCTCACAATACTAGAACCAGGGGGGCATCCATTGAAAATGCTGGGGGGAAGAATTAGGACTAATAAAAGGAAACACTTCTTCACGCAACGTGTGATTGGTGTTTGGAATGTGCTGCCACAGGAGGTGGTGATGGCCACTAACCTGGATAGCTTTGAATGGGGCTTGGACAGATTTATGGAGGAGAAGTCGATTTATGGCTACCAATCTTGATCCTCCTTGATCTCAGATTGCAAATGCCTTAGCAGACCAGGTGCTCGGGAGCAACAGCAGCAGAAGGCCATTGCTTTCACCTCCTGCATGTGAGCTCCCAATGGCACCTGGTGGGCCACTGTGAGTAGCAGAGAGCTGGACTAGATGGACTCTGGTCTGATCCAGCTGGCTTGTTCTTATGTTCTTATGTTCTTAACCCCTGGTATCTCCATTTGACAGGACCAGATAGTAGGTGATTCGAAAGACCTCTGCTTGAGACCCTGGAGAGCAGCTGCCAGTCAGAGTACGAAATACTGACCTTGATGGACCAAAGGTCTCATTTAGCATATAGCAGCTTCCTGTTGGGGCGAGGGGCTGTGGCTCAGTGGTAGGGCAACTGCTTGGCCCGCAGAAGGACCCAGGTTCAATCCCTGGCATCTCAAGTTAAAATGACCAGGCAAGAAGTCTGAAATACTGGAGAGCAGCTGCCAGTCCGAGTAGACAATACTGACTTTGATAGAACACGACTCTGATTCAGTAGGAGGCAGGTTCATGAGTTCATCATTCATCTACATCATCTGGGGACTTCCAGTGGGGAAGGGTTGTAGGTTAATGGCAGAGCACTATTGGCTTACAGACAGCTCCACATTCAATCCCTGGTATGTTCTGTTGAAAGGACCAGAGAGTACAGGGTGCAAAAGACATTTGCTTGGCATACGGATGTCAACCCCTGGTATCTCCTGAGACCCTGGATTGTGGCTGCCTGTCAGAGTAGAAAACACGGGCTTTAAGGAGCAGCAGTGGCATAGTGGTTAAGAGCAGGTGTACTCTAATCTGGAGGAACTGAGTTTGATTCCCCGCTCTGCCGCCTGAGCTGTGGAGGCTTATCTGGGAAATTCAGATTAGCCTGTACACACCAGCTGGGTGACCTTGGGCTAGTCACAGTTCTTCTGAGCTCTCTCAGCCCCAGCTACCTCACAGGGTGTTTGTTGTGAGGGGGGAAGGGAAAGGAGTTTGTAAGCCTCTGAGTCTCCTATCGGAGAGAAAGGGGGGATATAAATCCAAACTTCTTCTTCTTCTTCTTCTTCTTCTTCTTCTTCTTCTTCTTCTTCTTCTTCTTCTTCTTCTTCTTCTTCTTCTTCTTCTTCTTCTTCTTCTTCCTCTTCCTCTTCTTCCTCTTCCTCTTCTTCCTCTTCCTCTTCCTCTTCCTCTTCCTCTTCCTCTTCTTCTTCCTCTTCACCTTCTTCTCCTTCTCCTTCTCCTTCTTCTTCTTCTTCTTCTTCTTCTTCTTCTTCTTCTTCTTCTTCTTCTTCTTCTTCTTCTTCTTCTTCTTCTTCTTCTTCTTCTTCTTCTTCTTCTTCTTCTTCTTCCTCTTCCTCCTCTTCCTCTTCCTCTTCCTCTTCCTCTTCTTCTTCTTCTTCTTCTTCTTCTTCTTCTTCTTCTTCTTCTTCTTCTTCTTCATGGATCAATTGTCATATATTTATAACTTCATGGGAAGCTCTCAAGAGGAGAGTCTGAAGGTCCTCCGGCACAAAAAGTACTAATTTGTGTTGACCAACAAAGATAATGTAGGCTAGACGGAAACCAGAACGTGAAAACTGTGGATTACCAGGAAATAGGTGGCACTATTCCATGAAATTAAAATGACTCTATTCTGTTTGAAGAAAATTTAAGGTTGAATGCTGGGAGCCGGGATTAAGTTCTCTAATATGAGGTTTGTTTCCCCCTGGGGTTCTTCATTTCCGGAGCATGTTTTTATGGGATCATATATAAGGGCTTGTAGCTTTCATTTGGCTTCTTTAGCTGCCGCTTTGACCACCTGGCTGCCGTTGGTGATTTGAAGGGTAAGTATCAGAACTATTAGAGACTGTAGTAGGGTTTGCTCCTGGAATACATGAGTTGGCCCATCTGGCAGCAGCCAATTTCTGTCTTGGGAAAATCTCCTGCAGTTTGAACGCCATTAACAACCTGAAATAGAAGAACGTGTTCCATCTTCCTTCCGTCTTCCAGTGTGGTGTAGTGGTTAAGAGCAGGTGCACTCTAATCTGGAGAACCGGGTTTGATTCCCCCCTCTGCCACTTGAGCTGTGGAGACTTCTCTGCTGAACCAGATTAGTTTGTGCACTCCAACACATGCCAGCTGGGTGACCTTGGGCTAGTCACAGTTCTTCGGAGGTCTCTCAGCCCCACCCATCTCACAGGGTGTTTATTGTTGGGGGGGAAGAGAGAAGGGAAAGGAGATTGTCAGCCCCTTTGAGTCTCCTTACAGGAGAGAAAGGGGGGATATAAATCCAAACTCTTCTTCTTATCTAGGAATGGTTTTAAGGGCAATGGTGCAATGTCTTCTGCCCTGACCTGCATGGCCCAGACTAGCCTGATCTCATCCGAGTCCAGAAGCTAAGTAGGGACAGTCCTGGTAAATATTTGTATGGGAGACATCAAGGAATACCAGAGTTGTTACACAGAGGCAGGCAATGACAAACCACCTCTGAACATCTCTTGCCTTGAAAACTCTAGCAGAGGTTGTCTTAGGTCAGATGTGACAGTAAAAAAAAAATCTAAGGCTCATTCCGCACATGCAGAATAATGCACTTTCAAACTGTTTTCAGTGCTCTTTGAAGCTGTGCGGAATGGCTAAATCCACTTGCAAACAGCTGTGAAAGTGGTTTGAAAACGCATTATTTTGCGTGTGCGGAAGGGGCCTATAATATTCCATCCAGTGAACGGTGATCAAAGTTGGGTTACAAGGTCAGCTGATCTCACCAGAAGGAACCTGTGACTCAGGCGAGAGCGCCCGCTCGGCATGCAGAAAGGCCCAATTTCAGTCCCTGGCGTTTTCGGGACGCATTGTAGGTGATGAAAATAGCCATTTAGTACTAACAACTCCCTGTGGGTTTGCAGCATTTCATTCCAAAGCTTTTCCCCCTGGGGTGTCAGGAGATCGATCACCCACGCCCCCTCCCCTGGTTTTCCCTTGCCTCTTTCCCAACCTCTGCTGCAATGTGGCGATTACTCTCTGCAGAGGATTTGGCTTTTGATGGCCCAGGTTTCCACGTAGTCCCCGTGGTATCAATCACGGGGCTAGTTTGTTTTTGATTTGCATGTAGTTGACAAATGCATCTGCATGGCTCTGGGAGCCGGGAGCAGCAGTGGCGTAGGAGGTTAAGAGCTCGTGTATCTAATCTGGAGGAACCGGGTTTGGTTCCCCGCTCTGTTGCCTGAGCGGTGGAGGCTTATCTGGGGAATTCAGATTAGCCTGTGCACTCCCACACACGCCAGCTGGGTGACCTTGGGCGAGTCACAGCTCTTCTGAGCTCTCTCAGCCCCACCCACCTCACAGGGTGTTTGTTGTGAGGGGGGAAGGGCAAGGAGATTGTCAGCCCCTTTGAGTCTCCTACAGGAGAGCAAGGGGGGATATAAATCCAAACCTTCTTCTTCTGAAGCTGCATTCTTGTGTTAGTTGCTGGTGCGCGCATGTGAGGAGAACCAAGTAATGCCCCCTCCTTTCCAAGTGGAGGGAAAGGGCATCAGGGGAGGGCAAAGGGGAGTAAAATGAACCCAAGGCAGGTATGGCGCACTTGTGCACGTTCAGGCTTCTGGCAAATTGGAGGAAAAGGTCGCGGTTTGGCCGAATCGGGAAGATCTGGCTTTTTGCCTTCTGCCTACCAAAAGAGGAGTGGCAGGACAGACGCATAAGTGAAAGTCACATGAACTGGGTGGAAAGAAAGCATTATAATGTACAGACAGATGGACTTACAGGTGGACAGACTGACAGACAGATATTCAAGAGATAGAAAAAGTGCAGAGAAGGGCAACGGGGATGATTGAGGGACTGGAGCACCTTCCTTATGAGGAGAGGCTGCAGCATTTGGGACTCTTTAGTTTGGAGAGGAGACGTCTGAGGGGGGATATGATTGAAGTCTGTAAAATTATACATGGGGTAGAAAATGTTGACAGAGAGACATTTTTCTCTCTTTCTCACAATACTAGAACCAGGGGGCATCCATTGAAAATGCTGGGGGGAAGAATTAGGACTAATAAAAGGAAACACTTCTTCACGCAACTTGTGATTGGTATTTGGAATATGCTGCCACAGGAGGTGGTGATGGCCACTAACCTGGATAGCTTTAAAAGGGGCTTGGACAGATTTATGGAGGAGAAGTCGACTTATGGCTACCAATCTTGATCCTCTTTGATCTGAGATTGCAAATGCCTTAACAGTCCAGGTGCTCGGGAGCAACAGCCGCAGAAGGCCATTGGTTTCACATCCTGCATGTGAGCTCCCAAAGGCACCTGGTGGGCCACTGCGAGTAGCAGAGAGCTGGACTAGATGGACTCTGGTCTGATCCAGCTGGCTTGTTCTTATGTTTCCCAAAGGAGGCAAACAGCAACTCCCTTGGGCTGTTTTAGGTTTTGAAAACAGTGCCGGGGCCAGACATAAGCAAGTTACACCGAACGCTAACAGCACCATTTGCAGATCTCTCACCATGATACCTGGTTTACAGGTGTGTTTGTGGTGACTACTCCGCTTAGAACTTATCTTTCCTGGAAAGGCTTAAAGGCCAACAGGAATGATTTAAACAGATCTTCCAAGACAACGTGGCTAAAAATGGGGCATCAAATGGTGACGTCTGCATTTGCTGGGAGCTCTCATGAACTATATTAACTTTTATGGTGTTGCAACCTCAGGCTGTTGGAGATGATAGGAGGAGGAGATGGGCTTTGGTGTTTTGGTGTATCTTCCTTAGGGAGGGGTGGGAATGCCTCAGAAGGCACAACTTAAAAAAAGGGTTTCATTTGCTCATACCAGTCATAGGTCTGATGTAGCCCAATTTAGGCAACTGCAACCTATGAGTAGGGTTGCCAGCCTGTGGCTTGTGGTGAGTGAGAGGCTGAGAGGCTGGGGCAAAGACTGAAATTACACCCCCTGGTCCCCCACCCAATTGCACTCCTGGCCTCCTCTGATGGCTGTTCGTCAGCCGTGGCTGCAGAAGGGAGCGTGTCTGGTACAGGGAGGGAGGGGAACAGGCCAGAGGTGGGATCCAGCAGGTTCTCACAGGTTCCCGAGAGTAGGTGACTAATTATTTGTGTGTGCCGAGAGGGGGTTACTAATTGGTGATTTTGCCCCGTGATTGTTGCCTTAGTTACGTCCCTCCTCTCAGCAGTAGCGCGCAGAACTTGAAGCAGTCTAGCAGGAGGTGCACCAGCGTGCGTGGCAGCCTGCGCCTGCGTGCATTTGTTTCCTGCCCAAGGACTGGCGCAGCGGCTGTGTCCTTGCCACAGCCCCGCCCAGGAATGCCCCGCCCCCGGAATGCCCGGCCACGCCCCCATTGTGCCCCGCCCATCCTCATTGGCGCTACACCACAGTTTGAATCCCACCACCATGGGAACCTGTTACTAAAATGTTTGGATTCCCCCACTAGGAACAGGTATACAGCAAGGGTGCAGTGTGGCCAGAGGGCAGCGAGACTCGGCCTTCTTGGTGTACCACCCACCCACTGGGTCTCATCTCCTGACTGATGAGGGCCTGGCAGTGGCAACAGCAGCAGTGGCAGCAGCAGTGGCAGTACCAGCTATGCCCTGCACTTGGGCAGGCACATTGTTTGGAAAGCTATGGGCACCCTGTGCCCCTCTGGTCCAGGCTGTGCTGTGCCAGGCTCAGTGCGCCGCAATCTACTCCTCCTCCTCCTGGCTGGACTGGCTGCCCGTGGTGCATGGTGCCCATGTAACCCCCATGCTCAGAATGGGTTTACCCAGAAAGGGGTGGAGACAAAGCAGCAAGAGGCTGCAGAGCTCCTGTAGTTTGGAGGAGAGAAGGCTCAGAATGGGTTGACCCAGAAAGGGGTGGAGACTAAAAGTAGCAAGAGGTTACAGAGCTCATGTAGTTTGGAGGAGGCAAGGCTCAGAATGGGTTGACCCAGAAAGGGGTGGAGACTAAAAGCAGGAGGAGGCTGCAGAGCTCATGTAGTTTGGAGGAGACAAGGCTACCAGACTCGGACCTTGGTTTGTATAAGCCCTTAACACCTTGTTAAGGGTTTTTTTGTGTTTGTAATGGGTGAGAGTTCCCCTGGAAACCTTCCTCATGTTGAATCCTGTTCATCAAGCCCTTGGAGTCTTCAGGAGCCAACCCACTTGCAGGAAGAATTGGACTTGGCAATATCAGAAGACTGTAACTAGAAGGACTTGAAAATGCAACCTGAACAGGACCTTGAAGTGTGATGTTAAATGTTGATGTTTGATGTTATATGTTAAGAAAGTAAACCATTTTGTTTTTAAAAATTGTTGTTGCAAACTCATTCCACGTTCTGCCCCACAGAACCCACAGATAGAGGTTACACATGGACACATAGTATGAGTGTCGTGGTGAGTGGGTAAACAGAAAGCAAGCAAATGGGGAGGTGGCAAGTGGGCGGCGTGGTGAGTAAGCAAGCAGGTGGGCAGCAGAGGCCGGCAAGTGTGTAGTTGTGGTGAGCAGAGGCTGGTGGGTGGGGGCACAGGAGGAGAAGGGGGCAGTGGTGGCAGGCAGTGAAGTTCAGACTGTGATACCTCGGGCTGCCTTCCTGACCTGCAAGGGAGGGCAGAGGGGGTGTTTGGATAAATGCATCCCCTATGTGACCCAGGCAAATGACATCTGGGTCTCTAGCCCCTTCATGCCATTCTCTAGGCACTCCACTGGGTGCCATCTCAACAATAGCAGGAAAGCATTTTCCGGGGCATATTGGGATGTGCCACTCAAGAATTCAGCAGAAAAGGGATTGTCTAGTTTATGCTGAATCCCAGAGCTGCTTATGAGAGTTGTGCATCCACCCCTGAGCCAAAAATGTTTGTGGAAATTGCTGTTTAGGATCATTACAACCCAGGATTCATAGGCTCATTCCGCACATGCAGAATAATGCACTTTCAAACTGCAGAATAATGCACTTTCAAAGCTTTCAGTGCTCTTTGAAGCTGTGCGGAATGGCAAAATCCACTTGCAAACAGTTGTGAAAGTGGTTTGAAAGCGCATTATTTTGCGAGTGCGGAAGGGGCCATAGGCATTACAAAAACACCCCATCCTTTGAATAATCTGTGTTGCTTCTGATATTCAGATGTCTTGCTCAACAAGAGTCTTGCTTTTCTTTGATTATCCTGATTTCCCAGACAATGACATTTCTCCCTTCCAGTTGGATTGTTGCAAAGGATCAGGCGGAGAGAACTCCCAGTCAATCACCATTGGAGACAAGCCTTAGAGAAGGAATTTCCTCAGTGGAGTATGTGTTGAGCTGTTGGAAGCCAGTTGGGGCTGATTGGGACAGAGTCGTGGTCACTACCTTAAAATGGTGACCATGGGGTAGGGTGCCAATCATAGCATGGAAGAAGAAGAAGAGTTGGTTTTTGTACTCTGCTTTACTCTACCTTTAAGGAGTCTCAAAGCTGCTTACAGTCACTTTCCCTACAACAACCTTGTGAGGCAGGTGGGATTGAGAGAGTTAGGAGAGAACTATGGCTCACCCAAGATCACCCAGCAGGCTTCATGTGGAGGAATGGGAAAACAAATCTGGTTCACCAGATGAGTCCACCACTCATGTGGAGGAATGGGGAATCAAACCAGGTTCTCATAATTAGAGCCCTCTTAACCACTACACCACACTGACTCTCAAGGCAAATCCAAATTCTAATGAAGGAACCTGCTGCCTGCACTAATATAAAATGTGATGCCAAGTAGGCTCTTCTACAACATGTATTGTCAAAGGCTTTCATGGCTGGACTCAACTGGTTGTTGTGGGCTTTCCGGGCTGTGTGGCCGTGATCTGGCAGATCTTGTCCCTAACGTTTCGCCTGCATCTCTGGCTGGCATCTTCAGAGGTGTATCCAGAGGTGGGATCCAGCAGGTTCTCACAGGTTCCCGAGAGTAGGTTACTAATTATTTGTGTGTGCCGAGAGGGGGTTACTAATTGGTGATTTTGCCACGTGATTTTTGCCTTAGTTACGCCCCTCCTCCGCTCCTCAGCAGTAGCGCGCAGAACTTGAAGCAGTCTAGCAGGAGGTGCACCGCCGTGCGTGGCAGCCTGCGCCTGCATGCATTTGTTTCCCGCCCAAGGACTGGTGCAGCAGCTGCGTCCTTGCCACAGCCCCGCCCAGGAATGCCCCGCCCCTGGAATGCCCGGCCACGCCCCTGTCGTGTCCCACTGAGCCCCATTGGTGCTACGCCACAGTTTGAATCCCACCACCATGGGAACCTGTTACTAAAATTTTTGGATCCCACCACTGGGTGTATCACAGAGAGATGCAGGTGAAATGTTAGGAACAAGGTCTACCAGACCAGGGCCACACAGCCCGGAAAGCCCACAACAACCAGTCTTCTACAACACTTCATGCACGGAGTAACGGAGGAACAGAGGAAAGCATGGAATAGCTCCTTGGCAGAGAGACATTGGCTAGTTTGGAAAGAAAGAGGAGTGGTCCCTCCCTATGTGGCCCCAAGGACTGATTGTCAAAGTCAGAGCCATAACTCTCTGTCTAGCCCAGATAGAGCTCAGTCAATAGGGGCATTTGTTCAGATGGGACCCTGGGCATTATAGAGCCCCTGAATCACTGCCCCGCCTCCCCCCCACTGAGGCCAAGCAAGGGGCTGTCCTCACCTTCTGCACTCACCCAGAAACCACTAGGGGACCACTGCCAGATGTGCTGGGCACAAGAAGCAGTCTCTCCAGCAAACTGCTCTTTATTGAGTGAGTGTGGGTTGTGGCAAGTTGGGGCTCCCACCAGGGACCTAGGTATAGATTTTATATGGGGAGGGTTGGGGGGGCACATCCCCACCTGCCCCTAGGGCATGGCCACGCCTCCCCAAGCCCCGCCCCAGGCCTAGCGCTTATAAAAGCAGCTCTCCAAGGCTGGGGACGGCAGACTCCCCTGCCCTGCCCTCCCCTGCCCCCCACCAGCTGGGCTCCCAGCCGGCAGCCGGCAGTTCCTTCTGCCCTCCCCTCTGGGCAGAGGCATAGAGGGAAAATGGAGCAAAATCTGAGTTTTGTTGCCCCCCCCGGTGCAAAATCTGAGTTTTGTTGCCCCCCCGGCAGCCGCTGTGATGCTGGAATCCACCCCCAAACAGCGTTACTTTCAATTGTGTTTAAACTAGAGAGCCCAAATTCTCCTTTTAAATCCACCTTAAAGGGAGAATCTGGGGTTCCCAGTTAAACAACATTGAAAGTGATGCTGTTTTGGGGTGGATTATCCTCCACTGGGAAACAGCATCACTTTCAATGTGGCGTAGTGATTAAGAACAGGTGCATTCTAATCTGGAGGAACCAGGTTTGATTCCCTGCTCTGCCGCTTGAGCTGTGGAGGCTTATCTGGGGAATCCAGATTAGCCTGTGGACTCCCACACACGCCAGCTGGGTGACCTTAAGCTAGTCACAGCTTTTCAGAGGTCTCTCAGCCCCACCTACCTCACGGGGTGTTTGTTGTGAGAGGGGAAGGTCAAGGAGATTGTAAGCTCCTTTGAGTCTCCTACAGGAGAGAAAGGGGGGATATAAATCCCAACCCTTCTTCTTCTAAACTGAGGACCCCAGATTCTCCCTTTAAATCCATTCCAAAGGGGGTGGATTTAAAAGGAGAATCTGGGGAAATTTGGGGGGGGTGCCTGCTGTCAGGGGTGCAATTGTTAAGCTAGCAGCACCAAACTTTTAGGGTATCTTTAGGAGAATCTCCTAATGATACCACCCAGGTTTGGTGAAGTTTGGTTCAGGGGGTCCAAAGTTATGGGGTTTTTTTTGAACCCAAGAACCCCCCCCCCCTTACCTACGTCCTTGGCTCCCACCCAGCATGAGGCCCAAAGCAGCTGAACTGAACACAGTACTCCAAGTGCGGTCGCACCACGGCTTTATATAAGGGCATGACAATCCTTGCAGTTTTATTCTCCATTCCTTTCCTAATGACCCCCAGCATAGAGTTTGCCTTTTTCACAGCTGCCCTGCATTGAGTTGACATTCCCATGGAACTATCAACTAAGACGCCCAAATCCCTTTCCTGGTCTGTGACTGATAGCACCGACCCCTGTAGCGTGTATGTGAAGTTTGGACATACCAATGTCGAAGAGACCTAGGCCTCAGTTTGTGGCTGGTAAGGTTTTTTTCTCCCCTGCCAGTTGCAAGGGGGTATCTAGCAACCCTCAGATTCAATAATAACATATATAGCCATCACGTCACCCTTTGTTCCAGGTTGGGGATCATTGATACAGAGCTTGACATTTTTCTGTCTTGCATATCATCACATCATTTTTGCTAGCGTTGATATTGCCAGTGGATTCATTTTTGTTGGATTTTGTCTTCCCACTGGCCACTGTGTATGAAGCCCTCAGTCAGCTGGTTCTGGTGGGTTTTCCGGGCTGTGTGGCCGTGATCTGGTGGATCTTGTTCCTAATGTTTTGCCTGCATCTGTGGCTGGCATCTTCAGAGGTGTATCGCAGAGGGAAATCTGTTACATGCTGTGTCCAGAGAGAAGGAAATGTTTGGGGTATATATTGTCCATGTCCCTGGGTGGGGAACCAATCAGTAAGTGTTTGGGTGGAACTTGTTATGAAAAGATGTGGTTAATAGTATTGCATTGCAGGTGGGTGTTATCAATCCAGGGAGTGATTCACTTTTTCATGCCCTGCAGCAGCAGTAGTATTGGTGAATGCAAATCCTGTGTTTGGGTGGAAAGCATTAAAATGCATAGATACACAGACAGACGGACAGAAAACCCACCAGAACCAATTGAATCCGGCCGTGAAAGCCTTCGACAATACATTGAACGCCCTTATGTAACCTACTTATCCTTGGCCACATCAATCTCCATTGGAGACTCAGGAAATAATATATGACAGCAGCCTGTGGCTTAACAAACAAATATGAAATTGCTTGAACAAATTAACAAACTTTTAGCCTTAACACAACTTTCTATCATTTGAGGATAAATAATAGTGAATATATCGTGAGTATATATATACAGCACAACTCAATTGTACGAAATCTTCAGCGCTGTTCTAAGAAAAAGCACTCAGAACAGTTACCACCATTAACAGTGTCCAGTAACGAAAGAATAGCAAGAAAGTCCGAACTATGAATCAAGCAGGGTTTCTTTCTCTCATCTGGCCTTCTGCATCTGATGTAGCTGCTGCAGGTCTTCCCTCAATTTGGCCCTGTAAAAAATAAGTCGTTCCCTCAATTAAGCTGTAGGCCTTCCTTCTCCTGCTGCAGGCCAGATCAATTGAGGAGGGTGGGGCTCTTGCAGTTGGTAATAAGTAAGCAAGCTTACCAACTGCACATGCTCAGTGAGCTCTTATCCCCTGGGCCCTAAGATCCAACAAAACCAAAAAAATACTAACATGGCAGGGGTTACACTCAGTCAGGTTTTCGTCATGTTGTCATTTAATACTCTTGATGGTGAAGGGAACAAACTCCATTGTGAATAATTAAACTTTGATGCAAACAATTCTCTCTGCAACCCAGGATTCATCCATGCAATCTCCTTGGTTCAGGTCTATATGACTTTTCTTTCCTGTTAAAACTGCAAATTCACGGCTCTGGCACCGGCCTGGTGGAACACTCTTCCTCCAGCTGTCCGGGCCCTGCGGGATTTGGGTGATTTCCGCAGGGCCTGTAAGACTGAGTTGTTCCACCGGGCCTTTGGAGAGACCAGCCGCTGAGTGTCCACCCCCCCACACACACTGTTCCATATGGGTCTTGATCCATGTGAGCCCTTATATCATCGGGTTTCATCATCTCCTCTCTCTCCTCTTTTTCTGGGAGAGATTTAGGTTATGGTTAAGAACTGACCTTTGTGGGATGCCTAGGTTAGGAAGTATCCGCTGTTTTTAATTGATATTTATGATAATTATGTTTTAATGATTTTATGTACACTGTTTGTGTTGTTCACCGCCTAGAGCACTCTGGGGATGGGGCGGTATATTAAGTCGAATAAACAAACAAACAAACAAACAAACAAACAAACAAACAAACAAACAAACAAACAAACAAACAAACAAACAAACAAACAAACAAATAAAATACCAACCCCCCCTTCTTTTGTTCTCCTTGCAGGTTGAATCTAAATTTGCAGTGAGATGGCCTACCAGTGCAAACAACCCTGTGTGGGTCCTCCTTCTTTTGTGAAAGGGACGACAATCAAATATGTGGATGTGGGTGCGGTCAAGTCCTCTGCTCCGCCGTGCCAGAAGTCACCCAAAGATATGCCCAAAGGTGTGGCAACTGCTGATAAGTCTGTGACTCCTTGTCCTGTCCCGTGTTCAACTGCAAGCCACACGGTCTGTACTGATGCATGCGGCAACGCCAACGTGGTGGCAGCCGATACCGCAGAGGTATGTGCTACTTCCACTTGCGTTCCCGCCTGTACGATACCTGGCCAAACTCCAGCTTACGTCCCCGTGTGCAAAACTTCTGGGCAAGATCCAACTTGTGTCCCCGTCTGCACATCGCCATGTAACGCTCCAACTTGTGTCCCCATGTGCAAAACTCCTGGGCAAGATCCAACTTGCGTCCCTGTCTGCAAATCGCCATGTAACGCTCCAACTTGTGTCCCCGTGTGCAAAACCCCTGCTCAAGATCCAACTTGTGTCCCGGTCTGTGCATCACCTGGCAAGGCTCCAGTTTGTGTTCCTGTCTGTAGATCGCCTTGCAAATCTCCACCGTATGTCCCTGTGTGCAGATCTCCTGATCAAAGCCCAACTTATGTCCCTTTCTGTGCATCGCCTGGCCAGACTCCAACTTATATTCCTGTTTGTGGTATACCTGGCCAATCTCCGACTTATATCCCAGTTTGTGCAACGCCAGGCCATGCTACCGCGTACATCCCTGTTTGCACAACACCGGGCCAAGCTCCAACTTATATCCCCGTCTGTGCAATGCCGGGCCAAACTCCGACTTGTATACCCATCTGTGCCACACCCGGCCAAGCTCCGAGCTGTGTCCCCGTCTGCGCTACACCAGGCCAAGCTCCGGACTGTGTTCCCGTCTGCACAACTCCCGGCCAAGCTCCGACCTGTGTCCCTGTCTGTACAACACCAGGGCAAGCTCCAACCTGTGTCCCTGTCTGCACAACTCCAGGCCAAGCTCCGACCTATGTCCCCGTCTGCACAACCCCAGGCCAAGACCCAACTTGTATCCCTGTCTGTCCAACCCCAGGCAAAACTCCAGCTTATGTCCCTGTCTGTGAAAGACCTTGCAAATCGCCAACCCGTGTCCCGGTCTTCTGCGTGCAACGTTGTCCCTGTGGTTGCGGTCGCATGTTCTTCATTGCATGCCATGCTCAATTTGGGACGCCTTGCAGATGCTCTTCATCTGCATCCAGTAGCAAACCATGATGTAAATGCTTGGGTGAAGCTCATTAGCTTTGGAAAGAAGGAATGAATAAGCTACAGGTCTTCGCGCAATCCACCCTTGGCTTTCTCTTACATCGCCTCTGAGGGCACCTCTCTGCGCAGCTTCAAAATTGCACGCTTTTGTTTCTTGCTTATTAAAAATTTGCAAAATGCTATGCCTCCTCTGAGAGGGTGGACAAATGAACTACTTCTCTCCAATGTATCACTTGTACTCAGGAGAGAACAATGCTATGGACTGAATTAGGGTCTTGGAACAAAGATCTGAAAGAAATATTCAAAATTCTCCCGCCTTTTGTTTATTTAAAAATTCAGTGGTGAATATGCCATTTCTTCTGGTAGCCAGAGTGCTTTAAACTTACTGGCATCTCTTTATGGCACTGAGTTTGGAAGAGGCTGGATGCAGAATCTGTCAACGTTATCAGATATTTTAGAGCCATCGCTTGCACCACTGAGCTGTCAGAGTCAAGCCACACTATCCTGTCAAATGCTAGATTCATCTATGTCAGCTGCCATATTAAATATCAAAGTCATCATTAAGTGCTAACTGTCCCATGCTGTCCAATGTAAAAATGTGGAAATTGGATAGAAAATATGAAGCAAGCATTCATGAATTCGTGAATGTTATCTGACGATCCAGATTTGCAAAGGAGGCTTCCACGGCAAATTCCTGCAAGGAAAATTGGCTCTGCTTGGAACTCATGCTTTCCTTGATGCTTTCTCCTCTCCCCCAAACCCTGCAATGTTGCATCTGAACATGTACCAAATAAAGCTTTTATGTTTTTGCTATAGCATGATCCGACTCTTGTTTGAACACGTGAAGCTGCCTTATGCTGAATTGTCTACCAAGATCAGTATTGTCTGTGCAGACTGGCAGCTGTTCTCCATGTTCTCACGCAGAGGTATTTCACGTGACCTATTTCCTGATTCTTTTAAAAAATGGACATGTCAGGGATGGAACCTCAGAGCTTCTGCATGCTACTCCTCACTAGGGTGTCAGACCCACAATGCAGGCAGGGGTACCCAGTAGGGTTGCCAGATACCCCAGATATCTCTTGGTAATCAGTAGGGGGGAGAGGTAAGGAGAACTTTCCGGCAGCAAACTGAGGCCTAGACCTCTGTCATTGGCAAAGCAGTGATGTCACTTCCAGTGCACAACAGAAGTGATGACATCATATTACTGGCACCACTGGGACACTTTGGTATTTGGGCAAAAATTCCATTGTAGAAACCAGTTTTGCCAAAGTCCAGAGCATCCACATGGGAGCCAGTGTTGTGATGACATTAGTTCTGGAGTATGTAAGAAGTGACATTGCTGAGTCACTGTTGACAAAGGCCTAGGTCTAGGCCTAAGTTGACTGAATGGCAAGGGGGGGGAGAGGTCTCATAGAGGAAGTACCCAGCCCTCACTGTGGGTTTAGGAGCCCTATTTCCCCTGCCCTCAGCTTAAAGAAGCAAAGGGCTTGTAGCTTTCATTTGGCTTCTTTAGCTGCCGCTTTGACCACCTGGCTGCCGTTGGTGATTTGAAGGGTAAATATCAGAACTATTAGAGACTGTAGTAGGGTTTGCTCCTGGAATACATGAGTTGACCCATCTGGCAACAGCCAATTTCTGTCTTGGGAAAATCTCCTGCTGTTTGAACGCCATCCACAACCTGAAATAGAAGAATGTGTTCCATCTTCCTTCCGTCTTCCAGCGTGGTGTAGTGGTTAAGAGCAGGTGCACTCTAATCTGGAGAACCGGGGTTGATTTCCCCCCTCAGCCACTTGAGCTATGGAGACTTCTCTGGTGAACCAGATTAGTTTGTGCACTCCAACACATGCCAGTTGGGTGACCTTGGGCTAATCACAGTTCTTCAGAGCTCCCTCAGCCTCACCCATCCCACAGGGTGTTTGTTGTGGCGGGGGGGAGGGCAAGGAGATTGTCAGCCCCTTTGAGTCTCCTTACAGGAGAGAAAAGGGGGATATAAATCCAACTCTTCTTCTTCTTCTAGAATGAGACAAGCCAATCACAAGCTCCCCTTTACAATGCTCCCACCCACATTTAGCCAGTATCAAGGTAAGGACTGCAGGCACCATTTAGGTTTGGAGATTCGCATGCAACAAATACTGGATTCGGCCTGAATCCGGGTGAATTCGGGCATATTTGGGCCAAAATTGGCTGATTATGTCCTGCCTGAATATGAATGAATCCAAATGCAAGGCATTTGTGCTTTTTTGGGGTATTTTCGGTGTTTTTTCGCATTTCGGCTTTCTGTTTTCAGTGTGGTGTTGCATTCCCTCTTCAGGATTTTCTTCTTCCATGCAAATGTGAGGAGGGAAGTATTCTAATTGGCTTCACCTCTAGGGGCAGCCATTTTGGGTTTGGCTCCACCTCCTGTAGTAGCCATCTTGGGTATCCCCCTCTCAAAATTCCAGGGGTGCCTATGTAACCTCAGCTTGTGGATTGGCTCCTGAAGACTCCAAGGGCTTGATGAACAGGATTCAACATGAGGAAGGTTTCCAGGAGAACTCTCACCCATTACAAACACAAAAAGAAACCCTGAAACAATAAACTCCAACATTTACAACATAGCAAAAATAAACAACTACCTTCCCAGTAGTTCCCAACAACATTGCAGTTACCTTGACATGGTGTTAAGGGCTTATACAAATCAAGGTCCGAGTCTGGTAGCCTGGTCTCCTCCAAACTACATGAGCTCTGCAGCCTTCTGCTGCTTTGAGTCTCCACCCCTTTCTGGGTCAACCCATTCTGAGCATGGGGGTTACACCTACAGCATCAAAAATGTCTGGGATTGCTAGTCAAAGAATCTGCCAAAGAAGAACAGCCAAGCAAGAGGAATTTTGACTGACTTTATCCATGATGTATCCCGGTCCATCCATCATTCCATTCTTCCAGAACTGCTGGGTGATGCATATGAACAATGTACATATAATTTCCAGTTAATTGCTCAGGTTAAATTTAGTTTTCAGTGGGTAAGCCTCGCGGCACATTTTTATGGGCATGAACTTCAGGTGACTGGCCTTCTGGATTTCACCCTTTGCAAGAGAAGCAAAAAGGAACTATGAAGCAAATGTGGGCTATTATCTCTCTTCAGGATGAGTCACCTGAAGAGTGACTCACTCTTGTGTCAAGAGACCTGGGATACAAAGCGTACAATAAATACAATTCCCCAGAGGGTGTTCACATTCACGCCTAACGCTTGTAAAACCAAATTTGGGCCTTGTAAAACTGAAGGCAAGTAAAACTAGCTTATGGGTCAGGTGAGCTGGTTGGTTTGTGGATTAATTTGACGCTTACCGCTGTTCTCCTGCAGAATAGTCCTTTTTAAAAAAGATTTTCAGGACTTCAAATCAAGACTTTGAGACAAGCTTTATAGGGAGGGGAGTTTCTTTGCTTGGACTTCTTTGTCCAAACACTGCTTCTTCCTGGAACAGCAATGAAGCCCCCTGGTTTCCAGGGTTTCAGAACCAAACAATTTGTCGTTTGAAGAGAAACACCCTATTCAGGTTTTTAAAGAATTGGGTCCAGGTCCCACGCAGAGGCGTAGCTAGGGAAAAATCTGAGTTTTCCGCTCCCCCCCACTCGTATGGGCGGCCGCCCTCCCCCACCATGACCAAAGGGGTTTTTTTGCACCGGGTCATCTCAAAGTCACCACCACTTTATAAAACATGCCCCAACTCACAAATCTGGGTAAAAAACAGATCCAGATGATTTTAAACGGATCCTCATGAATTCGTATGATTTTTGCATTGGAGTAAAATGAAACTATTTATTTATTTATTTATTTATTTATTCATTCATTCATTCATTCATTCATTCATTCATTCATTCATTCATTCATTTATTTATTTATTTATTTATTTATTTATTTATTTATTTATTTATTTATTTATTTTATTAAACTTATAGGCCACCTATCCCCGAAGGGCTATAGAACATTTCTTAGCCTACAGGCAGCACCAAAACAATCACGCATCCCATGCTCTGTGGTGCCACAGTGGCGCATAAACCTGCTTGAAAAACATGGATCCTCATGGATCCTCATGATTTTTCCACTTGGTCACCCCAAAATCACCTGCACGTCACAGCTCATACCCCTAGACACGTGTTTGAACACAATAATTCTGCATTTCATGCTCTATGGCACCACAGTGGCACAAAAACACGGATCCTCATTGATCCTCTTGATTTTTGAACTTGGTCACTCCAACATCACTGCACATCACACACCCCTAGACCCGTGTTTGAACACAATAATTCTGCATTTCATGCTCCGTGGCACCACAGTGGCACCAAAACACGGATCCTCATTGATCCTCATTGATCCTCTTGATTTTTGCACTTGGTCACTCCAACATCACTGCACATCACAGCTCATACCCCTAGACCCGTGTTTGAACACAATAATTCTGCATTTCATGCTCTGTGGCACCACAGTGGCACAACAACACGGATCCTCATGGATCCTTTTGATTTTTGCACTTGGTCTCTCCAACATCACTGCACATCACAGCTCGTACCCCTAGACCAGTGGTGGCGAACCTTTGGCACTCCAGATGTTATGGACTACATCTGGAGTGCCAAAGGTTCGCCATCACGGCCCTAGACAGATGTCTGAACACAATAATCCTGCTTCCTTGGCCCTGCCGGCGGTGTGACGGAGGCGACTTCAAAAACAGCAGCATCACCACCTCCCTCTCGCTTGCCGATGTTGGTGCTGCACCTCATGGGAAGCAGGAAACAAGGAGGCTGGGCAGTGGTGTACCGCAGGGCTGCCCAGGCTCAGGCTGGTGGTGCTGTCCTGTGGAGCCTGGGCTGGGCCCGGCAGGCTGCCGCCTCCTCCTAGCCATCCGGAACCCATGGGTTGTGGTGACGGACGAGGCCCTTCCTCATGGGGCTGGCTGGTAGCTTGGAGTGTGGGGAAGGGGAGAAGGAGGAGGGGTGTGCGCAGTGGTGGGATCCAAAAATTTTAGTACAGGTTCCCATGGTGGTGGGATTTAAACAGTGGTGTAGCGCCAATGGGGATGGGCGGGGCACGATGGGGACATGGCCGGGCATTCCTGGGGCAGGGCATTAATAATTTCTCTGTTACTGTAAAAAACCCTTACTGTAAAAAAAGTTCCTAATTTCCAGCTGGTATCTTTCTGTCCATCATTTAAACTCATTCTAGCAAGTCCTATCGTCTACTGCCAACAGAAACAACTACTTCTCCTCTAATTGACTGCCTGTCAAATACTTAATACTTTCAAATACTTCATTTTGTTTCTAGAAATCAAAAGAAGGAGACTTTCCTTGAACAAGGAACTTTACCATATTTCTAAAACATGTTTTTCAAACAGCCCAACAGGGAGAATGATCCCGTTTTCTACCTTCGCTAACCAGCCACATAGGAAACAACAGGACTTTATGATTTTTGGACCTACTGGGATTTCTAACAGAAAAGCAGACCCAATTGGTAACCCCCTCTCGGCACACACAAATAATTAGTAACCCACTCTCGGGAACTGGTCAGAATCTGCTGGATCCCACCTCTGGGTGTGCAGGTGATTTTCCAAGCCCCACGTGACTGGATGGGTGCCCCCTGTGGTGTTTGTCCCCAGGCCGCCCCGTGGAAGCTCTGACTCTCGTCCCATGTGCCCCTCAGCGCACAAACCTTTTAAAATGTTTTGAGGCAGGAAATGAAACGTTTCCTCCATGGGATTCCTCATTGTTTTTAGCCCCAAATGTTTTATCTGAAGCCTCAAAACATTTTAAATTAGTGTCTATTTAAAATTATTTGAAACATTTTGAAAACATCTTCAGTTGTCTGTGCGAACTCTTTACGACGTTTTCCACACCTCTGCGTCATCCCTGAACTTTGACCTTGGCACCATTTTCTGAGATCGGTTCCCCCTTGTCTGTTTATTTTGATTGTTCCCGTTTTTTTTTAATTGGCGGGGCTAACGCTTAAAAGCATCCAGTATACAAGCTATGCAAATCACATGCTGAAGCTTTGAAACATTGAAGCATCAATTCAACTCATAACTCAAGAAAGGTGGGAAAACACCTTCCAATCATGAATAATTGTGAGGAAAACAAACCGGGAGTGGGGTTAAGGAACCCTTCCTCTCCCCCCTTCCAACCCCCTTTGGCTTTTACTTATTTTTAAAATGTTGGGGATCCTGAATTGGTTTTGGGAAACCCAGACCGAACTCTAAAAACCTGCACGTGTAGATTGGCCCTCCCTCTTAAGCCCATACCTGTCATCCACTATATGAACATAAAGCATGAGTCCATAGAAACTGAGCACATCCCCTTCCTGTTTGGGCATGCGTAAAGTACTGTCAAAACCACAGCTGACTCATGGCAATCCCATTGTGGCTCTTACAAGGCAAGCAAGAAGGTGAGAATGATTGCCATTTCCTTCCTCCGCCCAGTCTTCTTTGGAGGTCTCCCTTCCAAGGACAGAACTTGCTTAGCTTTCTAGATTCTGATGAGATTGGTCTATATCCGTGGTGGTGAACCTTTGGCACTCCAAATATTATGGACTACAATTCCCATCAGTCCCTGCCAGCATAGCCAGGCTAGCTTTTGCTGGAACTGGGCCGTGGAGCGCAGCTCTCGGTTAATATCCCTTCCCCAAAATCACCTTTCTAACCCCCATCCTCAAAATCCCAGCTCGGTGAGATCACTAGCAGAGTTCCCAACCAGTGCAGAATCTTCAAGGTTGGACCAAAGATGTGGCTAGGTGCTAGCCAGCCCAGAGAGTAGGCACACAGAAAGCAAAAGAAAAGAAGCTAGGAGTTCCCATGTTCCCAGTTGCTCCCAAAGTCTCATGACAAGAACCAGAGAAGAGCAGCAATGCTAATGTAACCCCCTTGCTCAGAATGGGTTGACCCGAAAGGGGTGGAGACTCAAAGCAGCAGAAGGCTGCAGAGCTCATGTAGTTTGGAGGAGACAAGGCTACCAGACTCGGACCTTGGTTTATATAAGCCCTTAACACCTTGTTAAGGTAACTGCAATGTTGTTGGGAACTAGTGGGAAGGTAGTTGTTTATTTTTGCTATGTTGTAAATGTTGGAGTTTATTGTTTCAGGGTTTCTTTTTGTGTTTGTAATGGGTGAGAGTTCTCCTGGAAACCTTCATCATGTTAAATCCTGTCCATCAAGCCCTTGGAGTCTTCAGGAGCCAACCCACTTGCAAAGAAGAATTGGACTTGGCAGTATCAGTAGACTGTAAATATAAGGACTTGAAAATGCAACCTGAACAGGAGCTTGAAGTATGATGTTAAATGTTGATGTTATATGCTATATGCTATATGTTAAGAAAGTAAACCATTTTGTTTTGTTTTTTAAATTTGTTGTTGCAAACTCATTCCAAGTTCTGCCCCACAGAACCCACAGATAGAGGTTACACTAACAGGTCATCACAGGTTCTTGACAGCTCTCTCTCTCTCTCTCTCTCTGTGGAAAGTGTTGTCAAGTCACAGTCATAGCTTATGGGGTTTTCGAGGCAAGAAACTGACAGAGCTGGTTTCGCCATTGCCTTCCACTGCGTAGTGACCCTGGTATTCCTTGGCCGTCTCCCTTCCAAGTATTAACCAGGGCTGACCCTGCTTAGCTTCTGAGATGTGTCGAGATCAGGCTATCCCTGGACCATTTAGTCCCTATCTTCCTGCTAACCCACACTGCATAATTATTAATAACTAGTGGGTTGCATCCCTTGGTTTTCTTCAACAAATGGGGAATCATTTCTCCAATGCAATAAAAAAGTCTTTTCATTCAAGGAAACTGGCCAAATTCCCAATGAAAATTTAATCTAGATACAACCAAGTGTCAAAAGAATCAGCATCTTTTCATCCAGGTTCCAAAATTCGCAATGCAGCGTGTTTCTAGTGAAGACGTCTAGGCCTGCCCCTTGGAGGAGGGTACCTGCTGTCAGGGGTGCAATTGTTAAGCTAGCAGCACCAACATTTCAGAGTATCTTTAGGAGACCCTCTTGATGATACCACCCAGGTTTGATGAAGTTTGGTTCATGGGAGCCAAAGTTATGGACCCTCAAATGTGTAGCCCCCATCTATTAGCTCCCATTGGAAAAAAAGGGGGCACCTCCTTTGGGAGTCCGTTGGTTTGGACCCCCTAGACCAAACTTCACAAAACCTGAGTGGTATCAGTAGGAGACATCCCTGATGATACTAGCCAGGTTTGGTGAAGTTTGGTTCATGAGGGGCAAGGTTATGGACCCTCAAATGTGTAGCCCCCATCTCCTATTAGTTCCCATTGGAAACAATGGGGCATCCCCTTTGGGAGTCCATAGCTTTGGGCCCCCTAGACAAAGCTTCACAAAGCCTGGGTTGTATCAGTAGGAGACACCCCTGATGATACTACGCAGGTTTGGTGAAGTTTGGTTCATGGGGGCCAAAGTTATGGACCCTCAAATGTGTAGCCCCCATCTCCTATTAGCTCCCACTGGAGTGTTCCCCCCCCCAAAGGTGCATATACAAGCAGCTCCAGGAAAATCCCATGATGGGCAGGGGGGGGGGCGGGGAAGCACCAGAAATGGGACTGATCTGTGTTCCGTGGTCCGGCAATGGGGAGATCATGAGGAAACCTGGAAATTTGGGTGACTATCCCAGGATTAATTGCCACTGAATGGAAAACTCCTGGTGTCCTTTTACCACTGTGCTATAGAGAGTGTCTTAACCAACTGCATCTGTGTATGGTTCTCCAGTTGCACAGTGGCAGATAGGAAGGTGCTCCAAAGGGTGATCACTACTGCACAGAGGATTATCGGCTGCCCTCTCCCCTCCTTGGAAGAACTCTATAATTCCCGAAGCCTAAAGAAAGCCCAAACTATTCTGAGAGACCCGTCTCATCCAGCACACTCTCTTTTTGAACTGTTACCATCCGGCAGACTATACAGGACTATCAAAACTAGGACAAAGAGGCTTAGAGACAGCTTCTACTCTAGAGCTGTGGCTATGCTGAACTCCGTGGCTTCGTGTTGATGTGTTTGGGGCTGTGTAGGGATGGGTGGAGGAAGGGGAAAGTGAGGATGGGGTATGAGTCTGAAATTGTGTGCATCGAGGAATGCTGCTGTAAATTTCGTTGCGCGTGCACAATGACAATAAAATGCTTATTTATTTCAGTGGGAAATCGCCCACTGTGCATCTGAGGAAGACTTAACCACTAGTAGGAACAGAATCACAGGAACCAATACAGTTGGTTGGAAACAAACAATATCCAGGGGAAAGTGCAAGCTGATGATTTCCCCCCAATTTCCCTCCCCCTATAGACTCTTTCCAATGGGGAGATAATTGATGGCTCCCACGAGGAAGAGGAAAGGGAGATCCTTTTGCTCAGTCAGCAGAGCTGTGCTTGTGGAATTGGGAGGAGGTTTCTCCCATCCACCTCTTTGTTAAAACCCCCATCTAGCATATGAGCATGCTAGGGTAACCTCACAAGCATTTTTTTTCTTTTGAATTTTTTAAATTTTATTAACTTTATACCAAAAGCAATAAAAATAACAATGTCATTCCCCATTATACAGGAATATAATCCAATAATAAAACAATATATAGAATATTAAAACATAAAGACAAAAAATAGAAAAGAAAGAAAAAAGAGAGGTATTAGAGAAGAAAGTTTAGGGGAAAAAATAAAAAGGGTATGAACATTTCTTTTTTTAAAAAGTTCATCTTGTTATAAAGATACTGATGTTTAGAATTTCGCGTTTCTTCAAAGCCTTCTCCTTCTATGCTTCAACGAGATAGATTCTTTCCTTAGGTCTTTATGCAAAGTATTTCAATTTCTAGTCACTATTTATTATTTACATATAGATGACTCTGAGTTCATAACATCTTAATACAATAAGTAAATAATATAAATCTTATGTGCCCTCTATCAACAAATTTACATCTTTGTGTCTTCATTGCAATGGGCAAATATTATAAGTTGATAATTTATCACAGCATGTCTTATATTCATAAAAGTATTTAGGTATTCAGTGCAGGATGGTACAAGGGTGTAGCGAGCCAATAATTGGACAACTCATTTTAACAAATAAAATCTAGTTTCTACATTATGTCTAAGACCATTTCTGTAGCTATAGTGTTTAATTTTCTCCTTTTTGTCTACACAGAGAGAAACAAAAAAGAATTGTTGAAAAATCCAAACTTCACATACACGCTACAGGGTCAGTGCTATCAGTCACAGACCAGGAAAGGGATTTAGGCGTCTTAGTTGATAGTTCCATGGGAATGTCAACTCAATGCATGGCAGCTGTGAAAAAGGCAAACTCTATGCTGGGGATCATTAGGAAAGGAATTGATAATAAAACTGCAAAGATTGTCATGCCCTTATATAAAGCAGTGGTGCGACCGCACTTGGAGTACTGTGTCCAGTTCTGGTCGCCGCATCTCAAAAAGGATATTGAGGAGATAGAAAAAGTGCAGAGAAGGGCAACAAGGATGACGGGGGGACTGGAGCTCCTTCACTAGGAGGAGAGGCTGCAGCGTTTGGGACTCTTTAGTTTGGAGAGGAGGCGGCTAAGGGGGGATATGATTGAAGTCTATAAAATTATGCATGGGGTAGAAAATGTTGACAGAGAGAAATTTTTCTCTCTTTCTCACAATACTAGAACCAGGGGGCATTCATTGAAAATGCTGGGGGAAGAATTAGGACTAATAAAAGGAAACACTTCTTCACGCAACGTGTGATTGGTGTTTGGAATATGCTGCCACAGGAGGTGGTGATGGCCACTAACCTGGATCGCTTTAAAAGGGGCTTGGACAGATTTATGGAGGAGAAGTCGATTTATGGCTACCAATCTTGATCCTCTTTGATCTGAGATTGCAAATGCCTTAACAGACCAGGTGATCGGGAGCAACAGCCGCAGAAGGCCATTGCTCTCACATCCTACATGTGAGCTCCCAAAGGCACCTGGTGGGCCACTGCGAGTAGCAGAGAGCTGGACTAGATGGACTTTGGTCTGATCCAGCTGGCTTGTTCTTATGTTCTTATGTTCTTATGTTCTTATTGTTAGCATAATTCCAACATGAAGCCACCAAATATACTTGAACTGGTCCGCTAACTAACAATTCGGCTATAAAAATACATTAATACATTGATAGTAAACCAAAATAAAGAAATAAATAAAAGGAAATTTAAAAAAGAAAAAAAACCTGCTATGTAGTTAATTTTTGTTTATTGTTCCTTATTCATTTATTCACTGAATCAACGTGAAAGCTCTATAAGGTGTATACACTTCGCCAGTTCATGCACCCTTCAGGAACACATCTAAAAGTTTCCATGTTGTTTCATACCTTTTTCTTGGGATGTCTTTCAGGTAGCTAGAGATATTATCTATATCTCTATAGTCAATTAGGGCATTTAACCATTCTTTACATTTGGGGGCTTTCCTGTTTTTCCACTTTTTAGCTATTTGGATTCTTGCTGCTGTGGCAATATAAAGAAATAAGTTAACATCTTTGGGTGGAGTATTGTCCTGGAAAATACCCAAAAGGTAACTTTCCGGACACATGTCAAATTTATGGCCTAATATTTTTTGTACTATTTTGTGTGTTTTTCTCCAGAATTTTTTAATTTTGGGGCAAGACCACCATAAATGGAAATAGGTGCCTTGATTTTTTTTTGCATTTCCAGCATTTCGATGCATGTGTTTTACTTATTTGGGCCAGCCTTACTGGAGTCAGGTACCACCTGTGATAGACTTTCAAAAAGTTTTCCTTTAAATCTGTGCTGGCTGTATACTTTTGATGCCTTTTCCAGGCTTCCTCCCAGCTGTTATAAAGCATATTTTTGCCGCAGTCCTGAGCCCACTTTACCATTGCATCAGTAACCATTTCTGATTCCAATTCCATCTTCAATATCAATTTATATATTTGACTTATCTTGTGTTTTCTAATTGGGTTTAAGGCAATAACATCAAATTCGTTGTATGTGCGCTCGATTCCCAGTATTTTGGAGTCCCTTTCTAGTTCTTCCCTTATCTGGAAGTAGGTAAACCAGTGGCAGCTTGCACTTCCTATTTTTATGTCATCCCTAGTTCTTAAGTTTGGTTGTCCATTGTTCCATGTTAACAACTCATTATATTAGGGCCATGCTTTTTCTGCTGCACACTGACAATTTAACACTGCTTCTAACCTGGAAACCCATGGTGGGAGCTTTGTATACAGCTTAAGTTTATATTTATTCCAGGTGTTAAGTAATGGATTAAAAAATTTGATCAAAAATGCTTGTGAGCATTACCTCACAAGCATTTTTGATCTAATTTTTAATCCAGCCAGTATTATTTCAGCTTGGCCAAAGTTGTATCCCAGAATTGCTCACGAAGCCATATTCGGTCCAAGCCCTTTACCTCACCAAAGTGCTGACAAGCGAGCTGTTACATTCACAGGATGTGGTAACAAAGGCCTGTGGAAGAATAAAAGGTCCTTTTGACTTGCAGAAAGGATAGCCCTTCTCTGAAGGAATATACCAAGAACCCATATAGTTTGCCCCAAGGGTCCCTGAGAATACCAGGTGTGTGTGTAACCTCTTTCTGTGGGTTCTGTGGGGCAGTACTTGGAAGGAGTTGCAAAGAACTAAATTTAAACAAAACAGTTTACTTCCTTAACATACAACATCAAACATCAATATTTAACATCACACTTCAAGGTCCTGTTCAGGTTTCATTTCAAGTCCTTCTAGTTACAGTCTTCTGATATTGCCAAGTCCAATTCTTCCTGCAAGTGGGTTGGCTCCAGGGCTTGGTGAACAGGATTCAACATGATGAAGATTTCCAGGAGAACTCTCACCCATTACAAACATAAAAAGAAGTTATATACAAATATACAAATCAAGGTCCGAGTCTGGTAGCCTTGTCTCCTCCAAACTACACGAGCTCTGCAGCCTCTTGCTGCTTTGAGTCTCCACTCCTTACTGGGTCAACCCATTCTGAGCATGGGGGTTACATGTGCCTTTAGGAAAATGATTTCTCTTGTTCAAAGATCCATGCTTTCTGTCCTAAAGATCCTAATGTACCTGTTTCTACTGCATTGTATTTCTATTTTTGTATGCTTATGTTTTGTAGGAAAAATGGTGTTACGAAGCTTGTGATATTACTTGCCTGTGAGCTTTTATGAAGCTTGTAGAATGATTGTTTAACTGAAGTAGAATTTCTGTCTCTCTGAATACCGATAATCTGTTCTGTCCCCCTCCCCCACCAATGTCGCCATAAGGCACACCCTACCTTCCACAATCTGGTACATTTATCCATCAAGTAAAACGACTACAGAAAACACCTGCATTTCTAAAGTACCATCGAATGTTGTAAAAGGGCTCCCTTTGTTATATTAGCTAGGTCATCAAGAACCAGGATGTTTAGGAACTGTCTGAGAAAACAGACGTTGAAATCTTAAAAGTTGCCACCAAGAGACCAATACACTGCAAACTGATGTATTCATGTTTGAATGTTTTGAATGGTTTTGAAGACATTCCTTCCCATGCTTGTTCCGATAAACCCCCCTGCTTTTCGCTAGTTCATCGAAACCCTACCTTCGCTACCGGAGATGCTGTCAGCCTTAATAAAATTTCATTGAGTAATTCTCAAGCCTCTTGTCTCCCAATATTCCTTGTCCCTCCCGTCGGGAGTTGGGTAAGCTTGCCTGGTGCCTTCTGTGGCAACAACTTGTTGCCATGACTCTTTATTCGAGTGTATGTCATGGGCCTCTTTGGCTGACCCGCCAATACTCGGGGGTGCGCCCAGCTCTCCGGATCCCGAGTGTGGAACCGGTCTTCCATTAGTGGGGCCATGGACCTCTTGAATGCCCTCAGTATGGCGGCTACCTGTGCAAGATGCCAGCCATGGTAGGGGACACGAAGTCGTGTTTCGCTTGCCCGCATCACCTTCACAACAACGCAGATAGGTGAGATCAGAGGTGGGATCCAGCAGGTTCTCACCAGTTCCCGAGAGTGGGTGACTAATTATTTGTGTGTGCTGAGAGGGGGTTACTAATTGGGTCTGCTTTTCCGTTAGAAATTCCATTAGGTCCAAAAATCATAAAGTCCTGTTGTTTCCTATGTGGCTGGTTAGCGAAGGTAGAAAACGGGATAATTCTCCCTGTTGGGCTGTTTTAAAAACATGTTTTAGAAATATGGTAACATTCCTTGTTTAAGGAAAGTATCCTTCTTTTGATTTCTAGAAACAAAATTAAGTATTTGAAAGTATTAAGTATTTGACAGGCAGTCAATTAGAGGAACATAAGAACATAAGAACATAAGAACTAGCCTGCTGGATCAGACCAGAGTCCATCTAGTCCAGCATTCTGCTACTCGCAGTGGCCCACAAGGTGCCTTTGGGAGCTCACATGCAGGATGTGAAAGCAATGGCCTTCTGCTGCTGCTGCTGCTCCTGAGCACCTGGTCTGCTAAGGCATTTGCAATCTGAGATCAAGGAGGATCAAGATTGGTAGCCATAGATTGACTTCTCCTCCATAAATCTGTCCAAGCCCTTTTTAAAGCTATCCAGGTTAGTGGCCATCACCACCTCCTGTGGCAGCATATTCCAAACACCAATCACACATTGCGTGAAGAAGTGTTTCCTTTTATTAGTCCTAATTCTTCCCCCGCAGTTTAAATGTATGCTCCCTAGTTCTAGTATTGTGAGAAAGAGAGAAAAATGTCTCTATGTCAACATTTTCTACCCCCTGTATAATTTTATAGACTTCAATCATATCCCCCCTCAGACGTCTCCTCTCCAAACTAAAGAGTCCCAAACGCTGCAGCCTCTCCTCATAGGGAAGGTGCTCCAATCCTTCAATCATCCTCAAGTGTTCCTCTCTGCACTTTTATATCTCTTCGATATCCTTTTTGAGATGTGGCGACCAGAACTGAACACAGTATTCCAAGTGCGGCGCACCACTGCTTTATATAAGGGCATGACAATCCTTGCAGTTTTATTATCAACTCCTTTCCTAATTATCCCCAGCATAGAGTTTGCCTTTTTCACAGCTGCCATGCATTGAGTTGACATTCCCATGGAACTATCAACTAAGACGCCTAAATCCCTTTCCTGGTCTGTGACTGTTAGCACTGACCCCTGTAGCGTGTATGTGAAGTTTGGATTTTTTGCCCCTATGTGCATCACTTTACATTTAGCTACATTGAACTGCATTTGCCATTTCTGAGCCCACTCACCTAATTTATCAAGGTCCGCTTGGAGCTCTTCGCAATCCTTTGTGGTTCTTACCACCCTACATAATTTGGTATCATCTGCAAACTTGGCCACCATACTACCCACCCCTACTTCCAGGTCATTTATGAATAAGTTAAAGAGCACTGGTCCCAAAACGGATCCTTGGGGGACACCACTCCCGACATCTCTCCATTGTGAGAACTTCCCATTTATACCCACCCTTTGTTTCCTGTTCCTCAACCAGTTTTTAATCCATAGGAGAAGTAGTTGTTTCTGTTGGCACTAGACGATAGGACTTGCTATAATGAGTTTAAATGATGGACAGAAAGATACCAGTTGGAAATTAGGAACTTTTTTTTTACAGTAAGAGTTTTTTACAGTAACAGAGAAATTATTAATGCCCCGCCCCTGGAATGCCCGGCCACGCCCCTGTCGTGCCCCACCCAGCCACTTTGAATCCCACCACCATGGGAACCTGTTACTAAAATTTTTGGATCCCACCACTGGGTGAGATACTCTATGTTTTGTGTTCGTACGATGTTTGTCATGTGTGTTTGTCTCTCATGCCAATAAAGAAAGTGGTTCCTTATCTTATCTTGTCTTGTGCTGTGTGTGTATGTGTGTGGTCACCCGGGGAGTGAGTGAGGAAGTGTAACAAAAAAACATTGAAATAGAAAAAAACAAAATAAAAATAAATATTGTTGTTTTGGGCTCCGGACATTTTTTTACAGTATGAGTTGTGCAAAGTGGAATCAGCTATCAAGAGAGGTGGTGAGCTCCCCTTCTCTGGCAGTCTTTGAGCAGCGACTGGGCACTCACTGGTCTGGGATGCTTAGGCTGATCTTGCACAGAGAGAAGGTGGCCTATTTGGTCACTTCCGATTCTATGATTCTATGGTCAGTTCCACACAGCACAGAAAAGGTGTCTCCAGGAACGTCTCAAAAAGAGGCTACTGTTCCTTTTCACGCTACATACGCCAAACAAGAGTTGCGGGGAACGTCTTTAAAAAGATGCCGCTTCTGGTGTGCTTTCCAGACAGCGAAGGCATCAGAGGGGAAACGAGGCTGTTTCCTGCCTGACTGTTTTGCCCCCTAGTCAGTTTCACCCTCAGAGATTTTGTGTGCAGCTGGAGGGATTTTTCCTGCTGCCATTTGCTGAAGGTTGCCCCAGGATGTTTGCTCTGCAGGCTCCGATCCTGGGTGAGTTTTCAACCTGAAAAGCACATAGTTGTACTCAGCCGATTCCAGCAATATATAGTTTCCCTTTTAAAAAAAAAAGTTGGAGGAGCTATTTTTGAAATACGAAGACACGCATAAGAGAATCTTAGCCTCTTAGAGTACTCTCATTGAAAAGCATTGGTTTTCTCAGTATGCTTCCTGAGTCTTGCATTCCCAGGACATCTTATTTAGGCTGTGTGGAACAGACCTATGATTCTAAGTCATGATAGCAAGAGCTGACATGTCCAGACCATTCTTGCATAGTGCATTGTGAAGTTTTGTGTGTCTATGTGTGTGTCAACTTCCTCAGGATTCATTATCAGCCCTGCAATACTCATTAAATGCCACTTCTAGGAACGGAATGAAGGTGTCTCATAAAGAAGCAGATAATTGTTCATTGCAGCTTGCATGCGTTTTCTGGGGACCCCGGCAGAGAGTGTTTTACTAGTCACAGTCCCTAGGACTTGAGCGTTCCAAGAGTTGGCCACGGAAACTTTTCCACGCAACCCAAGTGCCCTGTTGCTGAATCACAGCCCCTCCTGACCATTACAAATCGTTTAAAATCTCCTTCACGTTACAGGACAGGCTATTTTATTTTTATTGGGAGGGATGGAACATATTTGAGGTACATCCGAAGTATGTGCTAAAACAGGTCCCCAAATAAGGGCAGGAGTTTCCGAGTGGCAGCTATTAGAAGCCATTAGTGGCAGTGATGACGGATAAATCACCGGCCTGAGTATCTTACACACCGAGCTGTCATGTTCCGGGAAAATTGGGGAGTATATAAAAGTCCTGGCTTCCCTCACCCCCAGAATATCTGACTCCTGTGATCTTACTGGACATTTGGGTAAGTCAATTTCTGATGGCTTCGATAGTCTACTGTTGTCCATTCTGAAGTTTGCTGTGTGCGTCTGAAGATTGGGTTGGCAGGAGCTTTAGCATGATGTTTTAATGATTTAGTTTGTATATATATTAGCAGAGTAGAACAGAAGAGACTGATACACAGTTGGCTGTATATAAAAGAGGTTACTAACTATAAAGGAGGGTTACATGGGGAACAAAACAAGAAAAAGCGCTCCCGGACTTACCCGGGGCGCCATTGCGGCAGGGGAGGAAGGAGCGATTGGCTCCCCCTCCCATCGTCAGGCCAGTGAGTCACGTGACGGGGGAAGGAACCGTCATGTGACAGGGGAGCCGGGCAGGCTATTTAAGCCATGCCCGGCTCAGTCCGGCCTCCTTGCTATGCTTTCCTATGTTACTACACTTGGTTACATGATGCTACCTCATGTGGTTACATTGTGGCTTCTAGCCTGGCTTCTGCTTCAAACAAAGAGGACAGACTTAACTTTATAATTTCTGGCTACAGGACCACTTGCATGAAAGCAAGGTCAGATTGACTGACTAATACAGTGGTTCTCAACCTTCCTAATTCCACAACCTTTTAATACAGTTCCTCATGTTGTGGTGACCCCCAACCCTAACATTTATCCATTTTACAGATGCATAGAGTCTTAGGCGACCCCTGTGAAAGGGTCGTTCGACCTCCAAAGGGGTCGCGACCCACAGGTTGAGAACCGCTGGACCAGGGGTAGGGAACCTTTAACACTCAAAGAGCCATTTGGACCCGTTTTCCATGGGAAAAGAAAACACTTGGAGCCGCAAATAATTTTTGACATTTAAAATAAAGATAACACTGTATATATTGGGTTTTTTTGACCTTTTACTCCGCTCATTCTGAGAAGCGCATGGATGGGGCCAGCGGGGCAACGGGGGAGGCTCCAACGGGGCAGGCGAGAGGGGAAGCCCGTGGCGCGGCCCAGCCGGCTGTGGGCAGTTGGTGCGCCCGCCCTGCTGCCTGCAGGACGGGCAAGGATGGGGCCAGCGGCTCGGCTCATGGAGCCGCAGTGCAAGGGCAGAAGAGCCGCATGTGGCTCTCGAGCCGCAGGTTCCCTACCCCTGCGCTGGACTTATAGCTTAGCCAGTAGACTGGCCGTAAAAACAGTGACCCCAGTAACTAGTTTACATACACACAGTTAACTCTTCCATGACTGAAGTTGTGACAGACGCTTGCAAATGCCAACAGCTCCTCCTTCCGCTCTTCCTGTCAGGAAAAAAGTTCACCGCAGAGCTTTTGAGAAAAAATTCTCGATTTTTTAAAAACAGGATTTTCAAAAACGGGATTTTTCCCAAAAAGCTTTAGCATGATGTTTTAAAATGATTTGCTTTGTGTGGAATGTTGTGTTTGGGTGCTACTTGGGGAGAATAGGAATATATCAAAGAAATAATTTAGAATAATGAGCTAGTAATTTAGAAAGATTATATGGCACCTCATAAGAGACCATTTAAAAATATGCAAGGGCATAAGAACTCTATAAAACAGTACTGGAGACCCTTCCCCTCCCCCCTAATCTTTTTCTGCCTGATTTTTCTTGGCGCGCTATTATTTATTTATTTATTTATTTATTTATTTATAATTAATTAATTAATTAATTAATTGTTAATTATTAATTAATTAATTACATTTATATACCGCCCTCCCCCGAAGGGCTCAGGGCGGTGAACATGAATATACAAATAGAGCACAAAATAAAATCAATAAATCTCAAATCATTAAATAAATCATAGTAAATGGCTCTATAGTCTTTGAATCATTAAAACCCCATTAAAAGCAGCGTATTAATATCAAATACAATAAATAATACAATACGAGGCGACCTACTAACCAATCCTCTAAAAGAGGGGAGGGATGGCAGGATCCACAGATGTTAACGGGGGGGGGGGGGCATCAGTGGCCAGCCTCCCCAAAGACCTGGCGGAACAGCTCAGTCTTGCTGGCCAATATTACTGAATTATTTTAGACGAGGAGTTAAGAACACCAGGCTACAGTGTTCAAAACTTAGCAAACATTGCTTTCGAAGGAAACCACTCGGCAGTCATTTTGGGATTTTCTGTCTTCTGAAAAAAGCTGCCATACATGCCAGGATCTATCCCTCATTATGTTGCCCATATCCTACCCAGAGGTGGGATCCAGCAGGTTCTCACAGGTTCCCGAGAGTAGGTTACTAATATTTGTGTGTGCCGAGAGGGGGTTACTAATTGGTGATTTTGCCACATGATTTTTGCCTTAGTTACGCCCCTCCACCATGGGAAGCTGTTACTAAAATTTTTGGATCCCACCACTGATCCTACCCCACAATTACTTCCTTCTCCAAGGTGCCTTTGATGAAGGGAATATTGGCTTTCTGCTATTTTGATAGGTTTCTTTGAACATTAGCCACGCATGGAGATAAAAAAATAATATTTTCCACCCTTACATGAGGCTAGCAGGCTGGCCACTCTATAGTGATGATGCTAAGTACCTTCTGTTCTAAATTAAGATCTGCAAGATACTGAGATTCAGCATTCTGGGAATGTGAGTTTTTATGGCTTTATTGCTGGATCTCAAAATTGCTGGAGAAGTTGGTGGTCACTGAGCCGTGTAAGCATGCTTCATCTTTCTCATTCATTCCAGACTCCATCATCCAGAAAATAAAGATGTCTTGCAATCGCCAACAGTGCAAGCAACCGTGCCTGCCTCCTCCTTGTGTGAAGACATGCTCTCCGTGTGTGAAGTCATGCTCGCCATGTGTGAAGACATGCTCTCCTAAATGTGTGGAGCCCTGCCACCCATGTGCTCCCCAGCAGTGCGCGCCGCCTTGCAGCCCTTGTGCTCCCAAGTGTGTTCCAGCTTGTAGCCCATGTACTCCCAAGTGTGCACCACCTTGCAGCCCATGTGCTCCCAAGTGTGTTCCAGTTTGTAGCCCATGTGCTCCCAAGTGTGCACCACCTTGCAGCCCATGTGCTCCCAAGTGTGGGGGTCCCTGCCACCCATGTGCTCCTCAGCAGTGTGTTCCAGTTTGCAGCCCATGTGCTCCCAAGTGTGTGCCACCTTGCAGTCCATGTGCCCCCAAGTGTGTGGGGCCCTGCCACCCATGTGCGCAGCAGTGTGTGCCAGTTTGCAACCCATGTGCTCCCAAGTGTGTGGGGCCCTGCCACCCATGTGCTTCTCCGCAGTGTGTGAAGGTTTGCCAGCCCCAGTGTCCCCAACCCTGTGGGCCAATCTGTCCACCGCCATGTGCTCCAGCCTGCTCACCATGTGCTCCAGTTCAAGTGCAGAGTCTGTTAGTAGCTCCCTCAGTGTGTGTAGTGTAATGCACCCACACTTGCGCGGGAGCCCTGCTCCAAGTGGGTGAAGTCTAAATGATGGAGGCATCACCAGCGAACCATGAATGGCCGAGCAAAGAACAGGTTATGAAGGCACAAATCCGTGTGTTTCCTGCGTTGAATCATAATTTTACAGCCATTTCTGCAACCGCAAACAATCAGCATTCTGCAACGTGTACAAATCATGCAATTTAAGATCTTTTCCTTTGCAAAATGTATTCCACCCTCCTTTTCTACCTTGAAAGATTTCTTTCTTTTCTAGCAGTTAAGGGGAGAGGCGGACACGATTTCCGGCTGCAGTCCCCACAGAATGATGGCACAAAGACACACATACGGTCTTACATCATTCCGTTCTGGTCTCTTTAATATTCTCTCTGTGTCATTTTGGAGATGGTTTATTTTTTATTCTTCTCGCTGTAACTGTGAATTTTCTTCATGACCTTTTTTTTTAATTTTGGGAGACCACTGCCATCTTTCAGAGGAGTGAAGTATACTTTTAACATAAGTTTGTGAGAGTTTGTGTGACAAAAATACCCCACCCCACCACCAATGAACAGTTGAAAACAATGTTTTATTTCTATTGGACAAGATGTACATTATTATGTATTGAGCACACCTAACCAGACCTAATCAGAAGTGATTCCCAATTTATGCCATGAAACATGTTCTCAGAAACGTGTTCTTGAGATTTCAGCCTTAGCCTGGTTTTTCAAATTTCCTCCCAACATTCGTTGCAGGATTTTGTTAGTCTTGAAAATATGCTTTCTCTGCATGATTGAACCCCACATTTCCATTTGTTCAGCCACCTAAGGAGAAAACAACAGGTTTTAAAATGTTCCCAATAATTTTGCAAATTTTTCACAGCACAGCTTTCTAACGTGCTTCATGAACCTATTGAAGTGTATTTCAGCTTGTTTCTGAAGCTCAGGGCTCCCATTTGGTAATTATGCTGTGGAAGACAAAATCCACAAGTTGATTATGTGGCTTGTTGACTTGACATTCAGTTCCCCTGGGTTGGATTTGTAGCTCTCTGTTCTACTTTTCTTTGTGGGATGAAGGTACAGTTTGGTACACCACTGAAGTATAAGTAATTCTGAGTTTCTTTGTAAGTAATTTTGAAAAAATTACATCATCGTGCAAATCCCTGTGTGGCATCTGGAAGACAACGTAACTGTCAACTGGAAAAAAAGTGGAGGTGACTGTAGAAAGATGGGATGGCACCTCTTAGCACTCAGAAGTGGCTGGCTGAGTCATCTAGTCATCGTGACGTTACCTATGTGACAAATATGGACTGACGGATGCAATTCCAGGCAATGCATGGAAGTGGAAAAAGAGATTTATTCAGTCCTAATTGTACTGGAGAAGTTTCAGATTGTACCCAGATTTCTAAACTGTTTTGCCCTATGGCTATTCATCATTAAAATTTCTGCTTCAGATTACTTTTCTGTGGTGTATTTCTTTTCTTTGCCTTTCATTGCTGGGTCTCTGTAAGGAGGTTTGGGGGGGGGGGATATAATTAGGCTTTGCAATTTAAAACAAGCAAACAAAGGCCCCTTCCGCACACACAAAATAATGCATTTTCAAACCACTTTCAGAACTGTTTGCAAGTGGGTTTTGCTATTCCGCGCAGCTTCAAAGAGCACTGAAAGCAGTTTGAAAGTGCATTATTCTGCATGTGTACCCAGATTTCTAAACTGTTTTGCCTGTGGCTATTCATCATTAAAATTTCTGCTTCAGATTACTTTTCTGTGGTGTGTTTCTTTTCTTTGCCTTTCATCGCTGGGTCTCTGTAAGGAGGCCTTGGTGAGATGCAAGTAAGCTTTGCAATTTAAAACAAGTAAACAAAGATACAAACACACCCTCTCAACACCTCAGGAACTTGCAGGCAACAATGGTGTCATGGTTGGGTTTTTTTGGTACAGTTTTAGCAACTTGAAGGATGCTTTACACCAGGAGTTTCCAACTCTGGCTCTCCAGATATTCATGGAATAGGATTCCCATTAGCCCCCGCCAGCATTCATGGTACAGTGGCTGATGGGACTGGGAGTCCATGAACATCTGGAGAGCCAGAGTTGGACACCCCTGCTTTACTCAGAGTACACGACCCTGCCCCAGAAAGTTTAAAATGTAAATTAAGTATCGAAGAGATAGAAAAAGTGCAGAGAAGGGCAACAAGGATGATCGAGGGACTGGAGCACCTTCCTTATGAGGAGAGGCTGCAGCGTTTGGGACTCTTTAGTTTGGAGAGGAGACATCTGAGGGGGGATATGATTGAAGTCTATAAAATTATGCATGGGGTAGAAAATGTGGACAGAGAGAAATGTTTCTCTCTTTCTCACAATACTAGAAGCAGGGGGCATTCATTGAAAAGAATTAGGACTAATAAAAAGAAATACTTCTTCACGCAACGTGTGATTGGTGTTTGGAATATGCTGCCCCAGGAGGTGGTGATGGCCACTAACCTGCATAGTTTTGAAATGGGCTTGGACAGATTTATGGAGAAGTCGATCTATGGCTACCAATCTTGATCGTAAGAACATAAGAACAAGCTGGCTGGATCAAACCAGAGTCCATCTAGTCCAGCTCTCTGCTACTTGCAGTGGCCCACCAGGTGCCTTTGGGAGCTCACATGCAGGATGTGAAAACAATGGCCTTCTGCTGCTGCTGCTCCTGAGCACCTGGTCTGCTAAGGCATTTGCAATCTGAGTTCAAGGAGGATCAAGATTGGTAGCCATAGATCGACTTCTCCTCCATAAATCTGTCTAACCCCTTTTTAAAGCTATCCAGGTTAGTGGCCATCACCACCTCCTGTGGCAGCATATTCCAAACACCAATCACACATTGTATGAAGAAGTGTTTCCTTTTATTAGTCCTAATTCTTCCCCCCAGCATTTTCAATGGATGCCCCCTGGTTCTAGTATTGTGAGAAAGAGAGAAAAATTTCTCTCTGTCAACATTTTCTACCCCATGCATAATTTTATAGACTTCAATCATATCCCCCCTCAGACGCCTCCTCTCCAAACTAAAAAGTCCCAAACGCTGCAGCCTCTTCTCAATAGGAGATCCTCCTTGCAAATGCCTTAGCAGACCAGGTGCTCAGGAGCAGCAGCAGCAGAAGGCCATTGCTTTCACCTCCTGCATGTGAGCTCCCAAAGGCACCTGGTGGGCCACTGCGAGTAGCAGACTGCTGGACTGGATGGACTCTGGTCTGATCCAGCAGGCTCTTGCTTATGTTCTTATGTTCTTAAGTATAAGGGAGGTGAAAGTGAAGATTCCTGGGGCAAGGAACTGCTTTCATGTTAGTGATGTTTCCTTGGGCATGATTTCAGTAAGGTAGGGGGCATACCAGGTAATTTGAAAAGCCTTACAGAGCAAGCAGTTTTGGAGGAAGGCTTTGAAAGAGAAGATGCAGACAACTTATGTCTGGGGAGATGTCATGGTCCAAGGGTAGAGCATCTGGTTGGCACACAGACGATCCCGGGTTCGATCCCCAGGGTCTCTAGTTAAAGAGATCAGGTGGTGGACGAAGTGAAAGACCTCTACCTGAGACCATGGAGAGCTGCTGTCAGTCTGAGTTGACAGTTCTGACTCTGATGGACCTACGGGCCGATTTAGGATAAGGCAGCTTCCTGTGTGCATGTGTATCCCAGGTCCAGTGGCGGGGAGGGGGGCTAAAGAGCTCAGATTTTCCATATAAGGAAGAAAGAGCTCCAATTCCCTCAGATCTGTTAGAGGCCTGTGACTGGAGCCAGCCTACTTCACAGAGTTCTGTTACTATGAACTATATTGGCATATTTCAGGGCTACCCTTGAAGGCTTGATAACCAAGAGAGAGGGCTCTGTAAAGGACAGCAAAGCCGCAAGTCCACCAACAGTGCCAAAGGACGCAGCTAGAGAAAACTGCAAAGGACTGAGACCCTGCGAGTCTGTTTTGCACAACAGGCCAGAACAATTACATGTTGATTATTGTTCTGCATTGGTTTACCACGTTTCATTGTTGCATTGCACATTATTGTTATAATGAACAGTCTCAGATTTAAAGTCTTCTTTTGTTGCAAGTCTGGGTCACAAGGTGGGATCACACTGTCGGAGACTTGAACTCCCTTTCCATCAATGATAATTTCCCTCTTAAACCCTAAGTTGGGTTACACATGTCTGTACAGAGACAAGTGCCAGGTGTAAAGGACAGTAAGGGAGAAATGGTAGTCAGGTGCGGGGGGTGAAGGTACCTTCAGATGACTGTTGGTGGTCAAATTTGAAGGTGCAAATCTCACAGCTGGGGAAATGAAGGGAAATCCAATCTCTCCTGGACTTCAAAACCCAAAAGAAGTGTTGCAAGCACACAAAAGCTTAGGCCAAGAATACAATCTTGTTGATCATAAAGGTTCCACTGGACGCATTTTTCTGCTGCTTCTGCTCTTTTTGTCAGCACTTCAGTAAAAACTATATGTTCAGGTTTTTTAAAAGGGGTATCCGTGTTCCGCATACATAGAATGCTCCACATGAAACAGCATAAATAGGGAGCTGTTTAGCTGTGGGAAAATCCTTGTGTTACTAGAGCAATGTATGGTAGGTTGGGGAAACCCTCTTTCTTTCTTTCTTTCTTTCTTTCTTTCTTTCTTTCTTTCTTTCTTTCTTTCTTTCTTTCTTTCTTTCTTTCTTTCTTTCTTTCTTTCTTTCTCTCTGTCTGTCTGTCTGTCTGTCTGTCTGTCTGTCTATTTATTTAGTTATTTATTTATTTATTTATTTATTTGCCGCCCTCCCCCGGAGGGCTCAGGGCGGTGAACAACTAGCATAAATTGAGCACAATAAAATCAAGACTAAAATCAGTTAAATATTAATTAATTTGGCTCTATATAGAATAAACCCCACCCCATTAATGCAGCACACTAAATCAGCATAACAGATGGCACCTACAATCAAATCCCCTAAAAGAGGGGGGGGGCCGGCGGCGGCAACAGGATCCACTGATGTTATAAAAGGAGGGGGCCCCCCCTAGAAGTGCAGTTTAAAGACAGCTGTGTCTCTACCCATCTCTGCCAACTCTTAGGGTGCCTAGAAGTGCCGTTCCAGAAAATCCACTCTTGCATTGGCTCAGTGTATGCACAAGGATATGCAGTAAGTAAGAACTTGGTCGGGACTTGCCCTCTCTCACCTTTGCCATGCAAAGCACTTTTCTCACACCCTTCCTGAAGCAAAGAGAACATAATACCCCTGCCCTGAAGAACGTTCCCATCTCCAGTCCTGGACCACACACCCCTGCGAAGACAAAGGACATGTTAATATGCTTTCCTGACAAATGTTGTATTAATCCAATGCTCCTTCCTCTGTCTAATACTTTTCATGACTGCTTCATTTCCATTGTCATTGTTCTATAGAGCCCCTAGGGGATGGGGCGGTATAAAAGTTTAAACAATAAATAAATAAATAAATAAATAAATAAATAAATAAATAAATAAATAAATAAATAAATATAGCTGTAATTTCATCAGGTACCTTGCCCCTTGCAGGGACTCCCGAGATTGGAACATCAAGCTGATGCTTCAACCCATTACATTAATGACCCAGTCATCAAGGTTGATGTCTGCCTCTTGTCTTCTCCCAGAGAGGCAAGACTCCCCTTTGTCCTGGGAGATAAAGGGCTACTCTGCATAACCCCGAGGGTCCCCTTTTACCTATAAGAAGCCCCCTTGCCTAGCCCTAGTAAGTCTTGTTCAATATCTCTGGACACCCTCTGTGATATTGTTCCACAACACATTGGTCTTCCAGAGGTAAACATAGGTATCTCATTGGACCATACCACTCCAAGATCAGGTGATTATAGCCCTTAGTCCCCCAACTCCCATTTATTCCAGATCCGGGGGAGGGCGGTATATAAACCTAACCAATAAACCTAACCAATATAAATAAATCTATCCCCTCACAACTGCTTACATCTTAGGCAGTGGTGGGATCCAACATTTTTAGTAACAGGTTCCCATGGTGGTGGGATTCAAACAGTGGCGTAGCGCCAATGGGGCTGGGCAGGGCACGACAGGGGCGTGGCCGGGCATTCCGGGGGCGGGGCATTAATAATTTCTTTGCTACTGTAAAAAACTCTTACTGTAAAAAAAAAGTTCCTAATTTCCAGCTGGTATCTTTCTGTCCATCATTTAAACTCATTACAGCAAGTCCTATCGTCTACTGCCAACAGAAACAACTACTTCTCCTCTAATTGACTGCCTGTCAAATACTTAATACTTTCAAATACTTCATTTTGTTTCTAGAAATCAAAAGAAGGATACTTTCCTTAAACAAGGAACTTGACCATATTTCTAAAACATGTTTTTCAAACAGCCCAACAGGGAGAATTATCCCGTTTTCTACCTTCGCTAACCAGCCACATAGGAAACAACAGGACTTCATGATTTTTTGGACCTAATGGAATTTCTAACGGAAAAGCAGACCCAAATAGTAACCCCCTCTTGGCACACACAAACAATTAGTAACCCACTCTCGGGAACTGGTGAGAACCTGCTGGATCCCACCTCTGATCTTAGGACTGTGTGTGTGTGTTCTGCTGCTTTGATTACTGTGTGCTTGCGTACCCTCAATATCCTTTAATAAAAATTGTTCAACTTTATTTGCTCTCCTGCAGAGTTTTCTTTCAAAAGCTGACTTCTGTAAAACATAGGCAAACAAGAGCGGGAGCTTTCTCGACCTTTTGCAAAGCCAAGAGGCTGCTCTTTCTAATTCCCCACTCTAAAAGGGAGAGACTCCCACCACTTCGGGTAACACCTGGAGTGAATGAGGGGCCTTTTTCTCCCCCCCCTTCTCCCCATCCTTTTTCTGAATTCCGTTTATATTGTATGTTGAGTGCAGGAATATATCAAACACGGAAAGCGCAGCTGAATAAAGCGCCGCTTGCCTGGAAGGGTTGAGAGGTTGTGTTTGTATCTTTGGCTCCTTCCGCATATGCAGAATAATGGACTTTCCAACTGCTTTCAGTGCTCTTTGAAGCTGTGCGGAACGGCAAAACCCACTTGCAAACAGTTCTGAAAGTGGTTTGAAAACGCATTATTTTGCGTGTGCGGAAGGGGCCTTTGCTTGCATGTTTTAAATTGCAAAGGCTAATTAATATCCCCCCAAGCCTCCTTACAGAGACCCAGCGATGAAAGGCAAAGAAAAGAAACACACCACAGAAAAGTCATCTGGAGCAGAAATTTTAATGATGAATAGCCATAGGGCAAAACAGTTTAGAAATCTGGGTACAATCTGAAACTTCTCCAGTACAGTTAGGACTGAATAAATCTCTTTTTTCACTTCCATGCATTGCCTGGAATTGCATCCGTCAGTCCATATTTGTCACGTAGGTAACGTCACGATGACTAGATGACTCAGCCAGCCACTTCTGAGTGCTAAGAGGTGCCATCCCATCTTTCTACCGTCACCTCCACTTTTTTCCCAGTTGACAGTTACGTTGTCTTCCAGATGCCACACAGGGATTTGCACGATGACATAATTTTTCAAATTGCCACAAGCTCAATTGCCTGCTGGTGTACCAAACTGTTCCTTCATCCCACAAAGAAAAGTAGAACAGAGAGCTACAAATCCAACCCAGGGGAATTAATTGTGAAGTCGACAAGCCACATAATCAACTTGTGGGTTTTCTCTTCCACAGCATAATTACCAAATGGGAGCCCTGAGCTTCAGAAACAAGCTGAAATACATTTCAATAGGTTCATGAAGCGCGTTTGAAAGCTGTGCTGTGAGAAATTTGCAAAATTATTGGGAACATTTTAAAACCTGTTGTTTTCTGCATAGGTGGCTGAACAAATGGAAATGTGGGGATCAATCATGCAGAGAAAGCATATTTTTCAAGACTAACAAAATCCTGCCACAAATGTTGGGAGGAAATTTGAAAAACCGGGCTAAGGCTGAAATCCCAAGAACGCGTTTCTGGGAACCCGTTTCATGGCATAAATTGGGAATCACTTCTGATTAGGTGTATTGTCGAAGGCTTTCACTGCCGGAATCACTGGGGTGCTGTGTGGTTTCCGGGCTGTATGGCCGTGTTCTAGCAGCATTCTCTCCTGACGTTTTGCCTGCATCTGTGGCTGGCATCACCATCAGATCCTCTGAAGATGCCAGCCACAGATGCAGGCGAAACGTCAGGAGAGAATGCTGCTAGAACACGGCCATACAGCCTGGAAACCACACAGCACCCCACTTCTGATTAGGTCTGGTTAGGTGTGCTCAATACATAATAACGTACATCTGGTCCAATAGGAATAAAACATTGTAGAAAGATGGGAGTGGTCTCCCAAAATTAAAAGTAATTTTTTTGTGTGGGAAGAGAATTCAGAGCTACAGAGGGAAGGATAAAAAAAATAAACCATCACCAAGATGACTAGAATATTAAAGGGACCAGAATGGAGTGATGAAGGCCATATGTGTGTCTTTGTGCCATAATTCTATGGGGTCAGCAGCAGGGGACGGTGCTCTCCCTTAACTCCTAGAAAAGAAAGAAATCTTTCAAGGAAGAAGAAGGAGGGAGGGTGGAATGAATTTTGCAAAGGAAAAGACATTAAATTGCACGATTGTGGAATGTTGAGTTTGCGATTTGCAGAAATGGCTGCGGAACGATGATTGGATACAGAACACGCACAGCTTTCTGCCTTCGTAACCCATTCTTTGCTCGGCCATTCATGGTTTGCTGGTGATGCCTCCATCATCTATAGGATCTACCTTTCAAAGCACTTTGGAACACTGCCACAGGGCTCCAACCGCAAGTGGTGGCGTGCATTTTTCACACACACACTGAGGGAGAGCAATAACTGCAGACTGCACAGACTGGAGCACATGGTGAGCAGACTGGAGCACATGGTGAGCAGACTGGAGCACATGGTGAGCAGACTGGAGCACATGGTGAGCAGACTGGAGCACATGGCGAGCACGCTGGAGCACATGGCGGTGCACAGATTGGGCCACAGGGTTGGGGACACTGAGGCTGGCAAACCTTCACACACTGCGGAGGAGCACATGGGTGGCAGGGCCCCCCACACTTGGGAGCACATGGGTTGCAAACTGGCACACACTGCTGCGCACATGGGTGGCAGGGCCCCACACACTTGGGAGCACATGGGCTGCAAGGTGGCACACACTTGGGGGCACATGGGCTGCAAACTGGCACACCCTTGGGGGCACATGGGCTGCACGGTGGCACACACTTGGGAGCACATGGGCTACAAGCTGGAACACACTGCTGAGGAGCACATGGGTAGCAGGGCTCCACACACTTGGGAGCACATGGACTGCAAGGTGGTGCACACTTGGGAGCACATGGGCTACAAGCTGGAACACACTGCTGAGGAGCACATGGGTAGCAGGGCTCCACACACTTGGGAGCACATGGACTGCAAGGTAGTGCACACTTGGGAGTACATGGGCTACAAGCTGGAACACACTTGGGAGCACAGGTGGTGGTGCAAGGCGGGCGCGACACTGCTGTGGGGCATGGTGAAGCACATGCAGGTGGCATGGGGCCTGGTGGTGCTGGGGCGCGGGGCTGGGCTGGGCTCCTGGGCCAGGCACTTACATTGCTAGGAGAGAGGCATGTCTTCACACATGGCGAGCATGACTTCACACTAACGGAGGAGCAGCCAGTTCTCACAATAAGAAGGCCACGTGAGGCAGGCACGGTTGCTTGCACTGCTGGCGATTGCAAGACATCTTTCTTCTCTGGATGATGAGGTCTGGAATGAATGAGAAAGATGAAGCATGCTTACACGTCTCAGTGACCACCAACTTCTCCAGGACTTTGAGATCCAGCAATAAAGCCATGAAAACTCACATTTCCGGAATGCTAAATCTCAGTATCTTGCAGATCTTAATTTAGGACAGAAGGTACTTATCATCATCGCTACAGAGTGGCCAGCCTGCTAGCCTCAAATTAGGGAAAAAAGTTACTTTTATCTACATGCTTCCCTAATTTTCAAAGAAACCTACCACGATAGCAGAAAACCAACATTCCCCTTATCAAAGGTGCCTTGGAGAAGGAAGTAATTGTGGGGTAGGATGTGGGCAACATAAAGAGTGATAGATTCTGGCATGTAGGACAGCTTTTTTCAGAAGACAGAAAATCCCTAAATGAATGCAGAGTGGTTTCCTTCAAAAGCAATGTTTGCTAAGTTTTGAACACTGTAGCCTGGTGTTCTTAACTCCTCGTCTAAAATAATTCAGCAGTGGCGTAGGAGGTTAAGAGCTCGTGTATCTAATCTGGAGGAACCAGGTTTGATTCTCAGCTCTGCCGCCTGAGCTGTGGAGGCTTATCTGGGGAATTCAGATTAGCCTGTACACTCCCACACATGCCAGCTGGGTGACCTTGGGCTAGTCACAGCTTCTCGGAGCTCTCTCAGCCCCACCCACCTCACAGGATGTTTGTTGTGAGGGAGGAAGGGCAAGGAGATTGTCAGCCCCTTTGAGTTTCCTGCGGGAGAGAAAGGGGGGATATAAATCCAAACTCTTCCTCTTCTTCTAAATATTGGCCAGCTAATAGCACGCCAAGAAATATCAGGCAAAGAAAACGTTAAGGGGGAAAAAAGGACCCCCAATGTTGTTTTATAGAGTTCTTATGCCCGTGCATATTTTTAAGTGGTCTCTTACGAGACGGCATATAATTTTTTCTAAATGACTAAATCATTATTCTAAATTATTCCTTTGACATATTCCTATTCTCCCCAAGTAGCGCCCAACACAACATTCCACATAAACTAAATCATTAAAATATCATGCTAAACTAAATCGTTAAAACATCATTCTCGGAGCTCTCTCAGCCCCACCTACCTCACAGGGTGTTTGTTGTGAGGGGGGAAGGGCAAGGAGATTGTAAGCCCCTTTGAGTCTCCTGCAGGAGAGAAAGGGGGGATATAAATCCAAACTCTTCTCTTCTTCTAAAGCTTTTTTTAAACTCCCGTTTTTAAAAATCCCGTTTTTAAAAATCGAGAAGTTCTCAAAAGGATTGTTGAAGGTTTTCACGGTCGGATTCAACCGGTTGTGGTGGGTTTTCCGGGCTGTGTGGCCGTGGTCTGGTAGATCTTGTTCCTCACGTTTCGCCTGCCTCTGTGGCTGGCATCTTCAGAGGCATCTCTGAAGACGGCAGCCACAGATGCAGGCAAAACGTTAGGAAAGAGATGCACCAGACCACGGCCACGCAGCCTGGAAAACCCACCTCAGCCAGTCTTCTCAAAAGCTCTGCTGTGGACTTTTCCCTGACAGGAAGAGGGGAAGAAGGAGGTTTCTGGGCATCACTCGACAGCCCTTTCTGAAGAAATGAAGCGGCCACAGATAACATCCTTAGAATGAAAACCAACACAGTTGTTCCTGCCAACCCAATCTTCAGATGCACACAGCAAACTTCAGAATGGACAACAGTAGACTATCGAAGCCATCAGAAATTGACTTACCCAAACGTCCGGTAAGATCACAGGATTCAGGAATTCTGAGGATGAGGGAAGCCAGGACTTTTATATACTTCCAAAGTTTCCTGGAACATGACAGCTCGGTGTGTAAGATACTCAAGCCGATGATTTATCCGTCATCGCTGCCACTAATGGCTTCTAATAGCTGCCACTCGGAAACTCCTGCCCTTATTTGGGGACCTGTTTTAGTACATACTTCGGATGTACCTCAAATATGTTCCATCCCTCCCAATAAAAATAAAATAGCCTGTCCTGTAACGTGAAGGAGATTTTAAACGATTTGTAATGGTCAGGAGGGGCTGTGATTCAGCATCAGGGCACTTGGGTTGCATGGAAAAGTTTCCGTGGCCAACTCTTGGAACGCTCAAGTCCTAGCGACTGTGACTAGTGAAACATTCTCTGCCGGGGTCCCCAGAAAACGCATGCAAGCTGTAATAGTCAGCGACGAACTAGTTAGACCAATTATCCGCTTCTTTATGAGACACCTTCATTAGATTCCTAGAAGTGACGTTTAATGAACGTGGCAGGGCTGAAAATGAATCCTGAGGAAGTTGACACACACACACACACACACACACACACAACTTCACTATGCAAGAATGGACTGGACATGTCAGCTCCTGCTATCATGACTTAGAATGAAAGGCGTGTTCCGTGCAGCCTGGGAATGCAGAACTCAGGAGGCATACTGGGAAAACCAATGCTTTTCAATGGGAGTCCGCTGAGTGGCTAAGATTCCCTCCCGCGTCAGGGGAGGGAAGCAGAATTGTGGGCCTGATATATCTGTGCTGGGGGATATAATGCTTTGTATCAATTTCTCAATGGATGCAATGTTAACAACTCCACAAACAACAAACGCGCTGCAACAACCACTATTTTATCAATTGCGCTAAGCCCACATATAAAGTGCAATACATAAAGTGCAACCAGTGAAAAGGGCAAACAACATCAGAGCCTAGACTCTTACAATACTACACATATCACATCACCCTACAACATAGTCAAGGTGACTAAACGGTGTCTTCTTCACTCGGCCCTATGTCTTCGTCCTTATAGGTACTTGGACGGGACCTCTTCTTTGAAGATAATCAATCACTTATCAATAGCTGCATATACTGCATTCCAGTCAGTAGAAGTAAGTCTATATGGCAATGCGGACCGGTCTGGGCCCAGTCCGTCAATTGAATGGATGTGAGGAAGTCACCTTGAGTAATTATCCCGATTAAGATTGAAGAATTAATTGTAATCTGAAGAAGAATCTATCGAAAACGGTTACAGTAGCGCAACCCGTTTATGATTGGATATTCAATTGACGTATATGATTGGATATTCAATTAATGTACTCAGTTCTGACAATATAACTCACCGGCTTTCCTAGGCTTGCCATCAATAAATGAGAATTCTGCTTTCAAAGCACTGATTCCTTCATTGACCAAGTCTGGGGTTGTGACAGACCTCTTGAGATTTGGACGCTCTGCCTCTGTTGAAGATTGCTCCAATGGCCCAGTTTTGCTGGGGAAAAGCCTAGTCCTTCATCAATTTTTCTTTCTTTCGGGGATTTCTTCAGACCTGTTGGTGGGATTTCTCCAGGCCTGAGGAATGGCGGCAGCGGCGGAAAACGTTCCAGGGTTCAAGTGTGTTTCAGCATAGAATAGCAGGCATGTGAACAGTGAAGTGTAACGTGCAGCCCTTCAGTTCAAATGCTATGGCTGATAAGGTTCTTTATAGATCCCCAGTGACCAACTATAGGATCATATTGTGGGTTTTTTTCTTCAAAACATCTTGAATCACTTGATCTACTCTCTTGTGTGTGGTGATGAGGACAAATCTCAGCACCGATGAACTGTCAACCTAAACCAGTGGTGGGATCCAAAAAATTTAGTAACAGGTGCCCATGGTGGGTGAGTATATTCAGAACAGTGAAGCGTAACGCTTTCAGTGGGTCTGGAAGGCGGGGGGCATGATGGGGGGCGTGGGCCAGGCATTCCGGGGGCGGGGCATTAATAATTTCTCTGTTACTGTAAAAAACTCTTACTGTAAAAAAAAAAAAAGTTCCTAATTTCCAGCTGGTATCTTTCTGTCCATCATTTAAACTCATTATAGCAAGTCCTATCGTCTACTGCCAACAGAAACAACTACTTCTCCTCTAATTGACTGCCTGTCAAATACTTAATACTTTCAAATACCTTACATTTTGTTTCTAGGAAATCAAAAAGAAGGATACTTTCCTTAAAACAAGGAACTTTCACCATATTTCTAAAACATTGTTTTTAAAACAGCCCAACAGGGAGGAATTTACATCTCCTTCCATTTAACCAGCCACATAGGAAACAACAGGACTTTATGATTTTTGGACCTAATGGAATTTCTAACGGAAAAGCAGACCCAATTAGTAACCCCCTCTCGGCACACACAAATAATTAGTAACCCACTCTCGGGAACTGCTGAGAACCTGCTGGATCCCACCTCTGGTCAGAGGTGATTGGTAGGTGGGATTAGTCAGATCGGTACCAGGGCTAAAATGCGCCCAGGGGCATGACCCTTTCTCTGCATTCCCCCGCCTGGCTGCCTTGCGCCCCCTGCCCACTTAAGGGAGCCAGAGAGCCAGCACAGAGGAACCTGTTACTAAATATTTTGGATCCCACCACTGCCTCTGACTAAATCCTAGGCTCCTTAAAATTCTCTCTGTGTATTTTGCTAAGTTATGTGTGAACCTTTTAAAATTATTTTTGGCTTTCTCAATAAAATTATTAAAAGCAGCTGACTAAATCAGCTGGTTGAAGATGTTCTGGAGAAGAAAATCTTTCAAAACGATCCTATAGTGGATCTTCAGTGGTCCATAACAAGCCTCATCAGTTGTTGTATTTGAACTGATGAGTTGTGCATGAAACATCAATATTCATGCGTCCGCCTTTCCAAGTCTGAATAATGAAGACATGATTTATCCACTACACCCACCTATCACTCCTGAAAAATTCCCATTGACAAGTATTCAAAGGTACCCACCAAATCTCCCTGAAAGTCTTCCTCTATCAAAAGTGGATAACTGAAACATAAGTCCTTATATCTGGAGCTAACATGTCCAGTCCAGTCCAATCTTATCTATCCATCCATCCATCCATCCATCCATCCATCCATCCATCCATCCATCCATCCATCCATCCATCCATCCATCCATCCATCCATCCATCCATCCATCCATCCATCCATCCATCTATCTATCTATCTATCTATCTATCTATCTATCTATCTATCTATCTATCTATCTATCTATCTATCTATCTTTCATTCATTCATTCATTCATTCATTCATTTGTTAGGTTTATATACCGCCCTCCCCCGGAGGGCTCAGGGCGGTGAACAACATATAGAATAGAGCACATATGTCAAACTAAAATCCGTTAAATATCAATTAATATAGGCTCTAATAAAATAAACCCCACCCCATTAAAATGCAGCATTATTAAGATCAACATAAAAGATGGCACCTACTATCAATTCCCTTAAAAACCATAATGCATAATGCATTGTGGTTGGAGTTTTTGTCGTCATCATTATTTGTTTGTTTTGATGTGTTTGGCCGGCAACTGTCTCAGCATGCAGTTTCAACCCTGCAATGTTTATAAAATGTCGCTAATTCTAGGAGCATAAAGAAGGCACTTCATAGCACGGCAGGCCCTCGGCCCACCTTTCCAGACTGCTTGGCAGCAAATCTCCACGGTCTTTGGCTGGGAAAGTCCTCCTAACCAGAGTTTCTTTCAACTGAAGATCTCAGGGAGTGACCACGGAAACTTTTGCATGCAAGCCAAGTGCCCTGCCACTGAGTCATGGCCCCTCCTGATCATTACAGATTGTTTAAATTATCTTTTTTATCGTGAGTGGTGGAACGAACTTGAGGTACATCCAAAGCCCGTGCTGAAACAGGTCCAAAGATGAGGGCAGATGGCCACAAAGTGGCAATTCTTAGAAGCCATTTGTGGTGGTGCTGATGGATAAATCATCAACTTGACTGTCTTATGCATGAAGCTGTCAAGGTCAGGGCATTTGAAAGCATATAAAAGCCCTCCTTTCCCTCAGCTCCTGTACAGCTGGCTTTTTTTCCATCTCGTTGGCAAGTTGGGTAAGTCCATTTCAGGTGGCTGGAAAAGCTACCTTTGTCTATTCTGAAGTCTGCTGCATGCATCTGAAGATTGGGTTGGCTAAGAATGGGTTGGTTTTCGTCCTAAGTATGTTTTCCAACTCTTTTTTTTAATGAGCTGCAAAATAATTTTAAGATGACCGTTCTTTCCCCTTTTCAGTCTAGGAAACATTCACAGGAGAGATTCTTAGGAGTCCTTTGGGGAAGGGGGTTAAAATGGGATCTTTTAGTTGAATTTTTAAAATAACTTATTTTATGTACAACATTCTGGCTCTCTTTGCACAAACATTCTGAAATGTTTTCAGTCAGGAAATAAAACATTTCCTCCATGGAGTTCCTCATTGTTTTCCCCTCTTAGGCTCATTCCGCACATGCAGAATAATGCCCTTTCAAACTGCTTTCAGTGCTCTTTGAAGCTGTGCGGAATGGCAAAATCCACTTGCATACAGTTGTGAAAGTGGTTTGAAAACGCATTATTTTGCGTGTGCGGAAGGGGCCTTACATTCTGAAAATGTTTTATCTCTCCCCTCTAAATGTTTTTTTTTATGAAACTGCTTTTATACCGATTCTTTTCTCCATAACATTTTAAAAACATATTTCCTTGCTGAGCGGTCAAATATGTAATGTTTTAATTTCTCCTGCTGCGTTTTCTGCACCTCTGAGCTTTCCGTGAACCTCTCCTCAGTGCCATTTTATTGAGTCCCTGAGCTCATTTGCGTCTTTATTTTCGTCACTTCTCTAGTTTGTTTAAAATTGTTAAATCCTTGAAATATTGATTACACACAGCAACAAAGAATCCACGCATTGACTCTTCAAAGCACTGATTCTTCACATAGTCCAAAAAGGGGAAAAAACCATGGGGTAGATAATGTTGACAGAGAGAAATTTTTCTCTCTTTCTCACAATACTAGAACCAGGGGGCATTCATTGAAAATGCTGGGGGGGGGGGGGGAAGAATTAGGACTAATCAAAGGAAACACTTCTTCACGCAACGTGTGATTGGTGTTTGGAATATGCTGCCCCAGGAGGTGGTGATGGCCACTAACCTGGATAGCTTTATAAAGGGCTTGGACGGATTTATGGAGGAGAAGTCGATCTATGGCTACCAATCTTGATCCTCTTTGATCTCAGATTGCAAATGCCTTAACAGACCAGGTGCTCGGAAGCAACAGCCGCAGAAGGCCACTGCTTTCACATCCTGCATGTGAGCTCCCAAAGGTACCTGGTGGGCCACTGCGAGTTGCAGAGAGCTGGACTAGATGGACTCTGGTCTGATCCAGCTGGCTTGTCCTTATGTTCTTAACCCTCATGGCAGCCATAAAACGTTTTGAGGGGGTGAGTGTGAACAAATGGGGTGAGTTGAAAACATTTTGCAAACAGTTCTGCGGATGTTTTAGGTGACTCATGCGGAAAGGACCTCTATTTGGGAACGACTTCAGACTTTTAGGGAAAGTAGCGTAGTAACATTTAATATAAATAAATACATATCTCATTTGCTTCAACTGGAGGTCACTGTTCAAAACGATGTACTCTGGTACTATAGCTTCTTTCACTGAAACCCTGTCTCCCAAGAAACAGATTGTGGGTCCGTGGTAAGAGTCTCTGCGTGGCATGCAGACATTCCCAGGTTCAATTCCAGAAACATCTAGTTTTCTTTAAAAAAAAAGTTCAGATAGTAAATCGTTTTTTAAGAAAGGGTTCAGATAGTCTACTTGTGATCCTGGAGAGCCACTGCCAATCAGAGGAGACAACATTGATAGGATAAACCAATAGGCTGCCTCAGAATTAAGGAAACATCATTATTAGTTTAGGAAATTTATATACCAGTGGTGGTGAACCTTTGGCACTCCAGATGTTATGGACTACAATTCCCATCAGACCCTGCCAGCATGGCCAATTGACCATGCTGGCAGGGGCTGATGGGAATTGCGGTCCATAACATCTGGAGTGCCAAAGGTTTGCCACCACAGTTATATACCATCTTTCCAGAGATCTGCTTGAGGTAAGCCATAAAAATAAACTTTGACCCGTCTAGTATGTTCAATATAAGCGTGGGCAAAAAAGATACATCAATATTGTGTGTTATTCAGGATCTAAGGATCTCGTAGTCTTTCTTTCTAATTTTAATCTTCCCTTACTGACATTTTTGGTATGCTAATGGAAGTCCAGTGTTTAGTGAATTCATTTAGATTAGGAGCTAAGAGCACCAGGCTATGGGGCTCAAAACAAGGTGAATGTTGGATTCAGTGAAAGGCCCTTTGGGATTTTCGGCCTTCCAAACAATTCGTTGTCATACTTTCAAGTCTCAATGGCCTCTTCCACACATGCAGATTAATGCATTTTCAATCCACTTTCACAATTGTTTGCAAGTGGATTTTGCTATTCCACACAGCTGCAAAGTGGATTGGAAGTGGATTGAAAGTGTGTTATTCTGCAGGTGCGGAAGGGGCCATATATATCTCATTATTTCAATCTGATCTTATCCCACAACTGCAACATTTTCTTGGGTGACTTTGACCAGAGGAGTTTTGTCTTCATTATCCATTGCCTTTTAGGTGTTCTCAAACAGTAATTGACAATGTGTATCTCAATGTGTATGAGAGCCAGTGTGTTGTAGTGGTTAGCAGTGGTGGACTCTAAACTGGAGAGCTGGGGTCGATTCTCCACTCTGCCACATGAACAGGGGACTCTAATCTGGTGAACTGGATTTGTTCCTCTGCTACGCAGAAAGCCAGTTGAGTGAATTTGAACTAGTCACAGTTCTTTCAGAACTCTTTCAGGCCCACCTGCCTCACAGGTGACTGTTGTGGGCAGAGGGAGGGAAAGGAGTTTGCAATCCACCTTGAGTCTCCTTATAAGAGAGAAAGGTGGAGCATAAGTCCAAACTCTTTTTCTTCTTCAATGTAAGTCCTTTCTTCACAGCACAAAAAATCCTGTCTCTTCATTTTTTGTCTGGACAGCATGGGCAAAAAAAATGTGTCAGAGGAGACAGTGGCGCATTCCGCACATGCAGAATAATGCACTTTCCAACTGCTTTCAATGCTCTTTGAAGCTGTGCGGAATAGCAAAATCCACTTGCAAACAGTTGTGAAAGTGGTTTGGAAACGCATTATTTTGCGTGTGCGGAAGGGGCCAGTGAGTGTTTTCCTCTGCCCACTTTTAATTTCTCAGTTTTTCACAACTGTCATTTTCTGCTGCTTGACTCTTCTGTTTTTCATGCCATTCGCTAAAGTAACCCTGGGACATTTGCTCTACAAACATCACTTCTGGCTGCCTTTTAATTTACAAAGTACATGATTCAGCATTTCCTGCCAATTCTGGCAATTTGAGGAGGTTTCTTCGAAGACACGAACATATGATATGAGAATCGATTCTCATATCATGGGTTCATGTCTTCAAAGACACCTCCTCAAAAATAAAAAATAGGAAAACTATGGCCCCTTCTGCACATGCAGATTAATGCACTTCAAATCCACGTCCACAGTTGTTTGAAAGTGGATTTTGCTATTCCGCACAGTAAAATCCAGCTGCAAAGTGGATTGAAACTGCACGTGTGGAAGGGGCCTATATAATGCTGGAGGTGGCAGGAAGCACTGAGTTGAATCACGTACTTTGTAAACTAAAAAGGCAGGCAGCAGTGATGGTTGTAGAGCAAACATCTCAGGAGCAGCAGTGGCGTAGGAGGTTAAGAGCTCGTGTATCTAATCTGGAGAAACCGGGTTTGATTCCCAGCTCTGCCACCTGAGCTGTGGAGGCTTATCTGGGGAATTCAGATTAGCCTGTGCACTCCCACACACGCCAGCTGGGTGACCTTTGGCTAGTCACAGCTCTCTCAGCCCCACCTACCTCACAGGGTGTTTGTTGTGAGGGGGGAAGGGCAAGGAGATTGTAAGCCCCTTTGAGTCTCCTACAGGAGAGACTCCTCCTCCTCCTCCTCCTCCTCCTCCTCCTCCTCCTCCTCCTCCTCCTCCTCCTCCTCCTCTTCTTCTTCTTCTTCTTCTTCTTCTTCTTCTTCTTCTTCTTCTTCTTCTTCTTCTTCTTCTTCTTCTTCTTCTTCTTCTTCTTCTTCTTCTTCTTCTTCTTCTTCTTCTTCTTCTTCTTCTTCTTCTTAACGGCTGGCGACACAGAGGTGTTAACTGACAGAAAACAGCTGGGGTGAGGAAGGGAGAAACTGACAGCGAGACCTGTGTGACTGGGTGGGAGAAAATCTCTTGTGCTCCGCACAGGACACAGGAGATCAATTTAAGCTGACTTCAGAAACAAGATTTAGCTTTTTTAAAAAAATGGGTTAAGTTGAAATAAAATGTTTTGGCGACATTTTGGGGGGAAAAGCTGTGCGACGTTTCTCCTCCAAACGCTTCTTTTCATGTCCTCAAGACATTTTATTTCTGCTGTGCAGGAAGGACCATAGTCTGAAATAAACCTTTTTTCCTTAACCTGACCCCAACAGGTTGGCCACTGTTTTATTATGCTGACACCTAGCCTTACTTGGAATTTTTGGGTAGGTTTTTTTTTGACAGAACCCTGTTGAGGCTTATGGTTTCTGAGACACGGACGCATGTTTAACCTTTCTAATCCATTCCAGATTTCATCATCCAAATAAAGAAAGATGTCTTGCTATCATCAACAACGTAAGCAACTGTGCCTGCCTCCTCTTTACGCGAGGACGTGCTCTTCTCAATGTGCGAAGCCTTGCCGCCCAAGTCATCCTTGCCAGTCTGTGAAGGAGTGCCAGCCATGCGATCCCGAGTGTGCAGAACCCCACCACCCGTGTCTTCCTCGCCAGTGTGTGGAGCTCCGCCAACCATACACTTCTAAGTGGGTGGAGTCCTGTTCCTCATATCCTCATGATTGGGTGAAGGTTGACTGCCCATATGCTCCTAAGTTTGTGGAGTCTTGCCACTCATGGTCTCCTCATCAGTGTGTGGAGCCCTGCAACCCATGTGCTCTCAAGTGTGTGGAGCCCGGTGAGCCCTGTGCACCCAAGTGTATGGAGCCCGGTGAGCCCTGTGTACCCAAGTGTGTGGAGCCCGGTGAGCCCTGTGCACCCAAGTGTGTGGAGCCCTGTGAGCCATGTGCACCCAAGTGTGTGGAGCCCTGCAACCCATGTGCACCCAACTTTGTGGAGTCCTGCAACCCATGTGCTCCCAAGTATGTGGAGCCTTGGCAGTCATGCGCAACCAAGCGTGTGGAATCCTGCAACCCATGTGCTCCCAAGTGTGTAGAGCCTTGGCAGTCATTCACAACCCAGCGTGTGGAATCTTGCAACCCATGTGCACCCAACTTTGTGGAGTCCTGCAACCCATGTGCACCCAAGTGTGTGGAGCCTTGGCAGTCATGCGCAACCAAGCGTGTGGAATCCTGCAACCCATGTGCACCCAACTTTGTGGAGTCCTGCAACCCATGTGCTCCCAAGTGTGTGGAGCCTTGGCAGTCATGCGCAACCCAGCGTGTGGAATCCTGCAACCCATGTGCCCCCAACTTTGTGGAGTCCTGCAACCCATGTGCTCCCAAGTGTGTGGAGCCTTGGCAGTCATCCGCAACCAAGCGTGTGGAATCCTGCAACCCATGTGCTCCCAAGTGTGAGGAGCCCTGCCAACCATGTGCACCTAAGTGTGAGGAGCCCTGCCAGTCAAGTGCAATCAAATGTGTGGAGCCGTGCTACCCATTTGCAACCAAGTGTGTGAAGCCTCGCCTGCCACGTGCTCCCAAGTGTGAGGAGCTCTGCAACCCGTGTGCTCCAAAGTGTGAAAAGCCCTACCAGCCACGTGCTCCCAAGCGTGTGGAGTCCTGCCAACCATGGGCTCCCACATGTATGGAGCCCTACCAGCCCTGGGCCCTCAAGTGTGTGGAGCCCTGCCAAAACGTGCACTCACGTATGTGGAGCCCTGCCCCTCGTGTACCTCAAAGTTTGTGGAGCCCTGCAACCCGTGTGCTCCAAAGTATGTGGAGCCCTGCGACCCGTGTGCTCCCAGGGGTGAGGAGTTCTGCCATCCCTGTGCTCCCAAATGTGTGGATCCCTACCAGCCATGTGCACCCACGTTTGAGGAGTCGTCCCAACCATGGGCTCCCAAGTGTGAGGAGCCTTGCCACCCATGTCTTCTCACCACTGTGTGGAGGTTTTCCAGCCCCGGTGTCCCTAGCCCTGTGACCCAGTCTGTGCTCCACCTTATGCTTTAGCTTGCTCACCATGTACTCCAGCCTGTGCAGCTGTAACGATCAACCCGTTTGATCCTGCCATGTCTTTTGTCCCCTGCCTGGGATGTGGGGACCTGTCTCTTCTCATTCCCCTTCCCTGCTGTGCTTCTCAGGCCTTATCAGCTTTCCTGCTTTGCTTCTCAGGCCTTATCAGCTCATTCGACATACGCTGTTGTAGCAAGTGGTGTGGAATATAGGTTGTATTGATTCTGGTGGCGGAGGGGAGGTGGTTTGTTCTTCTCAGGATAATTGGACTGGAGGGATGCCATCCTTCCTTGGGAATGTCAAAAATATCCCCTGCTAACATTTTAGAGTCAAGGTTTTATTTCTATTGGCAATGCGATATAATGAGCATACCTACCCCAGATCGACTCAGGAGTACATCTATGGAGATTACTCCCAGGACAGTGTTGGTGTGAGATCAGCCTTGATTTCCATTGGTTTGTGCAAAATTCTGTTAATGCTTTCAAACATGCTTTCTCTGCGTGGTTGTTGTTTTCTCAGGGAGCACGTCACAAAAAGTTTCAATAAGTTCAGCCACCTGGACGTGCCCAGCAAAAATATGAGATGTAGGCCATGGATGGAGTTTGTAAAGTAAGAAGGGGAAAAAAGGGGGGGAAATGTTGTTTTTTTTTAATTTAAAGTTCTTTTAAACAAACAAACACATTTTCAATTTTGTGCGCCGATTTTCCACAGAATAGTTTTCAAACTTGCTTCTAGGATTTGTCTACTCAAACGTATTTCGGCTCTTCTGCAAAGCTCAGTACTGATGTTTGGTGATTATTCTGAGCAAGGCAGGATTCACAAATTGTTTATGTACCATTATTATTATTTAGTAACAACAACAACAACAACATTTAATTTGTGTGACATTTAACCTGACCATCACTTCCTCTTGGTTAGATCTGTGTGTTTCCCTTCCATTTTTCTCTGGGGAAAGTGGGTGATGTTTGTTATTCCACCATCAAATCATGGTGCGGGGTCTGCAAGCCAACGCACCAGCCAACAGTGGTCTGGAAACCATTGAGAAGATGGTAGAATAATGGGCTGACTCCACTTGGCAAGGAGAAGCGGCACTCAACATTCCAGCGGGCATGAATGTACCAGCGAAATGACAAACCACATCAACACTGTTCATTCCATCTCAAAAGATGCTGTTACTCCTGGTCCCGAGATCCACTTTAGTATGCTACCAATCATAAATGTCCTGGAACAGATTCCATTTGTACCCAGATTTCCTGTTTAGTGCTTTCAGTTTTCTTCATTAAAACTTTCGCTTCATATCACCTCTTCGTGGAGTATTTTTCTTTCTTTCTTCCCCTTTCATACCTAGGTACTTTGATAAGCCTTTATTGGCATAAATGACAGTACTGCAGTCCAACGACAGTGCAAACAACAGATGAACGGATGAGCAAAGCAAAGTTAAGCTTTTGTAATTTCAAGCAGAAAATCTGCAGCTGTCTCACAAAATGTCAAATCAGTACTATTCAGAGGAACAAAACAGCACTTCACGGAGAATCAATATATTCAATGAATGTATTTAAGTATATTTAAATTGTCCAGTTACTGAATCCAATAATTGTACATCCAGTTTTTTCAATTCAATGTCAATTCCATATAGAAAGTACTTCCCAAACGACTCGCGCGTTTATAAGTACGTTTTCACTGTAGTCTTCCTCAGGAGAAGCAATTCTTTCAGGAAAGTTATTCATTCATTTGCTATGCACAGGTCTTTCTACAAATAAAACCAATTTTGTAAAATTGTTACTTTATATAAATGTTCAAAATGTTAAAAATGGTGTTAGATATTGCTAGAATCTAATGTACAAATTATACTATGTTGTTTATTTATTTGTAGAAAGACCTGTGCATGGCAAACGAATGAATAACTTTCCTGAAAGAATGGCTTCTCCTGAGGAAGACTACAGTGAAAACGTACTTATAAACGCGCGAGTCGTTTGGGAAGTACTTTCTATATGGAATTGAAATTGAATTGAAAAAATTGGATGTACAATTATTGGATTCAGTAACTGGACAATTTAAATATACATAAATACATTCATTGAATATATTGATTCTCCGTCTTCAGTGTGTGACGCGCTGTTTTGTTCCTCTGTCATTTACGTTACACACAATTTGGCTTGCTTTAAATCAGTACTATTCAACAAGTAAGGTATCCTGTGATAGTCCGGCAACTGAAAGAAATTTGCCAAAATTGACTCCTTATATTTGGACCTGATATTTTCATGCCTAGGGCATTCAAGCAAAGAACGCATGAATGTTTCCACACTGCCATTATGATAAGGGGAAATCTTTTGGTTCGATCAATGTTCCTGTATCTTCCAGTCAGAAGAGTCAAAAGTAATACATTAAACTTAGCAATTGCCAGGGCTCTTCTTCATTCAGGCTTTGACGACATATTGCCATACTTCCTTGCTGGGCTGGGATCAACATGCTAACCGGAGAACATGTTCTTTTAGCTGTATACCTAGGTATCTGGGAAGTCCTGATAGGATATAGAAGACCTGGTGATTCAAAACAGACAGTATCTCAACCCCCTCAAGAACTTAAAGCCAACCATGTTGCTGTTATTGTTTGTTACTTAAGCAGTGTTAACAACTTGGGTGATACTTTACCCAGAATACAACACCCTATTGGGATAGGTTGCCAGCTGGCTGAGCAGTACCTGGAGATTTTAGGAGTGGAGCCTGGGGCAAGTAAAGTTAGGGGAGAGAGGGACCTCAAGAAGAAGAAGAAGAAGAAGAGTTTGGATTTATACCCCACCTTTCTCTCCTGGTGGCTGAAGGTGGCTTACAAGCTCCTTTCCCTTCCTCTCTCCACAACAGACACCTTGTGAGGTAGGTGCGGCTGAGAGCGGTCTGAGAATTTTGACTAGCCCAAGGTCACCCAGCAGGAATGTAGGAGTGTGGAAACACATCTGGTTCACCAGAGAAGCCTCTGCCACTCAGGTGGAGGAGTGGGGAATCAAACCCGGTTCTCCAGATTAGAATTCACCTTCTCGAGTAGCATTTGCCAGCCATCCACTATGAGGTAATTTCCAGCTGGCTGCAGAAGTGCTGGCATTGCATCAGGGGGATGCTCTAGCAGTTGCCCCCCCCACTCTGTAATTTCCATAGAGTTCTCAGGAAAGTGGTACAGCATCTCCCTGTGCAAAGCTAGCTCTTGCATATAGTGCCAGAAATCACATCATTGCACATTACACATTGCTTTCCTTCTCTTTTGGCTAGTCTGCTTGTGCCCACCAATCCACTGAGTGGCAGCAGGCAGATGCAGGAATAGCCAAGAGATTGCCCGCCATAAGCAGGCACCTGGGACCATTATATACAGTCCCCCCTCCAACAGCCATTTTTCCCAGGAGAACTGGGCTTGTATTATTATTTTATTTCTTATTTATTGGATTTCATATCCAACCCTTCCACTCATGGGCTCAGGGCAGGTCACAACAAATACAAATACATCACTATAAAGATCAGTTAAAACTATTTCCCGAATGAAAACCAAATAGCAATATTAATATAAACATTACCCCTGCTTTCCAACAATACTTCCTGGAGGGGATAAATGTTGGACAAATGAAGAAGGGAGGCTAGATAGTAACAACCGTAGCTGCCTCAACTGGATGTCTGGTGGGACAGATCTGTCTTACAGACTCTGAGAAACTGAATCAAGTTGCACAGGGCCTGGGTCTTGCTAGAAAGAGCGTTCTACCAGGTTGGGGCTAGGGCCGAAAAAGCCCTGGCTATAGCTGAAGCTCCTTTGGGCCGGGGATCACCAGTAGATTTTCATTTGCAGAGCACAACACTGTTCAGGGGATGTACAGGGAAAGACAGCCCCTAAGATGCTCTAGACCATTTAGAGCTTTAAAGGTTAAAACCAGAATCTTGAACCTGATTCGGTACTCCACCTGGAGCCAGTGAATTGAGAAAACTCAGCAATCAAGGAATAAGAGGGGAAGTCCTCCTATGGATTAAAAACTGGTTGAGAAACAGGAAGCAAAGAGTGGGTGTAAATGGGAAATTCTCACAATGGAGAGATGTAGGGAGTGGTGTCCCCCAAGGATCCGTTTTGGGACCAGTGCTCTTTAACCTATTCATAAATGGCCAGGAAGTAGGGGTGGGTAGCGTGGTGGCCAAGTTTGCAGATGATACCAAATTATGTAGGGTGGTGAGAACCGCAAAGGATTGCGAAGAGCTCCAAGCGGACCTTGACAAATTAGGGGAGTGGGCTAGGAAATGGCAAATGCAGTTCAATGTAGCAAAATGCGCATGCGCTAAGCAAGCGGCGTAGCAAATTTACGCAAAAAGCGTAAATTTACGCGAACGGTGTAGCCGAAAACCGAGGCAAAAAAACATCTGGGGGCGACCGGCGAAATCCGAAACCGGCAAAAACTGAAGGCGATGATTACCGAGGTTCCACTGTATTTGAAGGGATGTCATGTTGGTGAGGGAGCAAGCTTGTTTTCTGCTGCTCCAGAGGCTAGGACCAGGAGCCATGGGTTCAAGGCAAAGGAAAAGAGATTCCACATACACGCTGCAGGGGTCAGTGCTATCAGTCACAGACCAGGAAAGGGATTTGGGCGTCTTAGTTGATAGTTCCATGGGAATGTCAACTCAATGCATGGCAGCTGTGAAAAAGGCAAACTCTATGCTGGGGATAATTAGGAAAGGAATTGAAAATAAAACTGCAAAGATTGTCATGCCCTTATATAAAGCCGTGGTGCGACCGCACTTGGAGTACTGTGTTCAGTTCTGGTCGCCACATCTCAAAAAGGATATTGAAGAGATAGAAAAAGTGCAGAGAAGGGCAACGAGGATGATTGAGGGACTAGAGCGCCTTCCTTATGAGGAGAGGCTGCAGCGCTTGGGACTCTTTAGTTTGGAGAGGAGACATGTGAGGGGGGATATGATTGAAGTCTATAAAATTATGCATGGGGTAGAAAATGTTGACAGAGAGACATTTTTCTCTCTTTCTCACAATACTAGAACCAAGGGGCATTCATTGAAAATGCTGGGGGAAAGAATTAGGACTAATAAAACGAAACACTTCTTCACGCAACGTGTGATTGGTGTTTGGAATATGCTGCCACAGGAGGTGGTGATGGCCACTAACCTGGATAACTTTAAAAGGGGCTTGGACAGATTTATGGAGGAGAAGTCGATTTATGGCTACCAATCTTGATCCTCTTTGATCCAAGATTGCAAATGTCTTAACAGTCCAGGTGCTCGGGAGCAACAGCTGCAGAAGGCCATTGCTTTCACCTCCTGCACGTGAGCTCCCAAAGGCACCTGGTGGGCCACTGCGAGTAGCAGAGAGCTGGACTAGATGGACTCTGGTCTGATCCAGCTGGCTTGTTCTTATGTTCTTCTTATGTTCTTAATTTGAAAGGTATATGGCTAACAAATAAAGAGTTGTGTGTGCATTGTTGTATTTTATTGTAAGCGGCCCGGAATATAGCAATGGAAAGGCAGGGTATAGATACATTAAATTTTTTATTTTATTTTATTTATTTATTAGATTTTTATACCACCCTATCCCCGAGGGGCTCCGGGCGGTGTACAACAAAACTAATACAACACAAGTTCGGGAGCAAACTATACAATTAAAACAACAGCAACCATAGAAGCCCCATCATTAAAATATACTAAATTTCATTAAAAACAGCGCTAATACCATAGTAGAAGGTGCCCGGTAAACCCTTTTCCTTAAAACCCTCCCATAGGGAGCAGCCGGACTCCTCCATAGGAGGGTAATCTAGATGTATTCGAGCAGGGGCGCCATACTCAGCGGCTGGTTGCTCCAAAGGCCTGGGGGAACAACTCAGTCTTACAGGCCCTGCGGAATTCACCAAGATCCCGCATGGCCCGGACAGCTGGAGGAAGAGTGTTCCACCAATCTGGGGCCAGGGCCGTAAATAAATAAATACACAGAGGAAGGACTGGCAAACCACTTCTGAATGTCTTTGATTCTGACCTGGATGTTCCCAGGCTAGCCCAATCTCAGCAGACAGGGTTGGTCTTGCCTAGAACTTGCATGGGAGACCTCCGAAGAATACCAGGGTTGCTATGCAAAAGCAGGCAATGGCAAATCCCCTCTGGTTGCCTCTTGCCAGTGCCCCCCCCCCGCCCCAGTGATGGTATTCAAATAATTTAACAACTTCCAGTGGTGGGATTCAAATAACTGAACACCCGGTTTGCTGACCTCATGACCGTTTTAAGTATATAAAAAAGATATACCGAAAGGTAGTTTATTATTTCATACAGTTAATACTTAAATAAGAGCAACAAAAGAGGTACCGTATATACTCGCGTATAAGCTGAATTTTCCAGCCTTTTTTTAGGCTGAAAAATGCCCCCCTCGGCTTATGCGCGGGTCACCCCCACCCCCGCAGAGCCGCAACGCTTACTCATGAGAGGCTGCAGCATTGCCCTTTTAAGAAAACCATAGAGAGTGGCAGCTTCCCTGTAGACTTAGAGCCTGCAAGAAAGAAAGCCGGCAGCTTCCCTGAAACCACGCCTTAAACTTAGAGCCTACAAGAAAGAAAGCGTGAGTTAGAGAGGGGAACGAGGCATTCTCTGCTTCACTTTCTCCTGCTTTCAGCTACTTTCACTCTCCCCAGACCCGTTCGCGCCTCCTCACCCCTCCTTAAAAAGCCTCCCAAAGGATTCTGGGGCGCTCCTTTCCTCCAGCTGTGGCTCCTTTGCTGGCTCAGCATCCTGCCTCCTGACGGATCTTTCCCACCCTCGGCTTATACGCGAGTCAATAAAATTTCCCAGTTTTTTGAGGTAAAATTGGGTGCCTCGGCTTATACGCAGGTCGGCTTATACGCGAGTATATACGGTACACAAAAATCCTCCCTGAAAGTCAAAATATGGACAGTGGCTACAGTGGCAGAACACGGGTGTGGTTTGGTGTGGTTTGGTATCCTCTCATCCAGACTATGATGCGGCATCTAGAAAAGATATCTCATCACGCAAATTACAGTGTGGCACCTGGAAGACAGCCTATCTGTCAACAACCATAGAAAAGACAGTAGAGTAATGGGATGACACCACTTGGCAAGGAGAGGTTAATGGTGGAGATGTCTAGTCATGATGGGGTTGCTCGTGTAAAAAACATTAGATTGACAAATTCAATACCACACAATGCATAGAACTGAAAAAATGACATTGTGTTCACACCTGATGATTCAGCAGTGTGATGCGATGGCCAAGAAAGTCAATGCAATTCTGGGCTGTATGAATAGGAGTATAGTGTCAAGATCGAGGGATGTACCTCTCTATTCTGCATTGGTTACACCTCACTGGGATATTGTATAGAGTTCTGGGTACCACAGTTCAAGAAGGATATTGGCAAGCTGGAATGGGTCCAGAGGAGGGCAATCAAAATGGTCAAAAGTCTGGAATTCATGCCCCACAAGGAAAGACTTAGGGAGCTGGGTATGTTTAGTTTAGTGAAGAGAAGGTTAAGAGAACATAAGAACATAAGAAAGAGCCTGCTGGATCAGACCATCTAGTCCAGGACTCTGCTACTTACAGTGGCCCCCCAGATGCCTTTGGGGGCTCACATGCAGAATGTGAAAGCAATGGCCTTCTGCTGCTGCTGTTCCCGAGTACCTGGTCTGCTCAGGCATTTGCAATCTCAGATCAAGGTGGATCAAGATTGATAGCCATAAATCGACTTCTCCTCCATAAATCTGTCCAAGCCCCTTTTAAAGCTATCCAGGTAAGTGGCCATCACCACCTCCTGTGGCAGCATATTCCAAACACCAATCACGCGTTGCGTGAAGAAATGTTTCCTTTTATTTGTCCTAATTCTCCGCCCCCCCAGCATTTTCAATGGATGCCCCCTGGTTTTAGTATTGTGAGAAAGAGAGAAACATTTCTCTCTGTCGACATTTTCTACCCCATGCATAATTTTATAGACTTCAATCATATCCCCCTTCAAACATCTCCTCTCCAAACTAAAGAGACCCAAACGCTGCAGCCTCTCCTCATAAGGAAGGTGCTCCAGCCCCTCAATCATCCTCCTTGCCTTTCTCTGCACTTTTTCTGTCCCTTAGAAGTGACATGATAGCCATGTTTAGATATTGGAAAGGATGTCATGTTGGTGAGGGAACAAACCTGTTTTCCGCAGCTCCAGAGACTAGAACCAGGAGTCATGGGTTCAAGGTGAAGGAAAAGAGATTCCACCTAAACATCAGGAAAAACTTCCTGACAGTAAGGGCTGTTCAACAGTGGCATGAACTACCTTGGAGTGGGATGGAGTCTCCTTCTTCTTAAAGATAAGCTGGGTGGCCATCTGTCAGGAATGCTTTGATTGTGTGTTCCTTCATTGCAGGGTGTGGAGAAATTGCATTGACGAAGGCTTTCACGGCCGGATTCAACTGGTTGTGGTGGGTTTTCCGGTCTGTGTGGCCGTGGTCTGGCGGATCTTGTTCCTAACGTTTCCCTCAGACTTCCCTCTGTGATACACCTCTGAAGATGCCAGCCACAGACGCAGGCAAAACGTTAGGAACAAGATCCACCAGACCACAGCCACACAGCCCGGAAAACCCACCACAACCTGTGGAGAAATTGTCTCCTTCCCCCCTTCTCCTCTTCTCCAATCAGGTATCATAGATTTGGAGAACTGAAAAAATGCCAGAGGGATAGCAGGAAGAGCTACCTGACCCAGGGGAAAAAGATATCTTGACCCAGCCTGACCCTGAAAGAGGGGTGCAGTCTGGGAACTGATAAAAGTGCTGGGAGCAGAGAGGTGCAGTCTCTTGCTCTTTCTGCTGGGCCATTGAATGGAGCAGACCCCTGGCCTGGGCTGTGGAGAGAGCAGCCATTTTTGAACCACGGGCTCATCCAGGGAGCTCACTCAGCCTTCCAGGTAATGGGAATTCTTTGAGAACTGTAACCTTCTAAGCTTTACATGCCTACCCTATTTTCAACAATTGCTAGGTACGTTTAGAGAGAGGGAGAGAGGATTTATGTTTATATCTCATCTGTTTTGGAGACCCTTGCTCAATGTGGTGCAGTGCCAAAACCTACTTGTAACCATTTTATTTTCAATAAATACTTTTAAAGCTTACATGTGGAGAACAATGGGTGGACGTGGCCCACCCACCCTAGTAGAGGGAGGAGGAGGGGAAGGAGGGGTGCCATGCAAGGGAAGGGGAGTGAGGGAGGAGAGGGGAGGAGTGGTATGCAAGGGAGGAGATGGAGGGGAAGGGGAGGGAAGGGAAGGGTGGCATGCAAGGGAGGGGGCCCGGCATCTGGACCTGGCCCGCCCACCCTAGCGAAGGGAAGAAGAAGAGTTTGGATTTATATCCCCCCTTTCTCTCCCGCAGGAGACTCAAAGGAGCTTAGAATCTCCTTGCCCTTCCCCCGCCCCCCACAACAAACACCCTGTGAGGTAGGTGGGGCTGAGAGAGCTCCGAGAAGCTGTGACTAGCCCAAGGTCACCCAGCTGGCGTGTGTGGGAGTGTACAGGCTAATCTGAATTCCCCAGATAAACCTCCACAGCTCAGGCGGCTGGGAATCAAATCCGGTTTCTCCAGATTAGATACACGAGCTCTTAACCTCCTACGCCACTGCTGCGTAGGGAGGGGTGGGGAGGGGTGGGGTGGCATGCAAGAGAGGGGAGGGAAGGGGAGGCATGCAAGGGAAGGGGAGGGAGTGAGGGGTGGCATGCACCATGAATCAGGAGGGGGGAGGAAGGCTGGCAGCTGGCAAGCCACTGGGACCTCCAATCTACCCTGTGGAACCCAGCAGAGGGGAACCAGGGGAAACTGAGGCTAGGTCTCATGATAGGAAAGGAAGCTGGAGAGCCCTGACCCTCCCCAGCAGGCAGTTCCTCAAACGGTCAGGTGGTGGCAGCGGTTTACCCAAAGAAAAAGCAAGCTGTCTCCAGGAAAAGATGGCAGCCTGGGAGAGGCTTGGGAGTGGAATAGGGCCTGTCAGGCAAAACAAGCACGTCCCGCCACACAGAGAGAGAAAAGCCCTTGAAGTTGCTGAAATGTCAGTGGGTGTCACATGCCACGTGGAGACCTTGGATTGCCATTAATGCCCCGACACATCAGAGGGCTGGACAGGAAAGGGCATGTGAATCAGAGTGGGGTGTTCCCCCACAAAGGGACTGAAAATGGGATATTTTGCACGCTTCTGCTGCCTCACAGCCCCTCCTGATTATGATAGATCCTTTAAACACAATTCATATTAAGTGATGGACTTTTTTTTCCCCCTGAGAGGGCCGGAAGGAGCCAGATGTACATCCAAAACGTGTGCTCAAACAGGTCCCCAAATGAGGGCAGAGGTTCAGAAGTGGCGATTGTTAAAAGCCGTTTGTGGCGGCGTTGACGGACAAATCATTAGCTTGACTATCTTACGCATGAAGCCGTCATGTTGAGGAAACGTGAAGGCATATAAAAAGTCCTCCTTTCCTTCATCTCCAGAACAGCTTCCTCTTTCAGTCTGGTTGGAGAATCAGGTAAGACCATTTCTATTGCTGGCAAAAGCCTACTGTTGTCCATTTTGAAGTCTGCGGCTTGCCCAAGAAGATTGGGTTGGCGTCAGTAGAACGGGTTGGTTTTAAGTCGTAAGATATTCCATCTCTTTGATATTTTTGAGAAGGCTGCTATTCCATTTGGGAGAAAAGATCCCAACAGAGCTTCTTATTTGAACTTCTGGGGGATCTTTTAAAATGAAGTGTTCTTGTTTTGTTTTTTCAGTTTTAGCATCATGCGTTATTGATTTATTATTTATGGAATGTTATGCTTTGGTACAACTTTGAACTTTTGGGAAAAAAGGTATGGGAAAGTACAAAATTAAATAAAAATATATTGTGTTTAATGTACTGTCGAAGGCTTTCACGGCTGGAACCACTAGGGTATTGTGGGTTTTCTGGGCTGTATGACCATGTTTCAATAGTATTTTCTCGTGATGTTTCTCCTGCATCTGTGGCTGGCATCTCCAGAGGATCTGGTAGCAGTAGAGTAAGCATACTATATATACACGAATGCTTTAAAATGCTTTAGCTTTAAAAGGGGCTTGAATGCTTTAGCTTTAAAAGGGGCTTGGACAGATTTATGGAGGAGAAGTCGATTTATGGCTACCAATTTTGATCCTCTTTGATCTCAGATTGCAAATGCCTTAGCAGACCAGGTGCTCGGGAGCAACAGCTGCAGAAGGCCATTGCTTTCACCTCCTGCATGTGAGGTCCCAAAGGCACCTGGTGGGCCACTGCGAGTAGCAGAGAGCTGGACTAGATGGACTCTGATCTGATCCAGCTGGCTTGTTCTTATGTTCTTATGTTCTTATGTACATGTGAAATACCAAGGGTGGGAGAAAAACCATTGGCAATTGTTAAAAGTGTTACAGGTGCTAAAAGTATATTTCACCTGAGGGTCACCTCTGAAAATGCTTTGCTCTTCCTAAAATAATTTCCTTCTTGGAAGGCTCCCAAAGGAGCAGGCTGTGGCAGAATTGTGAGAATTTCTGCCTTGCACGCAGAGATTCCCAAGTTCAATCTCAGTCATATCCAGTTTTCTAACAAAGGGATCAGAGAGTAGCTTACATTGATGTCAATAGATGGCCTGTTTCATTCTTAATTTAGAAAATGTATATGCCATCTCTCCAGAGATGTGCTTGAGGTAAGCCGTAAAACTCAGCCAAGGTCTGCCCAACACGCTCAAATTAAATCTTGACCAAAAAATGACCTCATTACAACCTGATGTTCAGGATTTGAGGAATAAATAGTCTCTTTCCTAATTTGCATCTTTCCCAACTGATTTTTTTCTTGGTATGCTAATAATTGGCCTGTGGTTCCAGAATTCTCTGAGATCAGTAGCTAAAAGCACCAGGCTATATGGGCTGAAAATCTTTGCAACTGTTGCTTTGCTGTAATAGATGCAAACATCTATACCTCATTATTTTGCCCAGATCTTATCCTGTAGTTGCTACACTTTCTTAAGTGCCTTGGATAAAGAGAGCTTGGACTTCACTCTGTGCCATCTTTTCAGTTTCTTCAGACAATAATGAAGCACATAGATATTACTATCAATTTTATTTGTGGGCTGCCATTCCCGTAAGGGGTCAGGGCAGCTTCTAACACAAAACAATACACTAGAGATCCAGCAACCTGGCCCATCAATGAAATACGTCCCGTCTCCCCCCTCCCCCCCCAAAATCAAACTCTAACAGGCTGATGACTAACTTTTGTTGTCAATCTAGAGCTGTAGGCTACAGTGATTCAGCAGTTTGGAAATGTTTGTTTTCATGGGTTTATTGGTAGATCTTAAAACGATGGAGGGGGTTTGCAGTTGCTAAAACATGTAAGCATGTTTAATCTTTCTAATGCATTCCAGATTTCGTCATCCAGGAAAAGAACAATGTCTTGCTATCAAGAACAGTGTAAGCAGCCTTGCCTGCCTCCTCCTTGTGTGAACACATGTTCCCCGTGTGGGAACACCTGCTCTTCAGAATGTGTGGAGCCCTGCAACCCATGTGCTCATAAGTATGTGGAGCCCTGCAACCCATGTGGTCACCAGTATGTGGGGTCCTGCCACCCATGTTCTCCTCATCAGTGTGTTATGGCTTGCCAGCCCCAGTATTCTCAGTCCTGTGGGTCAGGCTGCTCATCATGTGCTCCAGCTTGCTCCCCATGTGCTCCAGCCTGCACAGCTCCGTGTGCTCCTAAGTGTGTGGAAACATGCACTTCCTCATGCCAAGATCCCTGTGCTTCCGAGTGTCACTAGCTGAAATGACGCAGATGTCCGTGAACGGCCAAGCGAAGAACGGACGATGAAGGCACAAGGCTGTGTATCTTCTCTGCTAAGTCAAAATTCTCTGCCAAATTCTGTGGCTACAAACAGCTTTTCATTTTGCAAAGTGTATTAATCATGCAAAATTAAAGCCTATTCATTTGAATAATTGTTTCTGCTATCCTTTCCTTGCTTTGAAAAATGTATTCCTCTTCTGGCAGCTATGGGCATCGGCAGGGTGCCCTTGACAAACGCGTCTAACCATTCCTGCAATGTTTGACCTGTGAGATAGTACCCCCAAAACAGGGAGTCAAAAGAGAACAATGAAGAAATTTTCCAGACTTTTCTGGTAAAATTCAATGTTACCCTAATTTTACCCTAGAAGAGATAACAGAGTATAACCCAGGCCTATTCAGAAGTAATTCCCATTTTATTCCAGGGGATTACACTCCGGAATATTTTTAGGATTTCTGCCTTAATCTGGTTTCCAAATTCCCTCCAAAAGTCTGTGCCACATTTTGTTGATGTTTTGAAACATGTTTTCTCTGAGGGGTCACTTTTTTTTACAGGGAGCGAGTGGAAAAATTAACCCCATCCCACCCCACATTTCAATCTAGCCATTAGGAAAGTGCTTACAAAATTTGAGGTGTAAAAATCAGTCAGGGATGGAGGAATAAGAGGGGGAACACACTTAAAATGTGATTTTTTTCCTTTAAAACTTTCCACTTTTATTTGAAAAATGGTCTCCGCATAGCCTTCAAACAGGCTGCTAGGACGCCATCGGTTCAAATGCGTTCAGCTTTTCTCTAAAGCTCTGTACTCTGGTTTAGTGATTACCCTGCGTAAGACAAGAGGTGCAAGTTGATTGTATGAAGCGTTAAGCTGACAGTCAGTTCCCTGGGGTTACATTTGGGTGCTTCCCTTCCATTTTTCTATGTGGAATATAGGTGTGGTTTGGAATCTCATCATTCACATTATGATGCAGCATTTGGAGAACGTATCTCATCACAGAAATTACAGCGGGGCACCTGGAAGACAGCCCGTCTGTCAACAATGGACTGGAAAACATAGAATAGACTGTAGAGTGATCGGAGAAGTTAATGGCTGAGACGTCTAGCCATTTTGAGGTTGATCCAGTAAAAAATCTGGATGAACAAATTCAAAACGAGGCAATGCATGAAGTTAAAAAATGAAATTGTATTCACACCTGGTGACACATAGCAGCATTCACAGCATGTGTTGGTGTGCCAGTGTAACCTCTATCTGTGGGTTCTGTGGGGCAGAACTTGGAATGAGTTTGCAACAACAAATTTTAAAAACAAAATGGTTTACTTTCTTAATATAACATCAAACATCAACATTTAACATCACACTTCAAGGTCCTGTTCAGGTTTCATTTCAAGTCCTTCTCGTTACAGTCTTCTGATATTGCCAAGTCCAATTCTTCCCGCAAGTGGGTTAGCTCCTGAAGACTCCAAGGGCTTGGTGAACAGGATTCAACATAATGAAGGTTTCCAGGAGAACTCTCACTCATTACAAACACACAAAAAACCCCCCCTGAAACAATAAACTCCAACATTTACAACATAGCAAAAATAAACAACTACCTTCCCACTAGTTCCCAACAACATTGCAGTTACCTTAACAAGGTGTTAAGGGCTTATACAAACCAAGGTCCAAGTCTGGTATCCTTGTCTCCTCCAAACTACATGAGCTCTGCAGCCTCTTGCTGCTTTGAGTCTCCACCCCTTTCTGGGTCAACCCATTCTGAGCATGGGGGTTACACCAGCAATAAGTCATTCAGTTCTAAAATGTATTATTTGTATAGATCCTGAGATCCACCGCATTATGCTAATCGTAACTGTGCTGGAATCGTTTCCACTTGCACCCACATTTCAGATTGTCTCGCTCTATGGCTGCTCATCATTAAAACTTTCACTTCATGTCACTTCTTTGTGGTGTATTTTTTTTCCTTTGCCTTTCGTCCCTCGGCCTCTGCCGGGAGACCTTGGTGAGCTATGAGAAGGCTTTGCGGTTTAAAACAAGCAAACAGACAGCATCTCAGTGTAACCTCTATCTGTGGGTTCTGTGGGCAGAATGTGGATTGAGTTTGCAACAACAATTTTTTAAAAACAAAATGGTTTACTTTCTTAACATATAACATCAAACATCAACATTTAACATCACACTTCAAGGTCCTGTTCAGGTTGCATTTTCAAGTCCTTATATTTACAGTCTACTGATACTGCCAAGTCCAATTCTTCTCTGCAAGTGGGTTGGCTCCTGAAGGCAGAATTGACAGGGTTCGTGCTCGCCTTCGCGCACGAACACCCATTTGTGGCATAGACAGGACTCAAACAGATAGGCCCGCATGGGCTAGCAGGAGAGCATGGAGTCTGGCCATTTGCAACGCAGACCTGGCTTCTGGGGCTGGCGCATCCATTCGAGCACGTGGGGGAACATGGATTTATGTTCTTCGTCTGCGGAGAGGCCACACAGGCACCTTGATATGTGCAGTAGGCATACCCACAGTTTGTGGTGCCCTTCACACCAGTGGGAGGAGGCACGTAGGGTTGCTTGCACTGGTAAGACATCATGTCTGCAGCGGTCTACGTTCTGCAGGGGAAACAAAGAAGTTGTGTCAGAGAGCGGTAAAATTTACACAAATCGCACAAATTAAAATTTTTAAAAAGAACTCCGGGAATGAGTTTGTAACCTCTATCTGTGGGTTCTGTGGGGCAGAACTTGGAATGAGTTTGCAACAACAAATTTTAAAAACAAAATGGTTTACTTTCTTAACATATAACATAGAACATCAACATTTAACATCACACTTCAAGGTCCTGTTCAGGTTGCATTTTCAAGTCCTTATATTTACAGTCTACTGATACTGCCAAGTCCAATTCTTCTTTGCAAGTGGGTGGGCTCCTGAAGACTCCAAGGGCTTGATGAACAGGATTCAACATGATGAAGGTTTCCAGGAGAACTCTCACCCATTACAAACACAAAAAACCCTTAACAAGGTGTTAAGGGCTTATACCAACCAAGGTCCGAGTCTGGTAGCCTTGTCTCCTCCAACTACATGAGCTCTGCAGCCTCCTCCTGCTTTGGGTCTCCACCCCTTTCTGGGTCAACCCATTCTGAGCATGGGGGTTACATCAGCCCCTCAGGGGCTTAAAACCAGCAATGTTGCTGTGATTGTTTTGGGGGATGCCAGCCTCCAGGTGGGACCTGGGGATCTCTTGGAATTACAGTTCATATCCAGGGTACAGAGATCAGGTTTCCTGGAGAAAATGACTGTTTTGGAGAGTGGACCCTATGGCATTGTACCCACTGGGGTCCCTTTCTTTCACCTGGGAATCTCCAAGAGTTTCCCAACCTAGAGGTTGCAACCATAGAATCATAAAGCTGGAAGAGATGACAAGGGCCATCAAGTTCAACCCCTTGCAATGCAGGAACACATAATCAAGGCACTCCTGACAGATGACCATCCAGCCTCTGTTTAAAAAACTCCAAAGAAGGAGACTCCACCTCTCTCCGAGGCTGTGAATTCCACTGTTGAACAGCCCTGACGGTCAGGAAGTTCTTCCTAATGTTTAGGTGGAATCTCTTTTCCTGCACCTTGAATCCATTACTCCGTGTCCTCGTCTCTGAGGCAGCAGAAAACAAACTTGCTCCCTCTTCAACATGGCATCCCTTCAAATATTTAAACATAGCTATCATGTCCTCCCTCAACCTTTGCTTCTCCAGACTAAACATCCCTAGCTCCCTAAGCCTCTCTTCGTAAACTCTAATTTTTTTACCATTTTGGTTGCCCTCCTCTGGACCTGTTCCAGCTTGTCAATATCCTCCTTGAACTGCGGCGCCCAGAACTGTACGCAATATTTCAGGTGAGGTCTTACCAATGCAGAATAGAGAGGTACAATGACATCACATCACTTGACCTTGAAACTATACTCCTATTGATACGGCTCAAAATTGCATTGGCTTTCTTGGCCGCTGCATCATGCTGCTGACTCATGTTTAGTTTATAGTCTACTAAGACTCCCAGATCCCTTTCGCGTGTAGTTTTGTCAAGCTAAGTGTCACCCATTTTATATCTGTGCATTTAATTTTTTTCTGGCTAAGTGTAATATCTTACATTTATCTCTGTTGAAATTCATTTTGTTGGTTTTGGCCCAGCTCTCTAATCTGTCCAGGTCATTTTGAATTCTGACTCTGTCCTCTGGGGTATTAGCTATCCCTCCTAATTTGGTGTCATCTGCAAATTTGATTAGCATGTCCTCTATTCCATCGTCCAAGTCATTGATAAAAATATTGAATAGCACTGGGCCCAGGACAGAACCCTGCGGCACCCCTCTACTCACTTCTTTCCAGGATGAAGATGGGCCATTAATGAGCACCTTTTGAGTTTGATCAGTCATCCAATTAAAAATCCATCCAATAGTAGCATTGTCTAGTTCACATTTCACTAGCTTACTTGTGAGAATATTATGGGGCACCTTGTCAAAAGCTTTACTAAAATCAACGCATACTACATCCACAGCATTCCCTTCATCTACCAAGCTTGTCACTCTATCAAAAAAGAGATAAGATTAGCCTGGCATGACTTGTTTTTCAGAAACCCATGCTGACTTTTTGCGATAATAGTATTCCCTTCTAAGTGCTGGCAGACCATCTGTCTAATGATCTGCTCCCTGGTATTGATGTCTCACTGACTGGATGGTAATTATTAGGGTCCTCCTTTTTCCCCTTTTTGAAGATGGGGATAACATTAACCCTCCTGCAGTCCACTGGGACTTCTCCTGTTCTCCAGAAGGTCTCAAAGATTACAGCAAATGGTTCTGAGATTTCTTCTGCCAGCTCTTTTAATATCCTGGGATGCAGTTCATCAAGCTCTGAAAATTTGAATTCATTTAAAGTAGCCAGGTATTCTTGCACTACCTCTTTATGTGATGAATTTCTCCTACTGTATCTTCTGTTTCATTTTCTCCTGGATGAGCACCGTTTCCTTTTTGGGAAAAGACTGGGGCAAAGAAGGTGTTGAGCAGTTCTGCCTTTTCTCCATCCACTGTTAGTATTTTGCAATCTCTTCCATGCAGTGACTCTGTCCTATCATTTTTCTTCCTTTTGGTACAGACATAACCAAAAAAAGCCCCTCTTTGTTGTTTTTGACCTCTCTGGCAAGCCTCAACTTATTGTGAGCTTTAGCTTTTCTGACTTTCTCCCTGCACAACCTGGTTGTTTGTTTGAATTCCTCTTTGGTGATCCCCCCCCCTTTCCATTTCTTGTACATGTCCTTTTCAAAACATAGCTCAGTTTAAAGTTCTTCAGAGATCCATCCTGGTTTCCTTAGACATCTCCCATTTTTCCTCCTCATTGGAACTGTTTGAATTGGTGCCCTCAAGATCTCACTTTTAAGAAACTCCCAGCCATCATGCACTCCTTTCTCTTTTAGTATTTTTGACCCCAGGATTGCACCCAGCAGATTCCTAAGCTTACTGAAGTCTGCTTTCTTAAAATCTAGAATGAGTGTATGACTATGGTTAGCATCAGAGGTGGGATCCAGCAGGTTCTCACAGGTTCCCGAGAGTAGGTTACTAATTATTTGTGTGTGCTGAGAGGGGGTTACTAATTGGTGATTTTGCCACGTGATTTTTGCCTTAGTTACGCCCCTCCTCTCAGCAGTTGCATGCAGAACTTGAAGCAGTCTAGCTGGAGATGCACTGGCGTGCGTTGGATCCTGTGCCTGTGTGCATTCGTTTCCCGCCCAAGGACCGGCGCAGCGGCTGCATCCTTGCCAAAGCCCCGCCCAAGAATGCCCCGCCCTTGGAATTCCCGACAACGTCCCTGTCGTGCCCCGCCCAGCCCCATTGGCACTACACCACACTTTGAATCCCACCACCATGGGAACCTGTTACTAAAATTTTTGGATTCCACCACTGGTTAGCATCCCCTTTCCACTGTATACCAAACTCCAGGAGAGCATGATCACTCCCAACTAAGGATCCTACCACTTCCACCCCACTAATCAGGTCATCATTATTGGTTAGGAGCAGATCTAAAATAGCAGTTCCCTTCTGTTGCTTCTTCCACCTTCTGGACCATGAAATTGTCTGCAAGGCAAGTGAAAAATTTGTTGGACCTAATTGTCATGGAAGAATTTGACTCCCAGAAAATATCTGGATAATTGAAATCTCCCATTACTACTATTTCTCTTTGTGTTTCACACCAGCTTAATTTTTACCTAAATACTCTCAACCTGGCTTGCAGGATTTAAGTCACAGACCTGCTCACAGCTCTAATAATCTTTTAAGTATAATGCTGCTACTCCTCCTTTCCTATTTTATCTGTTTCTCTGAATAGGTTATATCCTTCAGTTCTTATGTTCCAATCATGAGATTCATCCCACCAGGTTTCTGTGATGCCTACAATATCCTATTTGTTTTGCAGTATTAAGAATTCATCTTCATCTTGTTTATTTCCCATACTCTGGGCACTGGTGTAGAGACATCGAAGGCCATGCATTTCCTCTGGCTGGTTCTTTAAGGCTTTTCCCCTCCCGCTGTTGCCTTCTTGGCCTATTCACTCAATTCTCTCCATAACCTTTGGACTACCATCACTATCATTTGTTGAACTCCTGTCTGTTTGAATACCATCTCCTTCCCCCACATAACTCAGCTTAAAGCCCTTCTAATCAGGTCTGTGAGCCTCCTGGCAAAGATGTTTCTTCCTACAGGTGTCAGGTGCACCCACCCCTTGCCAGCAGACCCTCTTCATGAAACCAAAGACCAGGGTTCAAGAACTCTACCCCCTATCTCCCACAAGTGGTTGGAGGGTGGGGCAGGGAATGGCAACGAGCTGTTGGAAGCGGTGGCTAAATTTTTTAATGGTGTTATTTTAACTCCTCAGAAGTTGTAAAGGCTGTTATTATCTTGCAATGTTAATGTTAAACTATTTATATGCCATTAAAGGTATTCGAAATCGATTAGAGGGAAGGCTGCGTTTTTATACATGCTTGGTGCCACTATGTCTATAAGTAGCTTTCCAAGAGACTCATATCAATTCCCATTTGGAATATTGGTTCCTAACTGTGGAACTGCATGAATTTGAATCCTCAGCTGGTGATGTCCTAAGTCAGTGGTGGCAAACCTTTGGCACTCCAGATGTTATGGACTACAATTCCCACCAGCCCCTGCCAGCACGGCCAATGGACCATGCTGGCAGGGGCTGATGGGAATTGTAGTCCATAACATCTGGAGTGCCAAAGGTTCGCCACCACGGTCCTAAGAGATTCCGAGGTGAAAGACAGGAACCCCGGTGGGGTACAGTGGCATAGGGTCCCCTCTCCAAAGCAATCATTTTCTCCAGGAAAACTGATCTCTGTAGTCTGGAGTTGAGCTGTGATCGCCAGGTCCCCCCTGGAGGCTGATCCCCAGGTGATCCCCAGGTGATCCCCAGGTCCCAGGTCCCACCTGGAGGCTGGCATCCCCTAAAACAATCACAGCAACATTGCAGGCTCCATCTGTTTGCTTATTTTAAACTGCAAAGCCTTCTCAAAGCTCACCAAGGTCTCCCGGCGGAGGCCGAGGGACAAAAGGCAAAGAAGAAAAAAATACACCACAAAGAAGTGACATGAAGTGAAAGTTTTAATGAGTAGCGGTAGAGCGAGAAAGTTTGAAACGTGGGTACAAGTGGAAACTATTCCAGCACAGTTACGATTAGCATATTACGGTGGATCTCAGGATCTATACACATAATGTATTTTAGAACTGAATGACCAGGACAGTGATGGAGTGTCTATTGCTGGCACACCCACACACGCTGGAATTGTGAGCGTTGCTGTGTGTCGCCAGGTGTGAATACAATTTCATTTTTTTTTCAATCGCATGCGTTGCCTCGTTTTGAATTTGTTAATCCAGATTTTTTACGTGATCGACTTCAACATTGGCTAGACGTCTCAGCCATTGACTTTTCCCTGTGAAGTGGTATTATTCCATCACTCTACAGTCTATTCTATGGTTCCCACTCCATTGTTGACAGACAGGCTGTCTTCCAGATGCCACGCTGTAATTGCTGTGACGAGATAAGTTCTCCAAACGCTGCCTCGTAATGTGAATGATGAGATACCGAACCACACCTACATTGCACTTAGGAAAAGGGAAGGGAAGCACCCAAATGTAACCCCAGGGAACTGATTGTCAGCTCAACACATCATACAATCAACTTGCGCCTCTTGTCTTACGTAGGGTAATCACAAAACCAGAGAACAGAAAAAGCCGAATGCATTTGAACCGATGGCGCCCTAGCAGCCTGTTTGAAGGTTATGAGGAGACCATTTTTCAAACAAAATTGAGAAGTTTAAAAGAAAAAAAATCACATTTTTAGTGTGTTTCCCCTCTTTTTCCTCCATCCCGGAGTCCCCTTCCGCACATGGAGAATAACGCGCGTTCAATCCACTTGCAATGCACTTTGCAGCTGGATTTTACCGTTCAAAATAGCAAAATCCACTTGCAAACAACTTTGCAAGTGGATTGAAAGTGCATTACTCTACATGTGCGGAAGGGGCCTGAGTTTCACATCTGAAATGTTGTAAGTATTTTCCTAATGGCTAGACAAATTGAACTGTGGGGAGGAATGGGGAAGAGGAAGACATTTTTCAAAGCAAGGAAAGAATAGCAGAGACTATTATGCAAATGAACAGGCCTTAATTTGCACGATTTATACACTTTGCAGAATGGACAGTTGCTTGTAGCCGCAGAATTTTGATTTGGCAGAGAAGATACACAGCCTCGAGCCTTCGTCTTCCGTTCTTCGCTCGGCCGTTCGTGGACATCTGCGTCATTTCAGCTAATGACAATCAGAAACACAGGGATCCAGGCATGGGGTAGTGCATGCTTTCACACACTTAGGAGCACACGGAGCTGTGCAGGCTGCAGCATATGGTGAGCAAGCCGGAGCACATGATGAGTAGCCTGATCCCCAGGAGTGAGAATACCGGGGCTGGTAAGCGGTAACATACTGATGAGGAGAATATGGTTGGCAGGACCCCACATACTTGTGACCGCATGGGTTGCAGGGCTCCACATACTTGTGCGCCCATGGGTTGCAGGGCTCCACACATCCTGAAGAGCAGGTGTTCGCACACGGGGAACATGTGTTCACACAAGGAGGAGGCAGGCAAGGCTGCTTACGCTGTTCTCGATAACAAGACATCTTTCTTTTTTTGGAGGATGAAATCTGGAATGCATTAGAAAGGTTAAACGTGAATACAGGTTTTAGCAACTGCAATCCCTCTTCACTGTTTGAAGATCTACCAACAAATCCATGAAAACTAACATTTTCAAAATGCCGAATCGCTGTAGCCTACAGCTCTCGATTTAGAACTGAAATTAGGCCCCTTCCGTACATGCAGAATAATGCCCTTTCAAGCCACTTTCAATGCACTTTGCAGTTGGATTTTACTGTGCGGAATAGCAAAATCTACTTACAAACAATTGTGAAAGTGGATTGAAAGGGCATTATTCTGCTTGCGTTTAAGGGGCCTTAGTTTTGAGCCTGCTGGAGTTAGATGGGGGGGGGGGGGTTGGAAACATATTTTATTGACAGGTTGCTGGATCTCGCTATCATTTCAGAGTAACGAAATGGTATTGTTTTATGTTAGAAGCTGCCCTGAGCCCTAAGGGGAAAAGAAGCCCACAAATAAAATTGATAATAATATCTAGTATGTGCTACGTTATTGTTTGAAGAAACTGAAAAGATGGCAGAGATTGAAGTCCAAACTCTCTTTATCCAAGGCACTTAAGAAAGTGTAGCAACTACAGGATAATATTTGGGCAAAATAATGGTTCATTCTGCACATGCAGAATAATGCACTTTCAAACTGCTTTCAATGCTCTTTAAAGCTGTACGGAATGGCAAAATCCACTTGCAAACAGTTGTGAAAGTGGTTTGAAAATGCATTATTTTGCGTGTGCGGAAGGGGCCAATGAGATATAGGTGCTTGTATCTATGACAGCGAAGCAACAGCCGCAAAAGTTTTCAGTCCATATAGCCTGGCGTTTTTAGCTACTGATCTCAGAGAATTCTGGAACCACAGGCCACTTATTAGCATACCAGGGAAAAAATCAGTCAGGAAAGATGCAAATTAGAAAAGACACTATTTAATCCTCAAATCCTGAACATCAGGTAGTAATGAGGTCATTTTTTTGGTCAAGATTTAATTTGAGGGTGGCTTTGCCTATGGCGGTTTCTGCATGGGCTGAAAGCAACGGCTTCAGTCCGGTAAAACACCGTTTTGGCGGGGACCCTTCGCACAGGCATGCCTGCCAAATTGATGCAGCAATGCTCTGTGTCTGCCAAAATGGTGTTTTCAAAACTCACTTGGGGAACGAGTTTTCCTGCAAACAGCGGCTTCCATCTGCCGCCATGTGAACAGCAGTGGGTGGAAGCCGGCATTTTCCCCTCCCCTCCCCGGCCCCAAATGCCTCCTTACCTTCTGCTGGCAGCCATCGCTCTGTCTTCGCTCTGAGGAGGGAAGGGGACACGCCCCCTGGCCTCCGGTGCTTCAGCCGTCGCTCTGGCCATGGGGCCGTGTCCCCTTCCCTCAGAGCAACGACAGAGTGATGGCTGCCAGCAGAAGGTAAGGAGGCGTTTGGGGCTGGGGAGGGGAATACGTGGCTGTGTGGAGCCTGCTCCAACAGCTGCGCATTCCATGGGGCCGTTTGTGCGAATGGCCCCAGAGCCTGCATCGGCATGATTAATGCCGATGCAGGCTCTCTCCCTTGGCTGTGCAGAAACAGCCTAAGTTGTATAGCTCACCTCAAGCACGTCTCTGGAGAGATGGCGTATACATTTTCCAAATTAAGAATAAAACAGGCTGTCTATTGGCCCATCAAAGTCATGCTGACTGACGGTAGCTCTCCATGATCCTATGCAGAGGTCTTTGTTAAAAAACGGATGCCTTTGTTAGAAAACTGGAAACGTCAGGGATTGAACCTGGGAATGTCTGCATGCCAGGCAGAAACTCTCACAAATCTGCCACAGCCTGCTCCTTTGGGAGTGTTCCGTGATGGAAACCATGTTAGGTAGGGTAAGGCCTTTTCAGTGGTGACCCCCAGGTGAAACAAACACAATATACAGCCCTGAAAACCCACAACACCCTAGTGATTCTGACCATGGAAGCCTTCAACGGTACATTAAACACAATATATTTTATACTTTCCCATACTTCTTTTCCCAAAAGTCCAAAGTTGTACCAACACATAACGTTCCGTGAATTATAAATCAGTAACACATCATGCTAAAACTAACCCAGTCCCACACTCCATTTCAAAAGATCCCCCAGAAGTTCTTCTAAAAAGCTCTTTTGTGATCTTTTCCCCTAAACGTAATAGTGGAAGAAGCAGCCTTCTCAAACTCATCAAAGGCGGATTCCTCATGGGCCAAAAACAGCGGTGTGAAAACAGTGTGAAAACAGTGTAAAAGGGTTTCCTTTGGCCAAACAGAATCAACCAAAGACTTGGAACGGCCATGGAAAACATCTTACGACTTAAAACCAACCTGATCTTCTCGGGCAAGTCGGAGACTTCAAAATGGACAACAGTAGGCTTTTGCCGCCAATAGAAATGGTCTTACCTGATTCTCCAACAAGACTGAAAGAGTAAGCTGTTCAGGAGATGAAGGAAAGGAGGACTTTTTATATGCTTTCACGTTTCCTCAACATGACAGCTTCGTGCGTAAGACATTCAAGCTAACGATTTGTCTGTCAACGCCACCACAAATGGCTTTTACCAATTGCCACTTCTGAACATCTGCCCTCATTTGGGGACCTGTTTGAGCACATGTTTTGGATGTACATCTGGTTCCTTCCGGCCCTCTCAGGGGAAAAAAAAGTCCATCACTTAATATGAAATGTGTTTAAAGGATCTATCATAATCAGGAGGGGCTGTGAGGCAGCAGAAGCGTGCAAAATATTCCATTTTCAGTCCCTTTGTAGGGGAACACCCCACTCTGATTCACATGCCCTTTTCTGTCCAGCCCTCTGATGTGTTGGGGCATCAGTGGCAATCCAAGGTCTCCATGTGGCCTCAACTCCTGCTTCCATCAGACCTCTGTAGGAACTGCTCACTGACTGTACCAGGGCTCCCAGCCACCCTATTCTGGTCTATTCTGCATAAGTCCCTGAAAACATTTGCAGAAAGTTTTTGATCCCCCTCCCCATTTGGCCACACTCACCCCCTCGAAACAATTCCTGGCTACCATTTTTAAAAATTCTCTGGAAATCAATGCTTCGATGCTTCAGTGCCTCAAGCTGCGATGCCCCACAGCTCGTGTAACTGACGCTTCCAAGATTCAATCCTTGCCCCGAGAATTAAAAAAAAGAAATGATGAAAATAATCAAGTGAGACAGAACTGAGTGACTGTAGCAACACAACAGAAAATGGTGCCAAAGAGGGAGGTTTGGGGACATAGGTCGATTCCCCACTTACCATCTGCTGTGCGCTACTCTCGCCAAGTAGCGCGGGGTCCCGCGGCACTTCCCACTACAGGGGCGGCGACAACACAGTCGCCCCGACGCTGCTGCTCTCGCGCCCCCTCAGCGCGCATCATTCCTGGCGCTCCTCAAAACGGCGCCTTTGATGACCCCGTGCAGAGCGCGGGGTCGTGGGGAAGCCTGGGAGCATGCCAGAAATGACGCACGCTGAGAGTACCGCGCAGCAAGGGTGGTCGATGGTAAGTGGGTAAACGCCCATAGAGAGGTGTGGAAAGTGTATTAAATAGATCACACAGCTATAAAAAACATTTTGAAAATGTTTCAGGCTAAAGAATCGTGACAAAAGAGGATGCATAGAAAGTGATTCCAGGCTGGAAAGAAAACTTTTCAGAACATAAAGGGGGGGGGGGGCATGCAGAACTCCATGGAGGAGACATTTCATTTCCTGCCTCAAAAATGTTTTGTTTTGGTTGTGCGGAAAGATCCTCTGTTTTCACATTCTAAGGCCTCCCCTTGTGCTTGTGGCTCTCACCACACAGACTCTGATTTATGAGATACAGAGAACCACAGGCAGCATAAAAAGTCCTACAGCATTTATTGACCAGAAAATGTTCATATGCACACCCTCAGCACAGCAACAAATTGATCAAGGGATCCAAAAGAAGAGTATAAAACACAACTCCTCTGTCCCTGCTTCAGAATAATTCTGTTATGGAAGTTGGGTTGGCTTCCTCTCTGACTATCTTTGGGCGTTTTCCCACTTACCTCGCCTCCGCTTTGCTGCGCGCTTCTCTCAGCGCGCGTCACTTGTGGCATGTGCCCCGGCTTCCCGTGGGGTCATCAAAAGGCGCCATTGCAAAGAGTGCCTGGAATGACGCACGCTGAGGGGGCGCGACAGCGGCAGCGTCGGGGTGGCTGTGTTTTCGCCGCCCCTGTAGTGGGGAGGTGCGGGGGACCCCGCACTACTTGCGCGCAGCAAAAGTTAAGTGGGAAAACGCCCTTTGTCACCGGGCCCAGACTTTTTTCCAGGCAGCTTTTAACACCTGAGTATTTTAACAACCAAAGAAGTTGAATTTATATCCCGCTTTTCTCTACCCTTACAGAGTCTCAAAGCGGCTTACAAACTCCTTCCGTTCACCTCCCTACAACAGACATCATGTGAGGAAGGTGGGAATGAGAGAGTTCAGAGAGAACTGTGATTGGCCCAAGGTCATTCAGCAGGCTTCATGTGGAAATGTGAGGAATCGAACTCAGTTCTCCAGATTAGAGTCCACCGCTCATGCGGAGGAGTGGGGAATCGAACCCAGTTCTCCGGATGAGAGTCCACCACTCTTTAACCACTATATCACATTGACTCTCCAGAGTTTTATGAGTGAGTTATTTTCAGTTTTTGTGATGTATATGAATTATTAATATTTGTGGCTAATACTTGTTTTATTGGTAAAATGCTGTTTAATTCCTACATAATATGCCGTTTTAATCTTTTTGCTTTGTTATGTTTATTGCAATCTTACCATCATTTGTGTAAGCTGCCTTGGATGTAGAGTATAAGAAGCCAGGATACGTAAATAATATGTATATACGTAAATAACCTGCTACCACTGAAGCCACTGTCCACATTTTGACTTTCAGGGAGAATTTGTGGGTAGCTTTGAACATGTTGTTGATGTGAGTTCTTCAGGAATGTGGTGCTGTCTGTTTTAAATTCAACCCCTTCTCATATCTCACCAAGGTTGAGGAATGAAAGGCAAAGGAGAGAAAAAACACACCACAAAGCAGTGACAGGAAGTGAACATAAGAAGAATATAAGAACTAGCCTGCTGGATCAGACCAGAGTCCATCTAGTCCAGCACTCTGCTACTCGCAGTGGCCCACCAGGTGCCTTTGGGAGCTCACATGCAGGAGGTGAAAGCAATGGCCTGCTGCTGCTGCTCCCAAGCCCCTGGTCTGCTAAGGCATTTGCAATCTAAGATCAAGGAGGATCAAGATTGGTAGCCATAGATCGACTTCTTCTCCATAAATCTGTCTAAGCCCTTTTTAAAGCTATCCAGGTTAGTGGCCATCACCACCTCCTGTGGCAGCTTATTCCAAACACCAATCACAAGTTGCGTGAAGAAGTGTTTCCTTTTCTTAGTCCTAATTCTTCCCCCCAGCATTTTCAATGGATGCCCCCTGGTTCTAGTATTGTGAGAAAGAGAGAAAAATTTCTCTCTGTCAACATTTTCTACCCCATGCATAATTTTATAGACTTCAATCATATCCCCCCTCAGACATCTCCTCTCCAAACTAAAGAGGCCCAAATGCTGCAGCCTCTCCTCATAGGGAAGGTGCTCCAATCCTTCAAAGGTTTCAAAAAAGTGAAACTTTTAATGATGAGTAGCCATCGTGTGAGACTGTTTGAAATATGGAAAACAAGTTGAAACTATTCCAGCACAGTTACATAATACTGTGGCATAATACACTGGATCTCAGGACCAATACAAACAATATGTTTTAGAACTGAATGACCAGTACTAATTTGGGGGGTCTATTGCTGGCATATCGACACATGCTGGAATTGTAAATGTCTCTGTCCCTCATCAGGTGTGAATACAATGCCATTTTTCAATTCTATGCGTCGCCTGGCATTGAATTTGTCACTCTAATTTGTCGCTCTAACTCTGTGCTATAGAGAGTGTCTTAACCTACTGCATCTGTGTATGGTTCTCCAGATAGGCAGATAGGAAGGCGCTCCAAAGGGTGATCACTACTGCACAGAGGATTATCGGCTGCCCTCTCCCCTCCTTGGAAGAACTCTATAAGTCCCGAAGCCTAAAGAAAGCCCAAAATATTCTGAGAGACCCGTCTCATCCAGCACACTCTCTTTTTGAACTGTTACCGTCTGGCAGACGATACAGGTCTATCAAAACTAGGACAAAGAGGCTTAGAGACAGCTTCTACTCTAGAGCTGTGGCTAGGCTAAACTCCGCGGCTTCGTGTTGATGTGTTTGGGGCTGTGTAGGGATGGGTGTATGAGTCTGAAATTGTGTGCATCGAGGAAATGCTGCTGTAAATTTCGTTGTGCGTGCACAATGACAATAAATGCTTATGCTTATGCTTTTACATGATCAACCTCATCATGACTAGACCTCTCCTCCATTAACTTCTGCTTGCCAAGTGGTGCCATTCCATTACTCTACAGTCTTGTCTACGCTTTCCCGCCCATTGTTGACAGATAGGCTGTCTTCCAGATGCCACACTGTAATTTGCGTGATGAGATACCTTTTCTAGTCTGGATGAGAGGATCTCAAACCACACCAAATCACACCCACGTTCCGCCACTGTAGCCACTGTTTATATTTCGACTTTCAGGGAGGATTTGTGCGTAGCTTTCGAAACATCATCTTTGAGAGTTCTTCAGGGATAAAGGATGATTGTCTTGATGATGGATACATCTGGCCTTCAGCATTCAAGCATGAAGTGCAAACATCTGAAGTGTGAAGGGCAATGTGTGGCTCATCATTCCCCCCCGAAAGAGTTACAATAAGCCTGTGGTATATCCAAAGCATGTGTTAAATCAAGCCCCCAAATGAGGGCACATGCTCACAAGTGGCAATTCTTAGAAGCAGTTTGTGGTGGTGTTGGTGGACAACCCGGGTAACAGTATGAAGACTCACACTTCATCATGTTTAGTTCCATATTGTTTGTTTTGCACCATCCCAGAAGACTGCCTATATAGTCTCTTGACAGGGGTCACAGGCAGAAGGCGAGGTCTTTGAACAGGAAGGCAGGGAACAGAAGCCGGGCAACCTGGGTCCTTACCATACAAAGTCCCCCAAAAGTTTCTAAAATGTGTCCAACCCCCTCCCCTGCATCCCCCTGCCATGATGTGTACTTGCATTCACACCAGAGGTGGGATCCAGCAGGTTCTCACCAGTTCCCGAGAGTGGGTTCCTAATTATTTGTGTGTGCCGAGAAGGGGTTACTAATTGGGTCTGCTTTTCCGTTAGAAATTCCATTAGGTCCAAAAATCATAAAGTCCTGTGGTTTCCTATGTGGCTGGTTAGCGAAGGTAGAAAACGAGATAATTCTCCCTGTTGGGCTATTTTAAAAACATGTTTTAGAAATATGGTCAAGTTCCTTCTTTAAGGAAAGTATCCTTCTTTTGATTTTTAGAAACAAAACTATTTGAAAGTATTAAGTATTTGACAGGCAGTCAATTAGAGGAGAAGTAGTTGTTTCTGTTGGCAGTAGATGATAGGACTTGCTATAATGAGTTTAAATTATGGACAGAAAGACACCAGCTGGAAATTAGGAACTTTTTTTTTACAGTAAGAGTTTTTTACATTAACAAAGAAATTATTAATGCCCTGCCCCCGGAATGCCCGGCCACGCCCCGTCATGCCCCGCCCAGCCCCATTGGCGCTACGCCACTGTTTGAATCCCACCACCATGGGAACCTGTTACTAAAATTTTTGGATCCCACCACTGATTCACACCCTTGAAACAATTCCTAGCCGCCATTTTGTGATTTCTCCCTTTTTTCTCCTTTTTTTTTTGTTTCAGAACGTGGCTTCCATGCTTCACAGCAGAGCGCTGGGATTCCCTGCACCTCCTGCAGTCCATCCTTCAATTATTACCCCCAACCTCCAAATAAAGAAACCTGCAGAAAAAAAACAGGCAAAGGGCAAGGAGTGAGCTGAGAAAATGGCGCCGGCGAAGAAGTGCTGAGAAGGCAGAGAGAAATGGGAAACGTCTTAAAGGGACCGCACAAGCAAATGAAGCCATTTTGAAAACATTTCAGCTAAAGAATCATTTTAAAAGGACATTCGTTGGAAATGTTCCGAGGCTGCAAATAAAACAAGGAACTCCACGGAGGACACCTTTTATTTCCTGCCTCAAAACGGTTTTAAAGTGTCTGTGTGGAAAGGGCCCTGATCATCTCGGCAGGCAGTTCCCACAAAAGGCTGAACTTAGGCTCATTCCGCACACGCAGAATAATGCACTCTCAAGCTGCTTTCAGTGCTCTCTGAAGCTGTGCGGAATGGCAAAATCCACTTGCAAACAGTTGTGAAAGTGGTTTGAAAACGCATTATTTTGCGTGTGCGGAAGGGGCCCAAGAGAGGTAAGAAAAGCCTCTCAGCATATTGGGAAAGTCAAGTGGGTGACCCGGGCCAGGTAGAAACCTCGGATGGCACCCGAATGCCTCCGAGGGCCAAATGGAACAGGGCACGCAGGTCATAGCGGCTGTTCTACCACACAGGGGTTGAATATGGGAAACCTCGCACACAAAACACACGTCACCCCTGAGTCACATCCTCTCCTGATTGTGAGAAATAATTAAAAACCACTTTATATAATGGAATGCACTCCCCCCCCCAAGAGGGTTGGAATGAACCTGAGCCACATCCAAAAACGTGGGCTGAAACAGGTCCCAAAATGAGGGCAGATGTTCACAAGCCATTAGAAGCCATTTGCAGTGCTGTTGATGGACAAATCATTAGCTCGACTGTCTTACGAATGAAGCTGTCATATTCAGGACACTGGAAAGCATATAAAAGTCCTCCTTTCCCTCGTCTCCTGAACAGCCGACTTCTAAGATCTTGTTGAAGAGTTGGGTAAGTCCATTTCTGATGATTAGAAAACGCTACCTTTGTCCATTCCAAAGTCCGCTGCATGCATTTGAAGATTGGGTTGGCAGGGCCAGAACGGCTTGGCTTTAGTTTTAAGAATGTTTTCCACGGGTGAGATTTCTTTTTGAGACTGGCTGTCAAATGGTTCAATGAAGTCTTGTCTCCCCCCCCCCCCCGTCAGTTTAGGGAAAAGTGGGATTTAAAAAACCCTTTAGTATGATGTTTTACCGATCCAATGTGCATGGAATGTTACTTTTGGGAAGTACTTCAGGTTTTTGAGAAAAGAAGTATGGGAATATTTCCCATAAATGAAAAAAAGAAATTGATTTGCTTCATAAGAACATAAAAACAAGCCAGCTGGATCAGACCAAAGTCCATCTAGTCCAGCTCTCTGCTACTCGCAGTGGCCCACCAGGTGCCTTTGGGAGCTCACGTGCAGGATGTGAAAGCAATGGCCTTCTGCGGCTGTTGCTCCCGATCACCTGGTCTGTTGAGGCATTTGCAATCTGAGATCAAGGAGGATCAAGATTGGTAGCCATAAATCGACTTCTCCTCCATAAATCTGTCCAAGCCCCTTTTAAAGCTATCCAGGTGAGTGGCCATCACCACCTCCTGTGGCAGCATATTCCAAACACCAATCACACGTTGCGTGAAGAAGTGTTTCCTTTTATTAGTCCTAATTCTTCCCCCAGCATTTTCAATGAATGCCCCCTGGTTCTAGTATTGTGAGAAAGAGAGAAAAATTTCTCTCTGTCAACATTTTCTACCCCATGCATAATTTTGTAGACTTCAATCATATCCCCCCTCAGCCACCTCCTCTCCAAACTAAACAGTCCCAAACGCTGCAGCCTCTCCTCATAGGGAAGGTGCTCCAGTCCCTCAGTCATCCTTGTTGCCCTTCTCTGCACTTTTTCTATCTCCTCAATATCCTTTTTGAGATGCGGCGACCAGAACTGGACACAGTACTCCAAGTGCCATCGCACCACTGCTTTATATAAGGGCATGAAAATCTTTGCAGTTTTATTATCAATTCCTTTTCTAATGATCCCCAGCATAGAGTTTGCCTTTTTCACAGCTGCCATGCATTGAGTTGACATTCCCATGGAACTATCAACTAAGACTCCTAAATCCCTTTCCTGGTCTTCAATTGATGGAGACAACTGAAAAAACCCTCACTATGCCAACCAACTAACTTTGCTACATTTTCTTGGGAGCATTTTTTTACACAACACAAGCCTTTATTGCCATATAAAACAGGACAGAATTTTAAAACAAAACAAGGTTAAGAAATACAGTTAAAACGACTAATTTCCAGTATAAAATTTGCAACAGTTTCACAAAAGAGCACATCAGAGCTGTTCAGGTGATTATGTATCTTATAACACTCATGCCCCTGAGAACTTTGCAAGAAAATGGAATTCATGTATTTCATGCGTATCTTATTGTATTTAGGGCATAGAAACAAAGAATGGTCAAGTGTTTCAACCGTAGTCATATCACATGAACAAACTCTTTTAGCATGTTCCATATTCTTAAATCTTCCCTCCAGCAGAGCTGATGGCAGCACATTACATCTTGCAGTCGCCAAGGCTCTCCTCTGGGTGGGATTAATCAGCAGACGAAAATATGCTGCCATAATTCCACGCTCACATGGGATTAATAATGTAGTTGGAGAACAGGATGTCTTGGCAGCACGAGTCAAATTATGAAAATCAAGATCCAAGAGCCTGTTCTTAACTAGTCTGATGGCTTCCACCTTTGTGAGCATAAGGAGTGATTCCAAGGGGAAACCAATAGCTTCAACCTTTCTAAAGATCAAAGTATACCATTCTGAAATAAAGTGATCTGATAACAGAGAGGGAATATAGCTATTGGATCCCACTAGAAAATGTATATGCAGCCAATATTTTATGGCCCTTATCTATGCCAAGGTTTCTAGAGTTGTTTGGCCCATCTCAATGCACAACGCAGCATAAGGCACACATCTAGGGAGCCCCATTAGTTTCCGAAGGAATATTCTTGGGAGCACTTGATAAAAAGAGGTTGGGTTTAACTATCTGCTTTAGGTTTCTTCAAACAATAATCAAACAGATAGTTGAGAAATAATTCCCTCCCCCCCCCAATCATGCCCCAACAGGCTGACGATTGACTTCTCTTGTAAATCAGGAGCTGCGGGCTACAGCAATTTGGAATCGTTTCTTATCACGGCTTTATTGGTGAAGCTCAAAACCGCAGAGCGGTTGCTAAAACAGGCACATGTTTTTAATCTTTCTGATCTGTTCCAGACTACATCACCCAGGAAAAGAAAGATGTCTTGCCATCAAGAACAGCGTAAGCAGCCTTGCCTGGCTCCTCCTTGTGTGAACACATGTTCCCCGTGTGGGAACACCTGCTCTTCAGAATGTGTGGAGCCCTGCAACCCATGTGGTCACAAGTATGTGGAGTCCTGCAACCCATGTGGTCACGAGTATGTGGGGTCCTGCAACCCATATTCTTCTCATCAGTGTGCTACGGCTTGCCAGCCCCAGTATTCTCGGTCGTGTGGGTCAGGCTGCTCATCATGTGCTCCAGCCTGCACAGCTCCGTGTGCTCCTAAGTGTGTGGAAACATGCACTTCCTCATGCCAAGATCCCTGTGCTTCCGAGTGTCACTAGCTGAAATGACGCAGATGTCCGCGAACGGCCGAGCGAAGAACGGCCGATGAAGGCACACGGCTGTGTATCTTCTCTGCTAAATCCAAATTCTCTGCCTAATTCTGCGGCTACAAACAGCTTTTCATTCTGCCAAGTGTATAAATCATGCAAATTAAGGCCTGTTCATTTGCATAATTGTCTCTGCTATCCTTTCCTTGCTTTGAAAAATGTATTCCCCTTCTGGCAGCTATGGGCACCGGCACGGCACCTTGAAAAGTTTGTCTAACCATTCCTGTAATGTTTGACCTCTGAGACAGCACCCCCAAGATAGGGAGTCAAAAGAGAGCAACGAAGAAAAGAATCCTGTCATTTCTAGTAACAGTCAATGAGCGTTTCCCCACTTACCTGCTGCTGCGCGCTACTCTCCCCAAGTAGCGCGGGGTCCCCCGGCACTCCCCATTACAGGGGTGGCGACAACGCAGCCGCCCTGACGCTGCCGCTGCCGCGCCCCCTCAGCACGCGACATTCCTGGTGCCTTTTGAAACGGTGCCTTTTGATGACCCCGCACTCTGCGCAGGGTCGTGGGGAAGCCCGGGCGTGTGTCAGAAATGATGCGCACTGGGAGTAGCGCGCAGCAACCACTCACCCAGGTAAGTGGGGAAACGACCAATGTTATCCTAATTTTACCTGAGCAGAGATACAGAGCATGCCTAACCTACTCAGGCCTACTCAGAAGTAATTCCCATTTTATTCCAGGGGATTACACCCAGAACCATGTTTTTAGGATTTCTGCCTTCATCTGGTTTCCAAATTTCTCCAAACGTTTGTGCAACATTTTGTTGAAGTTTTGAAAATGCTTAATCTGATTGGTACCTTTTTTTTATAAGGAGGATGTTGAAAAACTAATCCCATCCCACCCTACATTTCGATTTGTTTAGCCACCCGAGAGGTGCTTACAGCTTTGACATGTGGTGAGCCAAAAACAAAGTTAGGAGGGATGGAGGAAAAAGAGGGGAAGCATATTTAAAATGTAAAGTTTTTCTTTTAAACTTTCCAGTTTTCTCAGCATAGCCTTCAAACATGTTTCCAGAATGTTGTCTATTCAATGCATTTTAGCTGACTGAAATAGTTTCAATGTGTAGCCGGATTTCGAAACGTCTTGCCCTACGACTATGCATCATTAAAACTTTAGCTTCATATCACTTCTTTGCATTGTATTTTTTCTCTCTCTCATTGATTCTCCTCGTCTCCATGAAGAAGGGCAGAGGTGGAATCCAGCAGGTTCTCACCAGTTCCCGAGGGTGGGTTACTAATTATTTGTGTGTGCCGAGAGGGGGTTACTAAATGGGTCCGCTTTTCCATCTCCATGTCCTCGCCTCCCCGAGAGGCATACAGCCTTTGAATGTGAAGGTTCCATATAGCAATTGCGACTAATAATGTAACTCCCTGAACTGGGTTAATCACTTTGAGGTACTGCAATTCATGGATTCTCAGCCTTTCGTACCTTTTCTCTCACCAGTCTTTATCAAAGAACCTGTGTGTTTCACCATTGCTGTGTTCAGATTTGTGAGTTGGGGCATTTTCTATAATGTGATGATGATTTAGAAATGACCTGGTGCAAAACATTTTGGGGGGTCGTGGTGGGGTGGCTGCCCATGGGGGGGGCATCCAACTCAGGTTTTGCCCAGGGCTCAGGTTTGCCTAGGTACGCCTCTGCCCCCTTTGCTGAGCGGGGGCTGGCGGGGGAACCTGTTACTAAAATTTTTGGACCCCACCACTGAAGAAGGGGATATTATCATTATGATTTATTTGATTCTCATTCTGCTCTCCCCCTCCACAGTAGGCTCAGAGCAGCTTACAATATAAGGCGGCTTTGCAATTTAAAGCATCTCAGCCACTTGTGAACTTAAAGACAGCAATGTTGCTGTTATTGTTATTTTTAAAGTGTTAGCAATTCAGACGAGGTATTGCCCAGGGAACAGTACTCTGCCCCAGGGAGGTTCCAATGTAAATTGAGTAAAGGGGAGGTGAATGTGGAGCTTCCCAGGGGGAGAGGTGTTAGATTTGGTTTAGAGTCATGGATCTGCCCAGAAGTGTGTGTGAGTGCCGTTTATAGAAACTTCCCAAGAGATAAACGTAAAAGGTAAAACTTACATTTATTCAAGCATCTCAAGTTCACAGCTTTGTTCCAGGAAAAAGGTAGATAGAAAGAAACCCTGGTCTAAGAGAATACTTTCCCTATGAACAAGTGGGCACAACTAACGTGCCATCACGTGTGTGCAAGTGAGGGAGTGCTTCAGTGGGAAAGCCCCACTGAGCAGGCAGCCATTGTCCGTATGTAACCTCGATCTGTGGGTTCTGTGGGGCAGAACTTGGAATGAGTTTGCAACAACAAATTTTAAAAACAAAATGGTTTACTTTCTTAACATCTAACATCAACATTTAACATCACACTTCAAGGTCCTGTTCAGGTTGCATTTTCAAGTCCTTATATTTACAGTCTACTGATACTGCCATGTCCAATTCTTCTTTGCAAGTGGGTTGGCTCCTGAAGACTCCAAGGGCTTGATGAACAGGATTCAACATGATGAAGGTTTCCAGGAGAACTCTCACCCATTACAAACATAAAAAGAAACCCTGAAACAATAAACTCCAACATTTACAACATAGCAAAAACAAACAACTACCTTCCCAGTAGTTCCCAACAACATTGCAGTTACCTTAACAAGGTGTTAAGGGCTTATACAAACCAAGGTCCGAGTCTAGTAGCCTTGTCTCCTCCAAACTACATGAGGTCTGCTGCAGCCTCTTGCTGCTTTGAGTCTCCACCCCTTACTGGGTCAACTCATTCTGAGCATGGGGGTTACATTAGCAATTCAGACAAGGTATTGCCCAGAGAACAGTACTCTGCCCCAGGGAGGTTCCAATGTAAATTGAGTAAAGGGGAGGTGAATGTGGAGCTTCCCAGGGGGAGAGGTGTTAGATTTGGTTTAGAGTCATGGATCTGCCCAGAAGTGTGTGTGAGTGCCGTTTATAGAAACTTCCCAAGAGATAAACGTAAAAGGTAAAACTTACATTTATTCAAGCATCTCCAGTTTACAGCTTTGTTCCAGGAAAAAGGTAGATAGAAAGAAACCCTATAAGAGAATACTTTCCCTATGAACAAGTGGGCACTCTACCGCGCCATCACGATTGTGTGTGGGTGAGAAGCTGCTTCAGTGGGAAAGCCCCACTGAGCAGGCAGCCATTGTCCATGCGCTCATGTCAAAGGCTAGGACAGAAGTGAGACCAGCATGGGGAAGAAAGGAAGTTAGTGGGCGGTCTCCTGGCCCAGACAAAGAGGGCAAACAAGAGAGGCAACATCACAGAGGGAGATACACAGCACCCCCCAGTGTTCAGGCATGCAGAAGTCGCTTATTCCAACAAGAGGTACCTGCATCATTTTCCTTAGCCTTAATTTCAGAAGGGGAGGGGAAACAAGGCCGCAAAGAAAAGGTGAATTTTGAGGAGGGCTTTGCGCGAGATAAGACTAGGGCCCATTGTACATGGAACACTTACCTTGGGGCTCTTAGCTGTGCAGAGGGGGGTGTAGTGTGGTCTCCTCATGTTTCTCTGCTTACACACAAAGAGCCATTCACTGCCTGCCCGGCAGCTGCTTTCTGAGGTCTTAAATGGGCCTCTGCTTTTCCTGGTTCTCTTAACTCTACCCATCATTTCCCTCTTAAATATTCAGATCTCATCACACTGTGTAGTTGTAAAATAAAGGGATTTGTTAAAGCCCTTGAAACTGCAGTTAAAGCATCATACCTGTGATTGCAGGCATATTTATATTGTAACCCCATCACCACAAAGAAAGAGGCAAAGCAATTTCCTGGATCACAGGCTGTTAAAGAAGGAGACCCTCCTACAACTGATATTCTCTCCATCTCCATTCCCTTCCCTTCCCCTCCCCTCCCCTTCACACTCACAAACACAGAGACACAGCTTCTGCTTCTGCTGCCACCACCACAAGAGGACAGAGAGGCTTGTTATTGCCAAAAACACTCTATTATTATTATTATATTGATATCTCGCTATATCAATACGAGAATTAAAGGTCAGTGTGTTTTGGCTAAGGCCGTGTGAGTGAGCTTCTTTTCAATGACCTGAAGCAGCCAGCAACATGGGTGAGGGGGTGAGGAAGAGGGGGTGAGGTAGAAGGCATGGATGGCAGTGTGAGAGAGTGGGAAGGCTGGCTGTGGACAGAGGGAAGATGTCTGGGGCAAAGCTGTGCTCACTGGCAAAGCTGTCCTGCTCTGGCTGCAAAACAAATTGAAATTATGCTAGAAATGGTCTTGCTTCCTGCAGAGACAATGGAAAGTGAAAGCAGGGCTTGAAAAAATATGTTGGTACAAGAAATCTTGCTGTGACTGACATTCGCCCGCATTGCATAGTGGATACCTTGTACCTTACAGCCCTTTGAATATAAGCTCAGAAAAATCCACAATAATTTTAAGGGAGGGGTCTTTACAGAGATTGTTCTTTTTTAGCTAGGACATTGCTGGTTCAGAATTCAAATCCACGTGGTTCTGGAGTTTAGGACCATTATCTTCAATAGGAAATGTTTATGAAGATCTGGAATTATAGAGGAATTTGGGGAGGCTAGAGTATTTCAACCAAATGACACCACAATTGTTGCATGGTGGCTGCTGCCTTTTCCCTAAAGACCCCCCCCCCAATACACGCACAATTCCAAGCAGATTGGACAAAATTCTCACACTTGAACAAGCTTCCCCCAGCCATTGTATTTGCACATCTATTTCCTATATGGGAGATTTCTGGGATGGGGAGAAGTTCCTTTTCAACCAAATAACACAAAAATGGCAGTAAAGTGGGTGCTGCCTCATCACTAAAGAACCCCCAAATTTCAGGCAAATGGGCACAAGATGTGGAGTTCTATGACTCTCTGAACAAACTGTCCCCAACTCTCTATGTTCCCAGCCACTGCCCCAGTACTTGCAAAGACAGTTCCCAAACTGTCCCAGTACTTGCAAAGAACAAAAGGGCTCTGTCCCTTACAAAGGAGGAAGTGAGAAAGAATAGCAGCTTGTCTGCAAAGGTGATTGGCTGGGAGTGCTCTGTGCTACTCCCTTGCAAGGAACTGACTGGAAAGGAAAAAAATACAATTGTCCAGGAAATCAGTGGAATTAAAGAAAAAGACAAATATGCACTGCTTTGCTGATAAGCACCCAAAGTTGGGAAAAAATATGGATTGTTTTGGGGGAAAGAGTTTCATTACAACAGCAACCAATTGTAGCTACAACTTTAAACTTGTATTACCATTCTGAGAATAACCAGCCATTTCCGAGTTTGGTTCAGCATAGCAATTTTGTTATGCACATGTAACCTCTATCTGTGGATTCTGTGGGGCAGAACTTGGAATGAGTTTGCAACAACAAATTTTAAAAACAAAATGGTTTTCTTTCTTAACATATAACATCAACATTTAACATCATACTTCAAGGTCCTGTTCAGGTTGCATTTTCAAGTCCTTATATTTACAGTCTACTGATACTGCCAAGTCCAATTCTTCTTTGCAAGTGGGTTGGCTCCTGAAGACTCCAAGGGCTTGATGAACAGGCTTCAACATGATGAAGGTTTCCAGGAGAACTCTCACCCATTACAACCACAAAAAGAAACCCTGAAATAATAAACTCCAACATTTACAACATAGCAAAAATAAACAACTACCTTCCCAGTAGTTCCCAACAACATTGCAGTTACCTTAACAAGGTGTTAAGGGCTTATACAAATCAAAGTCCGAGTCTGGTAGCCTTGTCTCCTCCAAACTACATGAGGTCTGCTGCAGCCTCTTGCTGCTTTGAGTCTCCACCCCTTTCTGGGTCAACCCATTCTGAGCATGGAGGTTACACACACCCTTAGATGAAAGGGAGCATTACACGAGTGGTGTGAAGATGAGTTCCAGGCAGAAAGAACAGCACTGGAGAAAGGAAGGAGACATCAGAGGGAGCAGGAGACCCTCAGATGAATAATGGTGTTGAAACTGGAAAAAGCAAATATTAGGGGTGGAGAGAAGGGCAGTCAAGACGACAGCAGACATGAAATCCAATCTCTCTTGAACGTTAAAACCACATTTTTGTCTAAACTTTGGGCCAAACAACACATTTAGTTTTTTAAAGAGTTGGATCTGGGGTCCACGTGTACAGAATACTCCACCTGGCACAGCAAAAATGGGGAAATAAACCTCCAGGGATGTTTTGAAAAAGAAGTTGGATTTTATACCCTACTTTTCTTTACTGAATAGAGTGTCAAGTGGCTTACAATCACTTTTCCTCCTTCCCTCCCCACAGCAGATACCTTGTGAGGGGGGGGGGCTGAGAGAGTACTGAGAGAACTGTGACTTGCCCAAGGTCCCCCAGCAGGCTTCATGTGGAGGAGTGGGTAAACAAATCCAATTCACCTGATAAGAGTCCGCCACTCGTGGAGGAATGGGGAATCAAACTTGGTTCTCCAAATTCGAATCTACCTGCTCTTAACCACTACATACAACAAATGCTTCCCCTGAGACATATCATGGCCCCACTTAAACAGTTATTGCTCACTCTCACTGGCAGACACTCTATGGTAACCAGAGGCCTTCTTCAAGAGCAGCATCCAAAAATCTCTGATCTTCTTCTTCTTCTTCTTCTTCTTCTTCTTCTTCTTCTTCTTCTTCTTCTTCTTCTTCTTCTTCTTCTTCTTCTTCTTCTTCTTCTTCTTCTTCTTCTTCTTCTTCTTCTTCTTCTTCTTCTTCTTCTTCTTCTTCTTCCAAGGTTACCAGCAGGCCACCTGTGGAGGAGAGGGGAATCTAATCTGGTTCTTGAGATTGGAGTCTGATGCTGGCTCTCTGGTTTTAACCAGGGAAGGAAGCCTGTGCGATATTTAAAGGAAGGAACCTGTGCGATATTTCAGGAAACCTGAGTTGGGTCTGGGGAACTCTTTAAAAGTCCAAATGTATAGTTTGGCCAAATGTATAGTTTGGCCTTGAGCCACTACTTGAAAAGAAAGTATGAGATGGTAGTACTGAATACACCTTCCTCTTGCTTACCTGCATTGTATTATTATCCATTGTAACTAGTGATTCGTGTCCTATGATTTTCTTCCACAAATGGTGGAGCTTTCCTGGAAGATACGAAAAATACCGTCTCCAGTTTAAGATGCTTTGCATCAGAGAAAGGCTATATCACTTGTGGAATAGAATAACAGACTAATTCACTGAGTACCCCTGAGGTACAGGATTAATCGTCAAAACTAGAGGTCTATGTTCCAGTGAAGTTAGCTACTTGCCAGGAAAAAATCAAGATACAAACAGTGTTTTAGACCTTCCGTGTCAACAGCGAGTCAAAGCATGGGACTGACAATTGTGTAAGCGGATATAGTTTTGGATAATTGGAAATAATTTTAAAATGTCTAGCTGCTGGTGAAGGGTTGTTTATGTCCACGCGGGTGGAATGTGGTTTGGCAATGAATCTTGTACAGTTGTGTGTTTTATATTTATGTACATATATGCTGTTGTTGCAGGATGTAAAAGTCTACCGGATGTGGATTTTTGGCACATTTTCCTCTCCCACCACCGGCCCCCTTCCAACCTGGGAAAGTTTTTCTCTGTTGTGAGGAAGGAGAATGGAGAGAACAGCTTTTCTTTCCTATTATATCCACAAAAACATGCTTGCGGAAGGGAGAGGAAGACACAGTTCCTTCCCTTCCACTTCTTTGCGGCAGCTTCCACATAGGCTACGGTTGCCAAACTCCAGGTGAGACCTGGAGATGAAAACTGATCTTCCGATCTTCAAGTTCCGTGCAGTATACACACAATCAATATACAACACGACAAAATTCCAAGCTAATATGATTAAAACTACATCTTGACAAGCAATTAAGAACTTTGGGGCCAACTGGGGGATGGCAAAATAATAAGACTAAAATCCGAGCGCTCCCACTCCCTCAACAAATTGTGAGGCAAATGCGGCTGAGAGAGTTTGGAGAGGACTGGCTCAAGATCACCCAGCAGGCTCCATGTAGACAAGAAGAAGAGTTGGATTTATACCCCACCTTTCTCTCCTGTAAGGAGTCTCCAAGTGGCTTACAAACTCCTTCCCTTCCTGTCCCTACAACAGACACCTTGTGCGGTAGGTGGAGCTGAGAGTGTTTGGAGAGAACTGTGACTGGGCCAATATCACCCAGCAGGCCCCACGTGTAAGAGGGGGGACTCAACCTTCATTCTCCAGATTGGAGTCATTCATTCATGTGAAGGACTGGGGAATCAAGCCCAGTTCACCCATATGCAGGACTGGGGAATTAAACCCAGTTCTCCAGATTCGAGTCCACTGCTCTTAACCACTAAACCATGCTGGCCTCTTTAAAGAATCCAAACTTCACATACACGCTACAAGGATCAGTGCTAACAGTCACAGACCAGGAAAGGGATTTGGGCATCTTAGTTGATAGTTCCATGGGAATGTCAACACAATGCATGGCAGCTGTGAAAAACGCAAACTCTATGCTGGGGATCATTAGAAAAGGAATTGATAATTAAACTGCAAAGATTGTCATGCCCTTATATAAAGCAGTGGTGCGACCGCACTTGGAGTACTGTGTTCAGTTCTGGTCGCCGCATCTCAAAAAGGATATCGAAGAGATAGAAAAAGTGCAGAGAAGGGCAACGAGGATGATTGAGGGACTGGAGCACCTTCCCTATGAGGAGAGGCTGCAGCGTTTGGGACTCTTTAGTTTGGAGAGGAGACGTCTGAGGGGGGATATGATTGAAGTCTATAAAATTATGCATGGGGTAGAAAATGTGGACAGAGAGAAATTTTTCTCTCTTTCTCACAATCCTAGAACCAGGGGGCATTCATTGAAAATGCTGGGGGGAAGAATTAGGACTAATAAAAGGAAACACTTCTTCACACAATGTGTGATTGGTGTTTGGAATATGCTGCCACAGGAGGTGGTGATGGCCACTAACCTGGATAGCTTTAAAAAGGGCATGGACAGATTTATGGAGGAGAAGTCGATCTATGGCTACCAATCTTGATCCTCCTTGATCTCAGATTGCAAATGCCTTAGCAGACCAGGGGCTCAGGAGCAGCAGCAGCAGCAGAAGGCCCTTGCTTTCACCTCCTGCACGTGAGCTCCCAAAGGCACCTGGTGGGCCACTGCGAGTAGCAGAATGCTGGACTAGATGGGCTCTGGTCTGATCCAGCAGGCAAGTTCTTATGTTATTATTGTAACCCACCCAGGGGCTTTGGTGATGGACAGGATAATTTTTAAAAACAGAAATAAATAAATAAATAACAAAACTGCAGCACTGGAGCAGAAATCATGATATCTGGGTCCAATATGGCAAGTCCACTCTTGCACAGAACTTTTTGTGTGCTTGTGTGTGTTTTGGTGGCAACCTCAGCCCGCAATTTTCAACACTGCAATATTCATAAAATGTCACTCCTTCTCGGAACATAATGAAGGCGCCACATAACCGAGCAGACAATTGGTCCACTCAGTTCCCTGCCGACCTGCTTGCCTGGCACCAATTCTCCCCAGTCTGTGCCCGAGAAAGTTCAGCTGTCAACAGTTCCCTGGACTCCACGATTTCTTGCATTGAACGTGGAAACATTTTTCATGCCGAACAAGTGCTGCCACTGAGTCACAGCCCCTGTTGATAATTACGGATTGTTAAAACCTACTTAATGTCATGGGATGGTCGTTGTTTTTGCGAGGGTTGGAACAAACTTGAGGAGTGTCCAAAGCACGTGCTTAAACCGGTCTCAAAATGAGGGTATGTGTTTCCAAGTGGCAATTGTTAGAAGCCATTTGAGGGGGTGGCGATGGACAAATCATCAGCTTGACTGTCTTACGCATTGAAGCCGTCATGTCCGGGACACTTGAAAAGCATATAAAAGTCCACCTTTCCTTTGTCTCCTGAACATCTTACTCCTTTGGTCTTCTTGGAGTTGGGGTAAGTCAATTTCTGATGGCTACAAAAGTCTATCTTTGTCCATTCGGCGGTCTGAAGATTGGGTCGGCAGAAGCAGAATGGGTTGGTTTCTGATCTGTTTACCACGGGCGCCATATTTATTTGGAATTGGCCTCAAATGGCTCAAAGAAGACTGCTGTTTCCTCTCTTTAGTCCAGGCAAAAGTTCACAGCAGAGCTCTTTAGAAGACCTTTGGGGGATTTTGAAGAAAAAAAGGGATCTTCTAGGTTTAGTACGATGTTTTACTAATTTATTGTTTATGAAGTGATATGTTTGGAAACCCCTTTGGACTTTTAGGAAATGTAGTCTAGAAGTATACCTGTCAAACAAACGAAGATTTCATTTGTTTTCAATTGGTGGCTACCATGACAATGTCCTACCTTGCCTAATGTAACTTCCTTCACTCATTAGAACATAAGAACATAAGAACTAGCCTGCTGGATCAGACCAGAGTCCATCTAGTCCAGCACTCTGCTACTCGCAGTGGCCCACCAGGTGCCATTGGGAGCTCACGTGCAGGATGTGAAAGCAATGGCCTTCTGCTGCTGCTGCTCCTGAGCACCTGGTCTGCTAAGGTATTTGCAATCTGAGATCAGGGAGGATCAAGATTGGTAGCCATAGATCGACTTCTCCATAAATCTGTCCAAGCCCCTTTTAAAGCTATCCAGGTTAGTGGCCATCACCACCTCCTGTGGCAGCATATTCCAAACACCAATCACACGTTGTGTGAAGAAGTGTTTCCTTTTATTAAAACTCCCACAGACTATGGCTCTGTAGTACGAGTTTCTGCGCTGTATGCAGACATTCCCAGGTCCAACCCCTGTCATCCCCATTTCTTCAGAAAGGGGAATCAGGTAGTTTTTGAGATTCTTTTTGGCCACCAAGTCACAGCTGATATATGGCAACTCCATAGGGTTGTCAAAGCAAGAGACATTCTTTGGAGGCCTCCCGTCCAAGTACTTGCCAGGGTCAGGGCTAAGAATATGTGACTGGCCCGAGGTCACCCAGGAAATTTCCATGGCAGAGTGGGGATTTGAACCTGGATTTCCCAGGTCCCAGTTAAATTCTTTAACCACTACACCACTGATGTAGGCCTTATATAAAGCAGTGGTGCGACCGCACTTGGAGTACTGTGTTGCCGCATCTCAAAAAGGATATTGAGGAGATAGAAAAAGTGCAGAGAAGGGCAACGAGGATGATCGAGGGACTGGAGCACTTTCCTTATGAGGAGAGGCTGCAGCGTTTGGGACTCTTTAGTTTGGAGAGGAGATGTCTGAGGGGGGATATGATTGAAGTCTATAAAATTATGCATGGGGTAGAAAATGTTGACAGAGAGAAATTTTTCTCTCTTTCTCACAATACTAGAACCAGGGGGCATTCATTGAAAATGCTGGGGGGAAGAATTCGGACTAATAAAAGGAAACACTTCTTCATGCAACGTGTGATTGGTGTTTGGAATATGCTGCCACAGGAGGTGGTGATGGCCACTAACCTGGATAACTTTAAAAGGGCCTTGGACAGATTTGTGGAGGAGAAGTCGATCTATGGCTACCAATCTTGATCCTCCTTGATCTGAGATTGCAAATGCCTCAGCAGGCCAGGTGCTCAAGAGCAGCAGCAGCAGCAGAAGGCCGTTGCTTTCACATCCTGTATGTGAGCTCCCAAAGGCACCTGGTGGGCCACTGCGAGTAGCAGAGAGCTGGACTAGATGGACTCTGGTCTGATCCAGCAGGCTTGTTCTTATGTTCTTATGATGTGAAAAACCACTATGTGGGACTTTGGAGATCTGCTGCCAGTCAAAGAAGGCAAGACCAATGGACCCATAGGCCGTCTCCGAATTAAGTCAATGTCTTTATTAATTCAGAACATGTATATGCTACCACTCCAGACATATGCTTGATGTAAGCCATAAAAACAAGCCAAACGTGTTCAAATTCCATCTTGATGAAAGGGTACATCAGCATTATCTGTTGTTTGGAGGATTACGTAGTCTTTGATGGTTAAGTAGTCTTTTTTTCAAATTTGCACCTTTCCTAACATCTTTTTGGGGTGGGGGTAAGCTAATATCTGGCCTCTGTTAACTGAATCCTTTTAGATTAGGAGCCAAGAGCATGAGGCTACAAACTTTTAAAAACATTTTGGGATTGTCAGCCTTCCAAATAATTTGCGAGCCGGCGTGGTGTGGTGGTTAACAGCAGTGGACTCTAATCTGGAGAACCGGGTTTGATTCCCCACTCCTCCACATGCGTGGCAAACTCTAATCTAGTGAACTGGATTTGTTTCCCTGTTTCTACACACGAAGCCTGCTGGGTGACTTTGGGCCCATCGCAGTTCTCTCAGAACTCTTTCAGCCCCACCTCCCTCACAAGGCATCTGTTTTGGGGAGAAGAAGGGAAGGAGTTTGTAAGCTGCTTTGAGACTCCTTCTAAGAGAGACAAGTGAGGTATAAATCCAATCTCCTTTTTCTTGTTGTATATGTAAGCCTCTCTATCTCATTATGTCATGCCAGTCTTATCCCACAATTGCTGCTTTGTCTCAGCTCTGGAGGAACCAGGTTTGATTCCCAGCTCTGCCGCCTGAGCTGTGGAGGCTTATCTGGGGAATTCAGATTAGCCTGTACACTCCCACACACGCCAGCTGGGTGACCTTGGGCTAGTCACAGTTCTTCTGAGCTCCCACCTACCTCACAGGGTGTTTGTTGTGAGGGGGGGAAGGGCAAGGAGATTGTAAGCCCCTTTGAGTCTCCTGCAGGAGAGAAAGGGGGATATAAATCCAAACTCCTCCTCCTCCTCCTCCTCCTCCCCCTCCTCCTCCTCCTCCTCCTCCTCCTCCTCCTCCTCTTCTTCTTCTTCTTCTTCTTCTTCTTCTTCTTCTTCTTCTTCTTCTTCTTCTTCTTCTTCTTCTTCTTCTTCTTCTTCTTCTTCTTCTTCTTCTTCTTCTTCTTCTTCTTCTTCTTCTTCTTCTTCTTCCTTTGATAAAGGGGCTCATAATTACCTTATATACTCGCGTATAAGTCTACTTTTTCAGCACATTTTTTGTGCTGAAAAAGCCCCCCTCGACTTATACGCGAGTGAGGGTCCCACTTAATTCTTGTGTGGCGTTCCCTCTCTCCTGTCTTCACTCTCTCCTGCCTTCTTCTCTGCCTTCCCCCTTTCAGCTGCTTTCTTTGCCTCTGCTTCGCTCTCTTCTGCCTTTTTCTCTGCCTCCCCCCTTTCAGCCACTTTCTCAGCCTCCTTCTCTGCTTCGCTCTCCTCTGCCTTCTTCTCTGCCTTTCCCTTTTCAACCGTTTTCTCTGCCTCTGCCTTCTTCTCGGTGGCAGCTGGCCCCTTGCTTTTGGCGGGTGACAGCCAGTCGACAGCCAGTTGACCTGGGTGAGCTGGACAAGCTGCGGGATGGAGAGACCTTGGGATTGGTGAGGTGGGGGGGTCAGTGGCAGAGACCCCCAAATAGTGTCCAAGCATCTCTATCTTTATTTTTGAAATTTACCAGTAGCTGCTGCATTTCCCACCCTAGACTCAGGCCCTTTCCGCACAGTGGAAAGGGTGCCTCCCCACCGGCAGAAATTATGCCGGTGGAGGGGAGGGGGCCATTCGCACGGGAGTGTGCGAGCGGCCCCCACAGAGGCCAGCACAGAAGAGGCGGCTCTGCACGGAGTCGCCTCTTCTGAGTCCCCCCCACTCACCTCGTCCTCCAGACTGATTCTGGAGGACAAGGTGATTGGGGGGTGATGGGAAAGCGGCGCCTTCAGTGCAGTGTGGTTCGCACCACGCCAATGGGAAGGCAGCGCTTCCCAAAAACCTCCCTCGAGAAGGGAGGTGGAAAGCGGCGCCTTCATGCTGCTCCGGGCCGCACAGGATGGCGCTGCTGCGTTGCAGCAGCACTGCCTGTGCGAACAGCTGCCCAAGAACGGCATTTTTGCCGTCCCTGGGCTGCTGTAAATGGCCCATGCGGAAAGGGCCTTATACTCAAGTCAATAAGTTTTCCCAGTTTTTTTGTGGTAAAATTAGGTGCCTCGACTTATATTCGCATCAACTTATACACGAGTATATACGGTAGCTTCTGTTGTCAATTCAGCATTTGATAATTTGGGTGATGTTTGTTTTCATGGCTATATTGGGAGAACCCTGGGAGGGTTCGTGGACCCTGAGGCATGTAAGCATGTTTAATCTTTGGAATGCTTTCCAGGCTTCATCGTCCAGGAAAAGGAAGATGTCTTGCCATCACCAGTGTAAACAGCCTTGCCTGCCTCCACCTTGTGTGAAGACATGTTCCCCATGTGTGAAGACATGCTCTGCTGGATGTGAGGAGTCCTGCCAACCGTGTGCTCCCAAGTGTGTGGATCCTTGCCCTCCATGCCCTCCTTGCCAGGGCGTGAAGGTTTGCCAGCCCCAATGTCCTCCCCCCTGTGTGCCAGTCTGTGCCCCACCATGTGCTCCTGCTTGCTGCCCATGTTCTCCTCAGTGTGTGAAAAAGTGCCCTCCCAAGTGTGTGGAGCCTTGTGTTTCCTCATGTAAATAGCCAAAAGGAGGGAGACACCAGCAAAACCCGAATGCCCAAGCGGAGACCCGACTTCAACCCTGTGTTCTGGACTGAATCAAAATTCTGCACCAGATTCCGCGATGGCAAACAGCTAAACATTCTGCAACGTGGATAAGTCTTGCAACACGAAGGCCTCTTCGTTTCCGTCCTTGCTTACACCGTGCTTTCTAGCTCTGAACAATTCCTTCCTCCTCTGACAGTTATAGGGGCAGGCAACTTCAGGCACCCTGAACATCTTGTCTAGCTTCTCTGGTGATTTTCAAAAAGGTTACTTGGGCAATGGCCTCATGGAGAGCCAGTGTGGTGTCGTGGTGGGTAAGAGCGGTGGACTGCAATCTGGTGAACTGGATTCGTTTCTCACTCCTCCACATGAAGCCTGCTGGGTGACCTCTGGCCAGTTCCGATTCTCTCTGAACTTTCAGCCATGTAGAAGTAGACAATGGGGCTTTCCCCACTGACAGAGTTGAACTGGTTTCTACCTAGGTTCGCCTCAGTGAATCCCCACTGCCACCGAGCTTAACGTTGTTTTGACTCAGTTCCCCCCCCCTTCCTCAGAACTGCGACATCCTTGTTGCAGTTATGAACTACACTTTTCTGCCGGAACAAGGTCGATACCGCTTTGAAGCTTTGAAGTGAGAACACATCGAAACGACACCTCATTCGTTCAACCAATCACGAGCCGCTTTTGTGGCATGCGCAGAACGGGAGAATCGTGGCGGGCAGAAAGCGCATGTAACTGTAAACTGTAAAAACTGTATATAAAAAGAACGCTCCCGTTTCCCACCATAACACAAGCGCCAATCGAGGAGCGAAACAGGCACCAAGATGATCCCGCCCACTTAGCTCGGTTCCAGGGGGCCAATTCAGTTGCTGTGGGGACAGCCTGGAATCGCCCTCCACTGAAGGGAACCGAGTCAACCTTAGCTCCCTTCTGTAGTGTGGAAAGCCCCAATGTCAAACCCCCTCCCAAAGTCTCTTGAAAATTGTATGAGGTCGCCCTAAGTCAGCTGTGACTTGATGACCCTTTTGACCACATTGCCCTCATCATCTGCAGCCATTACTCTTCTTTCTTCCATACAGAATTGTGGCCACACACGTACCATTCTGGTCAGCTTTAGAATTCTCTATCCTTTTTGTGGGTTTCTCTTCCTTTGTTCTATTCAATTGCATTCTCCAAAACCCAATAGTCTTGTTTGGTGATTATTCTGAAAAAAAAAAACAAGATGCACAAGTTGGTTATGTGGCACATTGACCTGACAATCAGTTTCCTAGGGTTAGATAGGTGTGCTGCCCTTTCATTTCTCTGCATGGAACATGGGTGCGGTTTGATATCCCATCATGCAACTTATGATGCAAGTATCCCATCATAAGGAACAGATCAGCAAATATATACAGTCAAACCAATACTAAAAAATCTGAGGCCAGCCCGCCCTAGGAAACATGGACTGTATATATAGTGACACAAATTTAATATTTTTTAATCATTGAATATTGGTGATACTGACTCTTTCAATTTATTGGAACACAATATGAATGTTGCAGGTTTCTTGCCTTATGGACAATGTTTATGACATCTTATACAATGCTTTTGAGAATTTGTGACTAAGTACAGTCCCATTACGTTTCTTAGGTTGTCTAAGTGCCCTCATTGTATGTTTTGGTTATTACCTTTATATCCAGTTGAATATTACTTATAACATAATCACAATATATCTTCGTGAATAATCTTTATGAACGGTGTATGAATTTTCTGCTGACTTTATACTCAAACTAATTGCATATGCCAATTAGTTCATTGCCTTGTGTCACTATATATACAGTCCATGTTTCCTAGGCTGGGCTGGCCTCAGATTTTTTAGTATCCCGTCATACAAATTACGGTGAGGCATTGTCAACAATGGACAAGAAGGAAGGAAGGAAGGAACTCTTTCCCTTCCACTCGCGACAACAGTGAGGTAGGAGGGGCTGAAAGAGTTCTCAGAGAACCGTGACTGGCCCAGCAGGCTTCCTCTGGAGATCAAACCTGGTTCTCCAGATTTGAGACCATTGTCCACGTGGAAGAGTGAGGAATCAACCCCAATTCTCCAGAGTCTCTTTAACCACTACACCACGCTGGTTCTGCTTTCTCAGAATGTGGAAACAACGAAGAGGACGGAGGCACAATGGGATGCCACAATTTGCCAATGACAAATTGGTGGTTGAGCCACCATCTGGTCGATTTGATTTGAGAAATACAATACGAAGCATTACGTGCAAGTGAAAATGAGATTTCCTTTATCCCTGTTAATGCACAGTGTCAGGGGCGGCCTCTAGTTGATTGAGCGGCATTCTTGAAATAGCCCGACCGTATCTGGGTGATTAAAGTGGATTTCTGTCAATGTAATCGCTACAAATGTATGTGTGTTCAGCTTGCTATATATTACTATGCTGCAATGGGACATTCTTTCCTTGATCTGTATTCTCCCTTTCACATGCTTAATCGATAAATAGGTCCGGACAGAGGTGGGATCCAGCAGGTTCTCACAGGTTCCCGAGAGTAGGTGACTAATTATTTGTGTGTGCCGAGAGGGCGTTACTAATTGGTGATTTTGCCAATGCGGATTTTGGCCTTAGTTACGCCACCTCCCTCTCAGCAGTATTAGCGCCAGCAGAACTTGAGAAGCAGCTCTAGCAGGAGGTGCACAGGCCCGCGTGGCAGCCCGCGCCTCAAGTGCAGGCAGGTATTCGTTTCCCGCCTAAGGGATCTCTCTGCGCATGTAGCGATGGCTGCTGTCCTTTCCACAGCCCTCGCCCTAGGAATAAGCTCCTGCCGCCTGAATGCCTATAGACCACGCCCTGGCCACTGTGCCTCGGGCCCAGGCTCCCATTGGCGCTACGCCACAGTTTGAATCCCACCACCATGGGAACCTGTTACTAAAATTTTTGGATCCCACCACTGGGTCTGGACACCTTCCTCTCCCATGGGAAATAGGGGATGCTTCTGCTGACTCATGGAGGTAGAAGTCCAGATGGCCGTATCTCGATCTATCGCTGACCTTGGGGTGCCGTGACGCCGAAAACAACTCTTTCTTACATTCTTTGGAAAATTGGGATTGTTTTTGAATAAAGAGAGGCAAAAGCCAGGCTCTTCAGAATTGCCTTCTTGTAAGCTGGGTGCTTTGTTACCTCTTCAATAAATACTGCTGATCAAAATGCCAGAGCCTGTTTATTGTCTCAAGGATCGAGACCTAACAGACAGCAACGTTCAAAATTCCAGGACGTGTTGAAGTATCAGCAACCAGATACACCACAGTGGTCACTCCAGCTCAAAATATGCAATTAGTCCTGGTCCCAAGATCCACTTTATCATGATACTAATCATAACTGTACTGAAATAGTTTCCGTTTGCACCCAGATGTCCAAACTGAATTGCGCAATATGACTATTCATCATTAAAACTGTCGCTTTGTCTCACTTCTCATAAGAACATAAGAACATAAGAACAAGCCAGCTGGATCAGACCAGAGTCCATCTAGTCGGGGGATGGGGCGGTCTAGAAGCCCAAAGTATAAATAAATAAATAAATAAATAGTCCAGCTCTCTGCTACTCGCAGTGGCCCACCAGGTGCCTTTGGGAGCTCACGTGCAGGAGGTGAAAGCAATGGCCTTCTGCGGCTGTTGCTCCCGATCATCTGGTCTGTTAAGGCCTTTGCAATCTCAGATCAAAGAGGATCAAGATTGGTAGCCATAAATCGACTTTTCCTCCATAAATCTGTCCAAGCCCCTTTTAAAGCTATCCAGGTTAGTGGCCATCACCACCCCCTGTGGCAGCATATTCCAAACACCAATCACACGTTGCGTGAAGAAGTGTTTCCTTTTATTGAGTCCTAATTCTTGTCCCCCCCCCCCCCAGCATTTTCATAATGGATGCCCCCTGGTTCTAGGTAGTATTGTGAGAAAGAGAGAGAAAAATTTTTCTCTCTGTCCACATTTTCTACCCCATGCATAATTTTGTAGACTTCAATCATATCCCCCCTCAGCCGTCTCCTCTCCAAACTAAAGAGTCCCAAACGCTGCAGCCTCTCCTCATAGGGAAGGTGCTCCAGTCCCTCAATCATCCTTGTTGCCCTTCTCTGCACTTTTTCTATCTCCTCAATATCCTTTTTGAGATGCGGCGACCAGAACTCTCGTGTTGTATTTTCCCCCCTTTCCTCCCAATCCTTCAGTCTCTGTCACAAAATCCTGGTGGGATATAAAGAGGACTTTCAATTTTAAAAAATCCAACAAATAGCATCCCAGCACCTGGGGAACCCGAAGGCCAACAACTGCCTTTCCCACACAAATCATGGTACAAAGTTTCCAAAATGTTTTTGATCCCCCCCCCCCCCAACTTTATACAATGCTGGCCAGCACTGACCAACTCCAAGCGTTTCATGTTTGCCATATGGGTTTTAAAAAAGGGAAAGGAGAGAGATGAGGAATTTGAAAAAAAAATGACACAAGGAGAAAGTTAGGTGATAACACTGACAAGTTAAAAAAGGAGATGTTTTATTCTCTTATGAATTACCGTATATACTTGTGTATAAGTCGACCCGCATATAAGTCACCTAATTTTACCACAAAAAAACTGGGAAAATGTATTGACTTGCGTATAAGTCGAGGGTGGGAAATGCAGCAGCTACTGGTAAATTTCAAAAATAAAAAGAGATACCAATAAAATTACACTAATTCAGGCATCAGTAGGTTAAATGTTTTTGAATATTTATTTCAAAGAAAAACAGTGAACTAGCTCTGTAAGCCCAGGTTCTCCCTTTAAATCCACTCAGAAAATTGGGGGGGGGGGGTGATTTAAAGGGGAAATCTGGGGAAAATTTGAGGGTGCCTGTCAGGGGACGAATGTTTATGTTAGCAGTACCAACATTTCAGAGTATCTTTAGGAGACTCTCCTGATGATACCAGCCAGGTTTAGGTACTGCAAGATCCATCCAGAGGTGGGATCCAGCAGGTTCCAAGAGTCCTGAGTTCCCAGGAGTAGGTGGTGACTAATTATTTGTTATTGTGCCGTAGAGGGGGTTACTTAATGGGTGATTTTTTACTTAAGTGATTTTGGCCTTTAGATTACTTCCCTCCTCTCAGCAGTAGCGTATAAATTCAAATATATAAATCCAAACTCTTTTCTTCTTCTTCTTCTTCTTCTTCTTCTTCTTCTTCTTCTTCTTCTTCTTCTTCTTCTTCTTCTTCTTCTTCTTCTTCTTCTTCTTCTTCTTCTTCTTCTTCTTCTTCTTCTTCTTCTTCTTCTTCATACAAACTGTCCTAGCTTATTGCCTCTGTAACAAATTTATTTTATTTGTTATTTATTTTATATTTTGATTTATAACCTGTCCTTTCCTGCAGGGCTCAGGGAGGTGGAACAGCAACAATGCAATAGAATACAACAGCAACAATACAAAACAAAAATAATCATAAAAGCATAACGCAGTTTAAAACAATAACAGTAGATGGCGCCATCCCATACCCTTAATGCATCCCTGGGATGTATGACAATAATGATACATTGTGCTTCAAAGGATGGTATCTGCGTGACAGAGGGGTACACCTCAATGCAATTGTTGTAAGATGTATGCAACCAGCCTGCTATATGTAACGAACCTTTCCTCTCTCTTGATCTTTATGGCTTACCATGTTGGTAGATAACTAGGCTTACCTTAGCGAGTTGCTCCCAAGGGAAAACAGGATGGGCCTGTTGCCCTTTGGGGTTAGACAAGCCAGGTGGCTGTATCTTTTCCTATTGCTAACCTTGGGGTGCCTAAGTTCCGAAATAACTCTTTTCACACATTCTTTGGGAAAACCTTTTCCCTGCCAACTGACCAGTGGTGGGATCCACAAATTTTAATAACAGGTTCCGATGGTGGTGGGATTCAAACAGTGGCACTGGCCGCGCCATTAAGACACACGCTAACTCCTCCAGTCCCTATTGGGCAGCAGGGAGGTTGCTTTAGTAACCCCTTTTTGGCACTCAGAAAAAATTAGTAACCACTTCTGGAGAAGTGGTGAGAACTGGTTGGATCCCACCTCTGTAACTGACCCAGGAACCCCTGGTGCCATACTGCCCCCAAATTTCTCACTGCCCCCTTGATGTTTCCATCATCCCCAGATGGGCATCAGTGACCACTTTGGGAATCCCTACTTATTGACGTTCCTTTATGGATAATGATTTTTTTCCCTACAGCAGAGTTAAAGAAATATCACCTCCCTGTGGCCATTACAGAAATGGCACTCAATGTGTCTTGGTGTTACAGGTTCACCGAAGGAGGCTGCAATACTGCAATCACATTTTTGGGACAATTGGCTATGGAGAGCTAGCATGATGTAGTTCATAGGTGTCAAACTTGTGGCCCTCCAGATGCTGGCAGGGGATGATGGGAACTGTAGCCCATAACATCTGGAGGGCGGCGAGTTTGACATCTGTGGTGTAGCAGTTAAAGAGCAGTGAACTCTAATCTGGAGTCTTGCGAGGTAGGTTAGGCTGGCCCAAGGGGATGCAGTAACTTTCAGTGGCCAAGTTGGGAGGAGAATCTGGGTCTCCCAGATCTGTGTCAGACGCTCTATCCACTAAACCACACTATCTGTGACAGCCGGTTCTTCAACCTCCTTAGTTTTTTTTTAAAAGAAAGAGTATTTTCTACTTTCCCTGTAATTGTTTCTTTTCTTTCCAGTGGGATCACTAAGTGGCCTCCATGGTTCTTTCTTCCATTTTATCCTCACAACAACCCTGTGAGGTAGTATGGGAGATTGTATGATTGGGCCAATGGCCTTCTGTGGCACAGTGGGGGATTCGAACCCAGATCTCTTTGATCTTAGTCTGACATTCTAACTACTACCCCACACAGGTTGTGAAAGGTCAGGGAAGTTCTCTGTGCTAGAGGCACTCCCCCAGCTCCTCATGAGTAAACCTCTGATTCCACTTAAATTTGCAGAGGGATGTTGTGGAGATATCCTAGGCCAGAATGGTTCATCTTCTATATATATAAAAATATATCAGTGTGTTTTTCTGCTGACAGGTAATCTCCCAAACTACTGGACCGATTGCTTTGAAATTTTCACACAATGTCGCGTTCGCGTGCGGCCAGGTTTCCATACTGTTTCCACACCTCCCGTTGTGTACATGTCACAACTGTGCCATCAACAGCACCATCTGCTGGCCATCAAAGCAACACTCTCTGATACAAGGGAAACAACCATGCCTTCTTTGAAATCTGCTGCCATCTGGAGTGAAAGGGATCGGTTCTGCCATCTGGACATGGCCCACCCACCCTAGCGGAGGAAGGGGAAGGTGAGGGAGGGTCCGGGTTTTTTTGCTGGACCAAACGCTCTGAAATTTGAACACAATGTAGCTCATGTGCCTCCCAGTGTTTTAAAGCTACCTAGCTCATTACCACACTGGCCAAGGTAAACCATGATAACAAGCTCACGTTCATGAAGTTCTGCCCCCCCCCAACACACACATAGGAATTGAAAGCCAAGTAGAAATGGATAACCTTTCATACACAAATCTCTTAGGGGTGCTTCAGTTGAACTGTGAGAGGTATTGTGTACCTGCCACACCTGTGACAGTTGGAACCATGGTATGGTTCATGGCAATTACCATCTGATGGACGTCAACAGCAACACATTTCACCTGCAAGGGAACAGAATGAAAGGAACAGGGTCCGCCATCTGGACATGGGCCACCCACCCTAACAGAGGAAGGGAAATGTTAGGGAGGGAGGTATATGCAAAGGAGCAATGGGAGAGGGAGGGCGAGGGCTGCCCCTTGCCCTCCCTCCCCAAGCATTGTTCAATGACACATGTTCGAACCGTTCACTTTCCCTTTTCTGTCTTTTCCACTTCACCAGACTGAAGCCACAGCAACGTGTGGCCCGGCACGCTAGTTTCTCTTAAGTTTGGGTATTGCAAGTCTGAAGATCATCCTGAAGTGAATGGCCAATTTCTGAGACACCCAGCTTTCTTTTCTGATTAGTTATGCCAGCCCCATAGGGTTGCCATCCTGCAGGTTAGACCTGGACATCTGCTATTACAACTGATCTTCAGGTGACAGAGGCCATTTATGTATTCACTATTTATCCCATAGCCATGTGCTTCGCAGTGGGACTTTCCCTGATTTTTTTGTTTACACTGGGATTTTCCTCCCGAGAATAGTCCCTAGCTGATCCGATATGATCTTGCCCACCTGCCTCTCACTTGTTTTTTCTGTGCACCCTTCATTTGGAGAAGTTGCCTGACATCATTTCCCCCCTGCCACCTTTGGTCTATCATTATGCATGGGATAGAAAATGTTGACAGAGAGAAATTTTTCTCTCTTTCTCCCAATACTAGAACCAGGGGGCATCCATTGAAAATGCTGGGGGGAAGAATTAGGACTAATAAAAGGAAACACTTCTTCACGCAATGTGTGATTGGTGTTTGGAATATGCTGCCCCAGGAGGTGGTGATGGCCACTCACCTGGATAGCTTTAAAAGGGGCTTGGACAGATTTATGGAGGAGAAGTCGATTTATGGCTACCAATCTTAATCCTCTTTGATCTGAGATTGCAAATGCCTTAACAGTCCAGGTGCTCGGGAGCAACAGCAGCAGAAGGCCATTGCTTTCACCTCCTGCACGTGAGCTCCCAAAGGCACCTGGTGGGCCAATGCGAGTAGCAGAGAGCTGGACTAGATGGACTCTGGTCTGATCCAGCTGGCTTGTTCTTATGTTCTTATGTTCTTATTAGTTCACTAGACCACATCAATTCCATGTCAGTTTCACAGGGTCCATCAGTTTTTCAAAGAAGCTGAAAGAGCTATGCTTGTATTTAATAACAGCAGCTACAGGAACAGCAGCTACAGCAGCTGCAGCTGGGAAGCTGTATGCAATGTTGTATTTATTGGGGTGTAACGATTTTATGACTTATGGAGCCTATTATTTATTTGTAATTTTATTCTATTTTGTGCTCTATCTGTTTACTCTGTTGTTCACCGCCCAGAGCCCTTCGGGGGAAGGGCGGTATATAAATCTGACAATAAATAAATAAATAAAATAAACATTGGCAACCAGCTGGAAAGTGGAAAAATGTCCAAATATAGAAATTTGGGAGGGAAAAGTAAGAGAGTTTGCTACAAGGGATGAAAGAACAAACCTTGTAAATGGATAGTCAATGAGGAGCATTTGATGAGGAGCAGGAACTGTACTTCTCGTGTGTTGCTGAACCATTTAATTAAGCAATTATAGCAATAATAATAGTAATGCTAAAAGGGATTACAATTAGAAGCAGAGGAACTCATTGAATAGGTTACTATGCAAAGCTATGTAACTATTTATTTGATATATATCAGTGGGTGTTATATGACTAGCAGAATGTTAGGTGATTCAGTCTCAATTAGATAGATAGAAGGTTCTATCTCAATTATGTTTCATGTTTTCACATAATATTAAGTTCCATTTTATTAGTGTGTGTGTGTGTGTTAATGTTATTCTTTTTTAATAATTTCTTATTTTTCTATGTGTCGGTGTGAATTAATTTTAAAAATATACTTTAAAAAATTAATGGGTATCACTCCAGCAATAGACCTTCAGAGCTTGTTTCTAAAACTTTTCTCATCATTATGAAATAGTGGTCCAACGTGAGGCAAAAACTTCTGTTGTATGGGTGAGAGAAAACGGGCAGGAGTGAGCAAAACTGAAGCAGCTTAACGTAGTGATCTCCGCTTTCCCTGCAAAAAACTTTCTGGCTTCGAACTATGGGGGATTTCCTGATCTGAGAGTACAGTGAATTCTGAAATGGGGAAAACGTGCACAAGTGGGAATCAAACGTGAAAGGAATGGAACATCAATGCAATGGAAGCTCTAAGTCAGTAAATTACTTGAGATCAGTTCCTCCGGAGAAAAAGACTGCTTTGGAGGGTGGCATCTATGATCTTGTACCAGGGCGAGGTCTCTCCCCTCCTCAAACTGCACCCGCTTTCGGCTCCAGCCCCCCAAATCTCCAAATATTTCTCAACCCAGGGCTGGCACCCTTACATGCCAAATTCAGCCACAGTTTCCAGTGCAAAATACTGGAGGTGGATCGTGCATATAATCTGCTCTCAAATGTAATAATTGCCTTAATTGTGCACACAGCAATTCCTGCCATTGTCCAGAAGCTGGAAGTCTAGAATCATGGAATCATAGAGTTGGAAGATACCCCAAGGGCCATCCAGTCCAACCCCTGCCATGCAGGAACACAGAATCGAAGCACTCCTGACAGATGGCCATCTATCCTCTGTTGAAAAACCTCCATAGAAGGAGACTCCAACACACTCTGCGGTAATGCATTCCATTGTCCAACAGCCCTGACTGTCAGGAAGTTCTTCCTAGTGTTTAGATTTAAATCCATTGCTCCTTGTCCTAGTTTTTTGGAGCAGAAGAAAACAAGCTTGCTCCCTCTTCAACATGACATCCCTTCAAATATTTAAACATGGTGATCATGCCACCCCTTAATTTTCTCTTCGGTAGACTGAATATATCCAGCTCCCTAAGCTGCATGGAATCCAGACCTTTTACCATTTTGGTCACTCTCCTCTAGACCTGTTCTAGTTTGTCGATATCCTTCTTGAATTGTGGTGCCCAGAACTGACCCATAACAGCATTCCAGGTGAGGTCTGACTAAAGCAGAATAGAGTGTCCCTCCATCTAGACACTATGCTCCTATTGATGCACCCAGAATCACATTGGCTTTCTTGGCTGCCGCATCACACTGCTGACTCATGTTCGGTTTGTGGTCCATTAAGACTCCCAGATCCCTTTCACATGTACTGTTGTCAAGCCAGGTGTTGCCCATCCTATATTTCATTTTTTTTTTGGCCTAAGTGTAGCATCTTACATTTAGTGTATTGTCGAAGGCTTTCACGGCCAGAATCAGTTGGGTGTTGTGTGGTTTCCGGGCTGTATGGCCGTGTTCTAGCAGCATTCTCTCCTGACGTTTCGCCTGCATCTGTGGCTGGCCACAGATGCAGGCGAAATGTCAGGAGAGAATGCTGCTAGAACACGGCCATACAGCCTGGAAACCACACAGTACCCAAATCTTACATTTATCTCTGTTGAAATTCATTTTGTTAGTTTTGGCCCAGCTCCCTAATCTGTGGAGGCCATTTTGACCTCAGCCCGGGGCCTAGTCTGAGGCTCCTAGTTTTAGTTTAGAAACCCAGGTCACAACACCCGATTGCTTTGATGTGCAACCATTTCTCTGGAAAAGAGGCTACAGTTAAAACAGAATATGGAGAAAGACAATGGTTTCCATTCTGGCCAAGATGTTAGACGAGGATGTATTTTTATCCTCCTATCTCTTCCATCTTTATGCAAAACGAATCACAAGGGAAGCCGGACTACATTTAGATGAAGGTGGGGTGAAAATTGAGGGAAGGAACATTAACTGTTTGCAATATGCAGATGGCTCCACATTACTGGTGAAAAATAGTGAAGGTTTGACATGACTGCGGTTGAAGGTCAAAGCTTAAAGTGCCGATTGCAGCTGATCATTAAGAAGGCAAAATGGTTACGGGTAACTAAACACCTTTGAGGCTGATGGTGTAGAAAGTAAAATTGTTAAAGACTATGTATTCCTGGGTACCATCATCAACTAAAAGAGAGGCGGCAACCAAGAAGTCAGAAGAAGATTCAGATTAGGAAGGACAGCAAGGAAGGAGAAGTACCGTATATGCTTGCATATAAGTCAAGTTTTTCAGCCCTTTTTTTAGCCTGAAAAATGCCCCCCTTGACTTATATGTGAGTCAGTGGCATGTGGGGGGCAGAAAATCCCCTCGACCAGGGTCTCCTGGGAAATGTAGTTCCCACCACGTCATTTGCATCCTGGAAAGGAACACAGGCAGGCCTCTTCTCCAGCCTGCTCGGTTTGCTAAAGTAAGTGTGTGTGTGTGTGTGGGGGCGTCGCAGGGGGGCGGGGGTGATTCCCCCCCCCCGATGCCTCCCCCACACTTACTTTACGGAGCAGGCTTGAGAAGAGGCCTACCTGTGTTTCCTTCTCCAGCAGCTGCCTTCTCCCTGGGGCAGAAAGGGAATGGTGGCAGCGCCCTGCTCTGTGCCACTGGCTCTCGCTCTGTGGGAGCCGGTGGCACGCAGGGAACCGCCTCTGCCCACCTCTGTGGCCGCCTTTTCCCTGGGGCAGAGGGGGAATGGCAGTGGCGCCCTGCTCTGTGCCGCTGGCTGCTGCATTTCCCACCCTCGACTTATAGACGAGTCAATAAGTTTTCCCATTTTTTTTGTGGTAAAATTAGGTGCCTCGATTTATACTCGGGTCGACTTATACACAAGTATATATAGTATTTGAATTAATACCCTGCCTTTCTCTCCTGTAAGGAGTCTCAAATCAGCTTACAAACCCCTTTCCCTCCCTCTCCTCACACCTTGAGAGGTAGGTGGGGCAAAGAGGGTTTGGAGTGAACTGTGACTGGCCCAAGGTCACCCTGCAGTAATGCAGGAGTGGGGAAATAAATCTGGTTTACCAGATAGGAGTCAGCCACTCATATGAAGGAGTGGGGGATTGACCTAGCCAATCGCCACTCAGGACTCAGCTGCGTGTGGAACTCTGTGTTATGATTGGCCCACTACTAGTTCCCTGCTGCCCCCCCCATCCTAAACATCAAGCCAGGCCAGCTAAGGCAGTGGCAGCTTGCCACTGGCTGCCCTGCAGGCCCTGGCACCAGCCTCCCGTTCCTCTGCCCGACCTTGCCCCCATTGTTCCCATTCTCCTACTCAGCCTCTTCCACCCCAAACACCAAGCTGAGGCCCACTGTGGCAGTGGCGGCTTGCCGCCTGCTGCCCTGCTGACCGCCGACACCAGCCCCCCGTTCACTTGCCAATCCTCCTTCTGCTGCAAACACCAAGAGGGGCAGCAGCACCTTGCTGTCTGTTGCCCTGCTGGCCCCCAGCTCCAGTCTCTCATTTTACCATCTGACCTCCCCCTGTCCCAAACACCAAGCCAGGCCCCACCAGAGCAGATGACTTGCTGCCCACTGCCCTGCCACCCTCCCCACCACTCTGGACAAAACCCTCCCACTTCCCTCCTGCCCTCTCTCAACCCCTGATCCACAAGCACTCCACCCACCGTGGCCCTGAGGTAGCAGGCAGAGGTCCCCCCAGCCCGGGACAAGCCCTCTTAGTTCCCTCCTCTCCCCACCAAGCTGGCCTCACTCGGCCAAAGGCACCAAATCCCATCCTGCCCAGCCTCCACTGCCCCCCCTCTCTCAAGCCCCAGTCTCTCTCCCCCATCAAACTCCCCCAAACCAGGGGTAGGGAATCTGAGGCTCGAGAGCCGCATGCGACTCTTCTGCCCTTGCACTGTGGCTCCACGAGTCGAGCTGCTGGCCCCATCCTTGCCCACCCTGCAGGCAGCAGGGCAGGTGTACCAACTGCCCACGGCCGGCTGGGCCGTGCCGCGGGCTTCCCCTCTTGCCCGCCCCATTGAAGCGGGGCGGGCGCTTTCCTGGCGGCCGGCGAGGCCGAGCTGCCAGCTTCATCCTTGCCTGCCCTGCAGACAGCAGGGCGGGCGCACCAATTGCCCACGGCTGGCTGGGCTGCGCTGCGGGCTTCTCCTCTCGCCCACCCCATTTGAGTGGGGTGGGCACTTTTCCGGCGGCCGGTGAGGCCGAGCTGCTGGCCCCATCCTTGCCCGCCCTGCAGGCAGCAGGGCGGGTGCATCCATGCGCTTCTGAGAATGAGCGGAGTAAAAGGTTAAAAAACCCAATATATACAGTGTTATCTTTATTTTAAATGTCAAAAATTATTTGCGGCTCCAACTGTTTCTTTTCCCGTGGAAAACGGGTCCAAATGGCTCTTTGAGTGTTAAAGGTTCCCTACCCCTGCCCCAAACCAACACGATAGTGATGACCCACCTGGTAACTAGGAAGACCTCTGACTGAGTCTATGACACACCCTGCTGTGCATGCATACACCTTGGGTGAAGGAGAAAGGAGGTGGGAGATTCCCAGCTCACCATCCCTCCCCCCCTTGCTAGAGCCCATTTTCTTCCCAATTAAAATCTGTTTTATTGCTAGTTCTTAGATCTATCCTGTGTTGCCTTTTAAAGTTTTCCTCTCTGGGCGTCCATTTCATCATCCAGCTATTACTGAAATACTTGCTGAACTTGCATTCGTTCACAGTCTCAGAAAAATGAACACCCCCCACGCCCAGCACTGAATAGGAATATAGGATTCTTATCTCACCACAGATGCTAATTTTCTGCCCTCAAGCATTTCTCCCCTGCTCTAATCAAGCTCATTACATTTTGCATGGTATCTTTGCACTGCGATTTCCGCCTCTGCAACACCCCTCTCACCTTCCAGCTTCTATCTGTTGAAAGAAGAAGAAAAAGAAGAAGAATTTGGATTTATACCCCACCTTTCTCTCCTGTAAGGAGACTCAAGGTGGCTTACAAGCTCCTTTCCCTTCTTCTCCCCACAACAGACACCTTGTGAGGTAGGTGAGCCTGAGAGAGTTTTGACAGAACTGTGACTAGCCCAAGGTCACCCAGCACGAATGTAGGAGTGCGGAAACCCATCTGGTTCACCAGATAAGCCTCTGCCAGACTTTTGTTCAGCATTTTAGTTTGTTTATCTAATTCTGCATGCTCCCATATTTTATTTCGCCAAGTACCACCCCTGACCATATCATATCATATCATATCATATCATATCATATCATATCATATCATATCATATCATATCATATCATATCATATCATATCATGCTACCTTTCCCCTTGGCAGTCTCAGGGCAGCTCACAGGAAATCCAGTTTAAAGCCAGTTACACTGTTAATGCTTTACAGCACTTTACAATTCCACTCAAGTCAGGGAAATGAAGCGAAATAGTAAGACAAAAAAGCGAAAAAAAAGAGGAACAGGGGCCCCTTCCGCACATGCAAAATAAGGCACTTTCAATCCAGTTTCACAACTGTTTGCAAATGGATTTTGCTATTCCACACAGCTGTAAAGGGCACTGAAAGTGGATTGAAAGTGCATTATTCCAGAGGTGGGATCCAGCAGGTTCTCACAGGTTCCCAAGAGTAGGTTACTAATTATTTGTGTGTGCCGAGGGGGGGTTACTAATGGGTGATTTTGCCACGTGATTTTTGCCTTAGTTATGCCCCTCCTCTCAGCAGTAGCACGCAGAACTTGAAGCAGTCTAGCAGGAGGTGCACCGGCGTGCGTGGCAGCCTGCGCCTGCGTGCATTCATTTCCCGCCCAAGGACCAGTGCAGCGTCTGCGTCCTTGCCACAGCCCTGCCCAGGAATGCCCTGCCCCCGGAATGCCCGGCCATGCCCCCGTTGTGCCCCGCCACGCCCCATTGGTGCTACGCCACAGTTTGAATCCCACCACCATGGAAATCTGTTACTAAAATTTTGGGATCCCACCACTGCATTATTTTGCATGTGCAGAAGGGGACAGTGGAAGGGAGGTGTAGCGGTTTATATCTTGGGGGATTTGGGTGCCAAATCCAGTCTTTATTATTATTGATCGTTATTTTCTTTCTTATTTGTGCTTTGTTCTTTATTTACCAGCTTTGTACTTGAGACTCAAGTGTTTATTCCATGCAGCACAAAAAAGACATCTGTGGGATATCTTTAAAAGAGGCAACTGCTTCTTTTCACACTGCACAACCAAAATAAGACCGCCGGAGGATGTCTTAAAAAGAAGTGGCTGCTGGTTTGGTTCTGGACAGCAAAAGCATCAGAGGAGAAAAGAGGCTTTTTCCTGCCAGACAATTTTGCTCTCTCATGTGTGCTTCTGAAGGGATTCTCCCTGCTTCCATTTGCTGAAGGTTGCGGCAGGACATTTGCTCTGCAGCTTCTGATGCTGGGTGCCTTTTCAGCCCAAAATGTGCACAGTTGCATTCAGCTCTTCTTGCCAATTCCTGCTTTTTATTTTTATTTTTGTATTTTATTTTCATTTTATTTTAATCTTAACCGCTTGGAGGGCAGCTTTGATTTCCACTGTAACTAGCCCAAGCATTGGGTTAATCTGCCCTCTGCAGATTGTCTTGGAGATGGGTTTTTCTAAGGAAACCTAGGGAGGGTAGGTCTACCCAATGCTTCTTTGTCCTCTGAGTGACTAAGATTTTCTTGTACATGTCTGTGTAGCTATAAAGACTGCTCCTTGAAAAAAATGTTTTAAACAGAAAAAACTATAGGATGAGCTGGATGAGCTGAGTACAACTACATACTTTTGGGGCTGAAAAGGCACTCAAAATCTATAACTTTGCTATGTAGATGCTATGTTATCTACACATGCTATGTAGATAACAAGGTAGATAACTTTGTAGATAACTATGTAGATAACTTTGACCCCCCCCCAACCAAACTTCACTAATCTTGGGTGGTGTCATTAGGACAGTCTCCCGTTGATACCCTGAAATTGTGGTGCTGCTAGCTTTAAAAATGAGCCCCCTGCTGGCTGAAACGCAAAACCCCAAAAATATCCCCAAAAATCAGTCGGACCCGAATTTTTTGGGTATACCCGAATATTCAGGCAGATCCGAATATGCTATTTGTCTTATTCAGGCATACAGATAATTTTGTGCCTGAATAAATCCAAATCCGAATTTGACCAAATTTCTAGGGTATTGACCAAGCCTAGTTAAATGTACCTCGTCTGGAGTGGGAAGTTGGCCACTCCTCCCGAGATTCCTTGGCCCAGCCACAGGACCTCTGTCTTTGGTGGATTAAACTTCACTGGCTCAATTTCAACCATTTAACCACAGCCTCCAGACAACTGCCAAAATATCTGGGGCAGACAAGTGTCAGAGATTGCACCTAGTTGATTGAGATGCATTCCTAACTCAATGTAATCATTACAAGACAAATATAACCAGCCTGCTATATGTTACCACTGCTGTAATGGGTCATTCTTTTCTTGATCCCTTCTTTATGGCTTCACATACTATGTAGATAACTAGGCTACCCCTGACACTTCTACTTCCATGGGAAATGGGTTCTTTCTGTTGTCATCTGGTGGCAGGAGGCCAGGTGGCTTTATCTCTATTTGTTGCCGACCTTGGGATGCCTTGGCTCCAGAGTAACTCTTTCTCACATTCTTTGGGAAAATGGGAGGTGGGATTATTGCTGAATAAAAGGGATAGCAAAAGCCAGACTCGCCAGAATCGGCTTTAACAAGCTGGGTGCTTCATTGCCTTCCAATACATGCTGCTGATCAACAATACAGAGTCCGTTTATTAATTCAGGGTTTGGGATCTAACACCCGACTGGTCACCCATCATCAGATTCAGCTTAGTGTCATTAGTATGTTGCTGACAACGAAGCCCGAAGGTTTTGACCAGCTGGACAAGGGGGCACATGTAGATGTTAAACAGAAACAGGCAGAGGATTGCCCCTTGAGGGACACCATATACCAAAGGGTATGGAGATGGAGTCCTCTCCCCTTGTGCCCCACTCTGGCCCTGGAGAAATGAGCATAGTCATTGCAATGTTAGTACTTGCATAGGAGACCACCAAGAAAGACCTGGACATTATGCACAGGCAGTCAATGCAAACCACCTCTGAATGTCGCTGGCCTTGACCTGGAAGGCTCAAGGTACCCCAATTTCATGAGATCTCAAAAGCAAAGCACTGTTGGCCCTAGTTGGTACTTAGATGGCAGACCATTCAGGAAGTCTGGGGTTGCTACTCAGAGACCGATGATGACAAACCACCTATGTTCATCTCTTGTCTTGACCTGGATGGTCCAGGCTACCGCAATTTCAACAGATTTCAGAAGCTAAGCATGGTCAGCCCTGGTTGATCACTTAGGTGGAAGATGATGCAGGAAGACTGGGGTTGCTATGCAGAGGCAGGCAATGACAAACCACCTCTGTTCATCTCGTGCCTTGTCACAGATGGCCAAGGCTCTGTCTACTGCATTGAAAAGTGCCAGGTCGACTGAGACTTGATGGCACTTTCCACAGCTAAAGTGCACTCTTGAGTGGAGTTACACCCTTTTAAGCCCATTGACTTTTTGCTTTTTGCAGGGTGTAAATTCCAAATGAGATTACATGAGTGGATTTGGACCAAGTGTGAAACAGTGTTGCCTTCTGGCATTGTTATTCAGAGACTGATTGCCTCTGAATGTGGACGTTCCACTTAGTCACCATGGCGACCAGCCCCAGATAGGCCTCTCCTGACTAATCCCTTCTAGGCCTGTGGCTATCACTACATCCTCTGGCTGGCAGGTTTGATTCCCCAATCCTCCACTTGAAGCCAGCTGGGTGACCTTGGGCCAATCAAAGTTCTGTCAGAACTCTCTCAGCTCCACCTGTCTCACAAGGCATCTGTTGTGGGGAGAGGAAGGGAAAGGTGTTTGTCAGACACCTTGAGACTTCTTAACAGGCTTGCCATTCTCCCACTGGGGGTGGGAGATCTCCTTCCCCCTACACCATTCAGTTGACCAGTAGCGGTTTTACCAGTTTTGACCGGAGGTCTAGCTCCCATATCAATGGTGATGTGTAGAGTCTCTTCCAGTGCTCACCAGAAGTGACATTATCAGGTTGCCAACAATATGGAGACACTCTGGTATCTGGTCAAAAACTCTATGGTAAAATGGCTTCTACCGTAGAGTTTTTTTCCCAAATACCACAGTGTCCCATGGGGTAAATGATGTCAATGTGTGGGGGAGTTAAACCTCGGTGCAATGCTGGTAAGTTCCCCTCTCCCCAGCAGGTTGCCAAGAACATAAGAACATAAGAACAAGCCAGCTGGATCAGACCAAAGTCCATCTAGTCCAGCCTTCCTCTGCTACTTCAGAAAGTGTGGCTCCACCAGGTGCCTTTTGGAGCTCACTATTGGATTAGGATGAACGCGAATGGCCTTCATGCGCTAAGCTGTTGCTCCTGATCGCATCACCTGGTCTGTTAAGGCATTTGCAATCTCAGATCAAAGAGGACCAAGATTGGTAGCCATAAATCAACTTCTCCTCCATAAATCTGTCCAAGCCCCTTTTAAAGCTATCCAGGTTAGTGGCCATCACCACCTCCTGTGGCAGCATATTCCAAACACCAATCACACGTTGTGTGAAGAAGTGTTTCCTTTTATTAGTCCTAATTCTTCCCCAGCATTTTCAATGAATGTCCCCTGGTTCTAGTATTGTGAGAAAGAGAGAAAAATGTCTCTCTGTCAACATTTTCTACCCCATGCATATATTTTTTGTGTAGACTTCCTAATCATATCCCCTCAGTCAGCCTCACTCTCCAAACTAAAGAGTCCCAAACCCTGCAGCCTCTCCCTCTCATAAGGAAGGTGCTCCAGTCCCTCGAATCATCTCTTGTTGCCCTCTCTCTTCGCACTCTTTCTATCTCCTCACATATCCTTTTTGAGGATGGGCCAATTCTCAGAACTGGAACCCATAGTACCCAAGTGCGGTCGCATCCAACTGCTTTATATAAGGGCATGACTTAAATCTTTGCAGTTTTATTATCACATTCCTTTTCTAACTGATCCCCAGCATAGAGTTTTGCCTTCTTTTCATTAAAGCTGCCATGCAATTTCTGAGTTTGACATTCCCATGGAACTACTCTCAACTAAGACGTACTTAAATCCCTTTCCTGGTCTGTGGACTTGATAAAGACACCTGCACCCCTGTAGAAGGCAGTATGTGAAGTTTGGATTTTTTGCCCCTATGTGCATCACTTTACATTTTGCTAGCATTGAAACCTGTAGCATTTGCTACTTCTGAGCTTCACTACTCATCTAATTTATCAAGGTCCGCTTGGAGCTCTTCGCAATCCTTTGTGGTTCTCACCACCCTACATAATTTGGTATCATCTGCAAACTTGGCCACCACGCAAGGTAAAGAAAAGCAGAGTATAAAAGTCTATTTTTTATTATTGTTGTGTAAATTATTTCCTTTTATCTGCCCTGAATCTACTACACATCAATTTCATTGGATATTCTCTTCTAGAACATTTGAGAGGTTAGATTGCTGGCTTTGGGCTGGCGAGTTGCATGGTGTAGTGGTTAGGAGCGGTGATCTCTAATCTGGGGAACCGGGTTTGATTCCTCACTCCTCCATATAAGAGGTGAACTCTAATCTGGAAAACCAGGTTGGATCCCCCACTCCTCCATATGAAGCCTGCTGGGTGACTTTGTGTTAGTTGTGGTTCTTTCAGAACCCTCTCAGCCCCACCTACCTCGAAAGGTGTCTATTGTGGGGAGAGGAAGGGAAGGAGTTTGTAAGCTGCTTTGAGACTCCTTATGGTTGAGAAAAGTGGGGTATACATTCAAGCTCCTCCTCCTCCTCTTCTTCTTCTGGCAACCCTTTCCCCCACATCCTGCAGTAGGAGAACAAGGAGGACCTGGCAACCCTAAAGTGAAGCCACCTAATAATTTCTGAGCCTCTTGTTACTGAAAGGTTGTTGTTGTTGTTGTTGTTGTTGTTGTTGTTGTTGTTCTTCTTCTTCTTCTTCTTCTTCTTCTTCTTCTTCTTCTTCTTCTTCTTCTTCTTCTTCTTCTTCTTTGTCACCGCCGGGCCGTCATCGCCGTCCTTCTCTTTTCTTTTTTCTCTTTCTCGGCTCCTTTGTCTGGCTCGGCCGCACTTTTTTCTTTTTCTTTTTCTTTTTCTTTTTTCTTTTTCTTTTTCTTTTTCTTTTTCGTCGTCTTCTTCTTCTTCTTCTTCTTCTTCTTCTTCTTCTTCTTCTTCTTCTTCTTCTTCTTCTTCTTCTTCTTCTTCTTCTTCTTCTTCTTCTTCTTCTTCTTCTTCTTCAAGTTTGTGATTGTGACCCAGCCCCTCTTGTTCCACTTACTGTGTGTCACAGTGTTCGTGTGGGCCCACGTGTGGGGAAACCATGAATGTGGCTCAGCATTCTTTGAGGGAACGGAAGGATAAATATGGAACATATGACTGGTTGGCTTGATTATGGCAGAGGAGAATATTAACACTGGGGTTTGACACCCTTGAAAACGGATGTGGGCCAATAAAAATGGGGGGAGGGGAAAGGAGCTGAATCGTTGATAAGTGGACATTTTAATAATCACGGCAGGAAACGAACATGTTTGATTCATATGTGTCAGCATCATCTTATGCTTCCTTCGTGTTCCTTCTGTGCTGTTGATAAGCAGAAGAGAGTACGAATATTTCAAAGGCTGTTGGGTTGAGAAATACCCTTGAACATAAATATAAAGATTTGCTTTGCAAATCAGAAAACAAATTCTTATCTAAGCTCATTTTAAAATGGAATGCCTCAGCTGGGTACATCCTGGCCATAATTGAATACCAAGAAAAATGTTTTAATGAGCTTAGCGTGAACAATGGCACCAGAATGCAGGAACACTGCTTAATACAATCGCCGCATTTTGCCATGTTGAGGCGGACAATCTTTGAAAGGATTATGGAGCTTTGCAGTTTTATTGGGGTGTGTTGTGTATAACACGAGGGAAGTAATAGTGTGCAGGTTGTGTTTGGGGTAGAGAGAATTTCACAGTCATTATGTGGGGGCTCAGAACATGAAGCAAAGAAGTTGGCATCTCCCGAACTACTTATGAGCTGATGACGATCCTCAAAGTCAATGTATTGTTGAAGACTTTCACAACCGTAATCAACTGGCTGTTGTGGGTTTTCCGGGCTATTTGGTATGGAGATAAACACATCTTACTGTAACTTGCTTCTGAAGATGCCAGGCATAGATGGGGCACAATGTTAGGAGCAAAAATTGCCAGACCATGATGAATACAGCCCCTCGAAAAACCCACAACAGCCATTCTTTTAAAGTAATTTATTTGGTCGGTCAGTTTCATATTATTGTTAGCACCTCGTGGCCATAGGTCAATACAATCCCTGACAACCGTATGAAACTAGATACAAAGTTAGAAGAAGAAGAGTTTGGATTTATATCCCCCCTTTCTCTCCTGCAGGAGACTCAAAGGGGCTTACAATCTCCTTTCCCTTCCCCCCTCACAACAAACACCGCAGAGGTGGGTGGAACTGAGAGAGAGCCCGAAGCTGTGACTAGCCCAAGGTCATCCAGCTGGCATGTGTGGGAGTGTACAGGCTAATCTGAATTCCCCAGATAAGCCTCCACAGCTCAGGCGGCAGAGCTGGGAATCAAACCCGGCTCCTCCAGATTAGATACACGAGCTCTTAACCTCCTACGCCACTGCTGCTCCTAGAAAAATTAATATAGATAAAATAATAACTCCAAAACATACTACAATAATATCATATGCTAAAGCAGTGTTTCCCAACCTTTTCGAGGTCAGGGTACCCTTGACCTCACTCTTCATATCTCACAGTACCCTTGCCGCCACCCTCCACCTTCCGCTCCTTCCGCCTCCCATTGCCCCCTTGCTTGCCATTAATAGCACACCCACCTTCCCCTCCCAGGGTGAAGGGAAGCACTAGAGGGGGGGGGGGTGGCACTGTTCTGTGGCAGGCCCTGCCCCATGGGCTAGCTCCATGTCCTTGCTGGTGCCGGTGGGAGACACCACAAAAATGAGGGGGGGGCAGTAGTGTTGCTGCGGTACCCCGGGACATGCCCATGGCACCCCAGGGTACCATGGTACCCTGGTTGAGAATGCCTGTGCTAAAGCATTAAAAGCAAACTAATACAATTATCTTAGTACAAGCATTACATGTTTACTTTCAGCGTACTTTGCTCCCATCTGTTTAGTAACTACAGCAAAACATGCAATATTGAGGCCAATTAGCTGGTTTGTATCGGTTAGGAATTTTACCAGTTTTTTCATACCTGTTAGACTTCCATTGTCTAAGAGCCATTTAAAACTAACTCTTGATTCTATGTAAAATGGACAGAAAAAAATGTAGCACATTACATCCTTGGGGATATAGTTTCCACACTGACTCAGTAAATGATACCCAACGTCTTTTAGTTTATTGTTGACAGTTTTCTAGGCCAGAATCAACTGTCTGTTGCAGACTTTCAGGCTCATTCCGCACATGCAGAATAATGCACTTTCAAACTGCTTTCAGTGCTCTTTGAAGCTGTGCGGAATAGCAAAATCTGGTGAAAGTGGTTTGAAAACGCATTATTTTGCGTGTGCGGAAGGGGCCTCTGAGTTCTGCAGGTTGTTTTTGTTTCTCATTTTTTGTCAGCGTTAGCCAGTGGCATTTAGCATTTGATCACCGATGCTTTTTCGAGTGGCAAAACTGGAAACAATGGTGAATTCTGGATTTCTTGGAAGGTGGTCTTCTGTTATTTCCCCTCTTATTTCAAAACAGGAAATCACAGCAAAAATCGACAATCAAAACAGCAGGACAAAAATTCCATCAAATGTTCATCAATCTAAAGCCCTGTCCAAGCGGATTTTTTTTTTTAAAAAAGGCTGATCAACACATGCAAAAAAACCTGGAAAAGTCAAATGTCTTTGTTATACCTTTAATTTTGTCAGTAATTCCAATGCTAATGAGACCATAACAAAAATTAATTGCATGACTCTTGACGCTCATGACTTTCAAAGGACTATCTTGGGAGGAAACGCACAAGCGCCTCCATATTTATATTTACCTAGAGGTTGGCCAGTTTATCAATAAATTATGCAAACAATGAGATAGAGCAATCATCTCGGCATAATAACCAGAACTCATTTGTCCTCATCTGCAACTCCTGGGGTTCAATCCCAAGAGCCAGCTCTTTAGATCCTCTATAAAAGAGGTTGGCTTCTCTACAGTCCTCAGTCAGTTGATCTTCTGTTTCGTCCGCTGCAGCTCAGCCAAAGGCGGTAAGTCGTTGCCCGATTACAGAAAAAATGATGTTTTGTGCTGATGTTATATCTGCTATTTTGTACACTTACTTGATGGGAATGTCAACTCAATGCATGGCAGCTGTGAAAAAGGCAAACTCTATGCTGGGGATCATTAGGAAAGGAATTGATAATAAAACCGCAAAGATTGTCATGCCCTTATATAAAGCCGTGGTGCGACGCGCAGGTACTATGAGTTCAGTTCTGGTCAGCCGCATCTCAAAAAAGGATATCAAGAGATAGGGTGCAGAGAAGGGCAACAAGGATGATTGAGGGACTGGAGCACCTTCCCTATGAGGAGAGGCTGCAGCGCTTGGGACTCTTTAGTTTGGAGAGGAGACGTCTGAGGGGGGATAGGATTGAAGTCTATAAAATTATGCATGGGGTGAAAATGTTGACAGAGATAAATTTTTCTCTCTTTCACAATACTAGAACTCAGGAGGCATACATTGAAAATGCTGGGGGGAAGAATTAGGACTAATAAAAGGAAACACTTCTTCACGCAACGTGTGATTGGTGTTTGGAATATGCTGCCACAGGAGGTGGTGATGGCCACTAACCTGGATAGCTTTAAAAGGGGCTTGGACAGATTTATGGAGGTGAAGTCGATCTCTGGCTACCAATCTTGATCCTTCTTGATCTGAGGTTGCAAATACCTTAGCAGACCAGGTGCTGGGGAGCAGCAGCAGCAGCAGGCCATTGCTTCACTTCCTGCATGTGAGAGCTCCCAAAGGCACCTGGTGGGCCACTGCGAGTAGCAGAGTGCTGGACTAGATGGACTCTGGCCTGATCCAGCAGGCTAGTTCTTATGTTCTTATGTTCTTATGATGGTCATGTTCATTCAGTTTGCCGGTTCTCTCTTTTGAGATGGTCACATCGGGAGCTTGCTCATCTTCTGCTCCGTTGTTCCAGCAGTGCTCTTACCCACTCTTTTGTCTTAACTAGCAAGAATGTATTTACATTTCAGAACCAGTAGGACAGGCGAGTAGGCTGTCAGACAAGTAGAAGAGCAGGGTTAGAGATGCTAGCTGTTTCTGGGCGGCAAGCTTATATTAACTTATTGGGTCCTGGCTCAACCCAGTGTGGAGTACTTGTAGTCTTTTGACCAGGTCATGGATATGACAACTGTTGAAGCCATGTGGTTGGATAGGCATGCCAGCCTCCAGGTGGAACTTGGGTATCCCCTGGAATTAAAGCTCATCTCGTGACTGTAGAGATTACTTCTCCTGGAGAAAATGGATTTTTTTTTGGAAGCTGGACTCTATATGGAGTTGAACACCCTGCCCTCTCCAGGCTTCCTCTCCAAATCTCTGGGGTTTTTTTTCAACCTTTTCCATCAATGGAATGGGACTCCCCATGTCCTCCACCGGGGGCCAGGGAACCTGATAACCTTAGAGATGGCTATTCCCCCCCCCCCAGAAAGCATCGAAACGCAATGGAGATGGCATAAAAGTAGTATTTGAAGAAGATCTCACATAGATGGGTTAAGAAGACAGAATCAGCGAGGAAGTGTGATTGGCCTTGACTTTCCTAGTATCCAGTGGCTTGGATCCTTTGGATCTTCATGAGTGGAAGGCACGTCCATCAGTGGAATGGGACTCCCTTGATCCACATGCTCTCTAAGAGCACCCCTTCTCCCAATGAAGAGCATTATGGGGAAGCTTGGGGATCTGCAGTGGGGATCTGCAGTGGTGAAAATCACCTCTCACTTCCCCTTAGCAGATGAACTAGAAGACAGGCAGGCAGCAACAGCCGCAGAAGGCCATTGCGTTCACATCCTACATGTGAGCTCCCAAAGGCACCTGGTGGGCCACTGCGAGTAGCAGAGAGCTGGACTAGGTGGACTTTGGTCTGATCCAGCTGGCTTGTTCTTATGTTCTTATGTTCTAGAGTCTGTTTGTCTTGAAACTAGAAAGTCAGCACAGAACGTTCCAATTTCTTAGGTTACAAAGGCTCATTCCGCGCATGCAGAATAATGCACTTTCAAACTGCTTTCAGTGCTCTTTGAAGCTGTGCGGGAATAGACAAAACTCCACCTGCAAACAGTTATGAAAGTGCTTTGAAAAATGCATTGACATTATTACTGTAGTGTGTCGCGGAAGGGACCAAATCCAGAAACTGGCTTGAGGGCAACTTCTCTCTGAGGAAAGGGAGGCTGTCTGTCTAGTCCTCAAAAGGCTCCCAATTGAAATCTCTGCTTAGAAATGAACAGGTAACATGTTTTGAATTGCTCAGAGGCATTCCTGTTCCGGGAGGTCCTCGCATTGCGGCAGGTGCTCGAACCCTCTCCCTCACTGAATTATTGCTTGGGTTAAGAGCAGGAAGAGGCTGTTTCCATACAAGCATTACAGGGTCTACAAAAAGGTAGGTGCAACAGTACAAAAGCAAAAATGTGGCTGGTAGCCATCCGGAGCACTATACATGCTCTTTCAACAAAGTGCGAAGTTTAACCTTGCAAAAAAGAATGGTTTTGATGAAGCTGGTGCTTAAATATGAATCTTTAGTCTTCCTGGAGACTTGGGATTCCTTCTTTGATCGTGCAAGAAGCTGCGCACATTTTGGCTTCTGCCGGTAACGACATCCACAACCTCAATTTCAGCAATTGTCTTCTTTTGGTGGGAAAGGGTATGGGGATCTCGAATTCTAAAAAGCTCTTTCGTTTTTAACCACAGAGAATTCGAAGATCATGTTTCTGGTCATTTGCCAGTGTTGGTTGTAGGCTGAAGGTTAAGAGGAAGTAAATTATAGGGTCTTGGGTCACAGGTCCTGGTGATAAATCTTGTCTGTTGGATCCTACCTGTAAGGCACCAGTCTTGGTCTTAATCAGGGATCTTCAAACTATGGCCCTCCAGATGTTCATGGACTACAGTTCCCACCAGCCCTGCCACTTGGCCACATGCTGGCAGAGTGCTCATGCGGGAATTGTCACGTCCATGTGAACCTCCTGGAAGAGCCATAGTTTGAAGCATCTCCTGGGTCTAAATGAACCCAGAGTTACCAATCTCTCCTAGGAGCTATGGTGTAGTGGTTAAGAGCAGTGGACTTTAATCTGGAGAACTGGGTGTGATTCCCCAATCCTCCACATGAGCAATGGACTCTCATCTGGTGAACTGGATTTGTTTCCCTGCTCCTAGCCATGAAACCAACTGGGTGGCCTTGGGCCAGTCACAGTTCTCTCGGAATTCTCTCAGCCACACTGACCTCACAAGGTGAGCTGTGGGGAGAGGAAAGGAAAAGGAGTTTTTAAGCTGCTTTGAGACTCCTTACAGGAGAGGAAGACAGGGTATAAATCCAAACTGCTATCTCTTTGGCTCGGGGGATGGGAAGTCAATGATAGAAGGATATACTTTGGGCAGGGGGTCACCAGCAAATTGTTATCCATGGATTGAAGCACTCTCCTGAGTGTGTATTTGATGAGGCGATCCTGCAGCTAGGTTGGGAAACTCCTGGAGTTTGGGGATTTAGCCTGGGGAGAATCGGGTACAGTACCATATAATCCACTCTACAAAGAATCCAGGGAAGCTGATTTCTGTTGTCTGGAGATGAGTAATTCTAGGGGGTCTCCAGATCCCACCTGGAGGCTTCCAACCCTACATGGACCAATAGATCCCACCTGGAGGCTTCCAACCCTACATGGACAAATAGATCCCACCTGGAGGCTTCCAACCCTACATGGACCAATAGATCCCACCTGGAGGCTTCCAACCCTACATGGACCAATAGATCCCACCTGGAGGCTTCCAACCCTACATGGACAAATAGATCCCACCTGGAGGCTTCCAACTCTACATGGACTAATAGAAGGCTTGTTTGTTCATTAAATTTCCAAAACGCCCCTCCCCTTTTTGGTTCAGGGTGGTTAACAGCATGACAGCCACATAACATAAAACCAATCACAACAGCTAAAATAGTCCAGTTCTATAGTTTGCAATGATTCCCTATCCCAACACAAGAAAAGACTCTGCTTTGCGCAGTACAGTGGAAATGACCGTCGCATCTTCCCACAGGGCAAACAAGTGCGATTCTCTGTTCTGTTTTAAAAGCTATTTTAAGCCCTGCTTCAGTCCAAGCCTGCCTTCTGTGCCCCAAGAAGCTTGCTACTGTGATAAAACAGCATTCTTAGTGCATCTAAAGTCTATTAGCAGAACCTGTGTTTTTCAATCAGGGTGTCTGCCATTTTGTGGTCATTTTCTCACTTACCATCTGCTGCGTGCTACTGTTGCCTAGTAGCGCGGGGTCCCCTGTAACACTCCCCACTACAGGGAGCGTGACAGCGCCAGCGTGCCCCGGACGCTGCACTCTCGCTTCCCAAGGCCCTCAGCGTAAGGCCATTCCTGGCAATCCTCAAAACGGGCGGCGCTTTGCAGTGACCTCGGCTGTCAGTGGGGAAGCCCGAGCGCGCTCCAGAAATTACGCTACTAGCTGAGAGTAGCGGCTTGCAGCCAAGTAAGGTGGTCATGGTGTGGTGGGGGAAAGCGACTTAATTCGCGGTCATCTTGAACATGGAGTCTGCTTTTAAAAGCCAACTGTAGAAGGAGCTGGCCGCAGATCGATTCCACCTTGAGGTTCCTTTTTGTGTGTGTGTGTGTGTGTGTGTGTAGAGCGAGTATAACTGAAGTCAAGGTAGCAACACAATTTACAGTTTGCCGAAAAATTCCCATGCGAACAAGCTTGGTTCAGGCAGAACTCTGCCCGCCTGCTTCATGTGTTCTCCCCCTTTCTCCCCTACAGCGTTACCCTAATCCCACAAGGATGGACAACCAGCAACAGAAAAAAACCCAGACCCAGCCTCCCCCTTGCAAGCAGAAACTACCTCAGCAGAAGTATCCTCAACAAGAGGAGAAGGAGAAGGAGAAGGAGAAGGAGAAGGAAGACAAACCCTCTGGTCAGAATTCAGATTAATAAGGGGAAGGAGCAACATCCAAAACTACCACACCACCTGCACAGCTGCAACTCAAGAGAATTTTCAGTCACAGATCAATCAGTGGTCCTTGGCTCGCTGCCGTAACCAAGACTATGGTTGTTCTCCGTTCTTTCTTTCCCTTTGGCGGCTGCACTTGGTTTCTCTTTTCTCGAACCTCGGAGGCAGCTTCGGCTGGGACGGTAGAAAAGGATCTTGACCGCTTTCGAACAGCTTCACAGGCCCTTCGGCTGTCGGATGAACCGCCGCCCCCTCTCGATTCAAAGACATCTTTCCCCAACTATTACGCTGTGTCGATGCCCTGGGCGCCGCGACGCCAATCCTTCCACCAAAGCACGCAGCCCAGAGGACCATTTGCATTGGCGAGGTTCGAGGAGCCTCCTCTAATTCATTTCTCCTTTGCTTGCTGAATTAAACCTTTGCCATTCAAGGCGTGACCTTTCCTTGATTCCGTTTGTCTGTGCATAGTTTTTTTTTTTATGGTAATGGAAAGACTAGAAGACAGTGCTGATGTTCCGAGGAAGGGCCCTAGCTCAGAGGGTGCTTACACATGGTTTGCGTGCTCGTGATCTCATGGGCCCACGGCCAGAACTTTTTCATAGGGGCTGGGTGAAACGGTGGGGCAAATGAGTACAGTGGTGGTCAGCCCATCATTATTTATTTTGTTTTTCATTGATGTTTTTCCCTGCTTTGTTATTTATTCACCAGTTTTGTCCTGGAGAGCAACTTGCAGTATCAATAAGGCAAGGCGGAAAGAGAACAAATAAGTCGATTGCAACATGGGAAGAACCTTATTGATGCTGTTAAGTGTAACCTCTAACTGTGGGTTCTGTGGGGCAGAACTTGGAATGAGTTTGCAACAACAAATTTTAAAAAACAAAATGGTTTACTTTCTTAACATATAACATCGACATTTAACATCACACTTCAAGGTCCTGTTCAGGTTTGCATTTTCAAGTCCTTATATTTACAAAGTCATAAGCTGATACATCCAAGTCCAATTCTTCTTTGCAAGTGGGTTAATACAGAAGACTCAAGGGCTTTGGTGAACAGGGATGATTCAACATGATGAAGGTTTCCAGGAGAACTCTCACCCCATTACAGTTACCACAAAGAAACCCTCTAAACAAGGTGTTATAGGGGCTTACACAAACCAAGGTCCGAAGTCTGGGCGGCGCTTTGATGCTCCTCCGAAAACTACATGAGCTCTGCTGCAACCTTCTGCTGCTTTGAGTCTCCACCCCTTACTGGGTCAACCCATTCTGAGCATGGGGGTTACATAAGCAACTTAGAGAGCTTGCCTAAATACTTGGATGGAGACCTGGCTGAATATTTCCCTTCAAAATAGTCCAGTTGCATACCCTAGGTCTAGCATATTTTAGTTTAGCCTCCTCTTTTAAAGGTTCGGGCTAACTCTCCCCTTTCTGATGTGGCCAGCAGGCAGCCTTTGTGTTGGTGCTTGCCCTAACCTGGCATGGCCACTTTGCTGTTTCCGCCCTTACTGAGGCCAGAATCACCTCATCCCTCTATGCTACCCTGAGCCGCGAACTTGGCCCGAGTGAGTGAGGGTGATTCACAGCTGTCTTTGTCTCAGTTAAGGAAGATGAAGACCTGGCTGCATATTTCCCTTCAAAATAGTCCAAAATAGCCTTGGATCTAGCATATTTTAATTTTGTCTCAGTCACGGGAGATCAAATGACCAATGGAGAGACTGTGCGGTGCAATGGTTAGGAATGGTGGACTCCAATATGGAGAATCGGGGTCAGTTTCCCACTCCACATGAGCGGCGACTCTAATCTGGTGAACTGGATTTGTTTCCCTGCTCCTCCGCATGAAGCCTGCTGGGTGCAAGGAATCAGCAAGGTCCAATCCAAAAGCAACCTTAATAGTTCTTTATTGAGCTGGCTTTCATGATCATCTACAAGCAATGCACATTCTAAACCCCTGAGACGGCAGCCGCTTTTACTGGGCTCCTCTATTCCCCGCTTCAAAGAGCTGGAACATCAACAATTAGCAAAGTTCCCACCCAACAAACCAAAAAAAGCAGTTTCACCACGGGGCTATATCACACAGACGGGAAAGCAAGGTTAAGCAGATATTGGGTGACAACAGGCGATAAGTGTCATCCCAACGTAGCGGCGTAATCATCTAGCGAGGCCAAACTACCAACTATAACAATAAAGTCACAACCTTACACTTGGGTGACCATGGGCCAGTCACAGTTCTCTCAGAACTCCATCAGCCCCTCTTCCTTCACTAGGTTTTTGTTGCAGGGAAAGGAGAGCAGTCATAAACCGCGTTGAGACTCCTTAAAGGGAGAAAAAAAAACAGGATATGAACGCCAAACCTTCTTCTAAAGTGAGTCTGTTTCACTTCGGAGGTGTCACGAGAAAATGAGAGTCACGGGCAAAAGATAATGATGCTAGGGAAAGGCGGAGGCAGCAGGAAAGGAGGAGGATCCACCAGGAGAGAGATTGACTTGATCAAGGGAGCCAAAGCCCTCTGTTCGCTAGACCTGAGCAAGGTTATTAAGGATAGAACATTTCAGAGGCTGTTAATTTGTAGGCTCACCCTAAGTCACTTGACAGCCCTCAACACACAAACGAACCCTTTCAAGGGATTACGTTCTTTGCGGGGCGGAGGGAAGAGAGGACAAAATAAACAGATGGCAGTGTTAAACCTCTCTAGGATTCAGTTAAGAATATCCTCCGGGGTTGTGTGGGAAGAAGGAATTTGGCAGTGTAAGATCAGCAAGTTGTGTGGGATGCCAGAAAGAAGACAGGAATTTTGCCTCAGGCTGCATTCAATACTGCTAATGGAGGCGATCTGTTAATTCCCGGTTTCAAAGGAATGTGCCGAAGATGTCAAGCAAATCATCATGCCTGGCGACTTCTGAGACGTTCTGGCAGCAGTAATGTCCCTCGGAGCTACAGTTACACACGCGCTCCTGATCGGGCAACTCCATTTTGCAACCCGGTCCTACGGAATTTGAACGGAGGGAAGAATGAGGGATAGGTGCCCCTTATAGGAGCAGCAGTGGCGTAGGAGGTTAAGAGCTCGTGTATCTAATCTGGAGGAACCGGGTTTGATTCCCAGCTCTGCCGCCCTGATTTCTGTGGGAGGCTTATCTGTGGAAATTCAGATTAGCCTGTGCACCTCACCACACATGCCAGCTGGGTGACCTTGGGCTGGTCACAGCTTCTCGAAGATTTCTCTCAGGCCCCACCCACCTCACAGGGTGTTTGTTGCAGAGGTGAGGGAAGGGCCGGGGATTGTAAGCCCCTTTGAGTCTCCTGCAGGAGAGAAAGGGGGATACAACCAACCTTCTCTTACTCAATGTTATGGCGCTTATTTGCTTTTGACTTCTGTCTCAATATGGGATGGTCTGTTTCTTTAGCACGTAAGCAAAGAAAAGAGAAAAAGAAAAAAACCCCAGCATAGAACAGACAAAACAGAAATTCCTGTTTTGTCTCTTTCTTTCTACTTGAATCCATTTGTTAGAACTTCATTGCCACCATGGACATGTTTCCAACTTTGCTAGTCTCAGTTTTGGCACCCTCTGGAAGATCAGTTGTTTACATTAATAAAACAGGTGTGAATTGTTGGCGGCCAGCGGGAGACTTACCTTGGTGGTAGGAGGCCCTCTCTGGGAATGTAATGATGTCACCATTGATGCTCCCCCAGCCAGGTGCTGAAGTCACTCCCAGGAAGTGACATCATCACATCACTGGGACCACTCTGACATCTCACCCAAACTCCATGGTTTTAACCATAAAGCTTTGCCCAAATGCCAGGGCATCTCCAACATTCCAAGGTGCCTTTTTCCCCCCTGAAGCAATATTTTATCTGTACTTCAAAATCTTTGCAAAATGTAAAACACATAGAGAGACAAAAATTCACCAAATTATCCAGTACATATTCCATAAAGGTTCCCAGTTTCTTCTGCACTGAATATTAACCCTTAAACTCTAAAAAAACAATTTTGTTCAGTGTTTGGTCAATAAGCATCAAAATAAAATTTAACCTTTAGGATTCTTATTGATAAAAAGCCTCACTTTTCTATATTGGCTCTTACTTTAACAGTCCTTAATCTTCAGAACCGCTAGGATACCAAAACGACTGGGAGGCCATTTTTCTGAATTACAGTTGATCTCCACATGACAGAGACAAACTTTTGAAGGAAAAAATGGCTTCTTTGGAAGGTGGACTATATGGTTAAAGCAGTGGTGTAGTGGTTAATAACTGGTGGTCTCTAATCTGGAGCAGCAGTGGCGTAGGAGGTTAAGAGCTCGTGTATGTAATCTGGAGGAACCGGGTTTGATTCCCAACTCTGCCGCCTGAGCTGTGGAGGCTTATCTGGGGGGGAATTCAGATTAACCTGTGAACTCCCACACATGCCAGTTGGGTGAACTTGGGCTAGTCACAGCTTCTCTTGAGGTCTCTCATTTCCACCCCACCACCTCACAGGGTGTTTGTTGTAGGGGGGAAGGGCAAGGAGATTGTAAAGCCCGCTGAGTCTCCACAGAGGAGAGAAGTTGGGGATATAAATTCAAGCCCTCCTCCTCCCTCTCCCTCCTCCCCTCCCTCCACCTCCTCCTCCTCCCTCCCTCCTCTCTTCTTCTTCTTCTTCTTCTTCTTCTTCTTCTTCTTCTTCTTCTTCTTCCTGCTTCTTCTTCTTCTTCTTCTTCTTCTTCTTCTTCTTCTTCTTCTTCTTCTTCTTCTTCTTCTTCTTCTTCTTCTTTGCATTGAGGGTCCATTCCATTTGGGTTTGATTCCCAGTTGTGCCTGTTTCCCCCCCTTCCAAACTCACTGCACTCTCAGATCAGAAAATCCCTGCGGTTTCGAAAAGCACTGTTAAAAAAGTTTGAATTTCTTTCCCCTCCCTCTTCAGCGGGGAAACAAGGAGATCTGCGGATTAGCTTCTTCTGTTTTTCTCACTCCTGCCCATCTTCCCTCATCCATACAACAACCTTCTCCATGGTTGGACAACACCATTTACAATGATAAAAACTTTTTAAAAAACCTCTGCAGGTTTTTTGTTGGAGAGATAAACCCAGAGGTGGGATCCAGCAGGTTCTCACAGGTTCCCCGAGAGTAGGGTTACCCAGTATTTGTGTGTGTGCCAAGAGGAGTGCTACTAATTGGTGATTTTGCCACGTGATTTTTTGCAGCCTTGGATTCGCCCCTCCTCTCAAACAGTAAGTGCGCCAGAACTTGAAGTGGTCCTAGCAGGAGGCCTGCCCGGCATGCGTGGCAGCTCGTACATATAGATTTCCCACCCAGGGACCGGCGCGTGGGCTGCTGCCCTCGCCACAGCCGCGCCCAGGAATGCCCCTCCCACCCCCCAGAATGTCTCGCCACACTTTTATGTGCCCCACCCAGCCCCGTGGCACTACGCCAGCTTGAATCCAACCACCATGGGAACCTGTTACTAAAATGTTTGGATCCCACCACTGGATAAACCCTGTGAATTTGCAATAAGGTCCACCTTCTGAAGTATCCATTTTGTCCAGGGGAACTGACCTTTGTAGTCTGGAGATCCATGGTAATCCCAGAGATCGCCAGCCTCCAAGACTCTGCAAGGTACAGCTCATTCTCTGGAAGAGAGGCTTTTCTCCCAACACCTCTTAAAGAAGCCATCACACAGGATTATACGGGATTAAACGAGGTGTTATCTAATGGCTGATCTGCACCATCATCAAAGTACTCGTTCAGCATTGAAGTGTGTGCTGTCAAACGCCGGCTGACAGCATTTTGTGCATCTCCACCCTGCCTCTAACCGTAGCCAGCGTTACCTTTCTTTCTCCTTCTAGGCTGCACCATAAAAGCGCTCTGAGATGCTATGGCTGGGCAACCTTCCCTTACGTGGCACCCCAATGACTGAGGCTTTTGTGGATATTGCTCAACAGCCAAGGGTGTTCCCTCCCCAAATAAAGTTTCTAACACCCAGGTTGGCTTTTGAGATCTTCTGGAATAACAACCGATTGGCAGGCTAGAAGAAGAAGAAGAGGAGGAGGAGAAGGAGGAGGAGGAGGAGGAGGAGGAGGAATTTGGATTTATATCCCCCCTTTCTCTCCCGCAGGAGACTCAAAGGGGCTTACAATCTCCTTGCCCTTCCCCCCTCACAACAAGGCACCCTGTGTGAGGTAGGTGGAGGCTGAGAGAGGCTCCGAGAACCTGTGGAGTAGCCCAAGGTCACCCAGTTGGCGTGCAGGTGGAGTGTACAGGCTAATCTGAATTCCCCAGATAAGCCTCCACAGCTCAGGCGGCAGAGCTGGGAATCAAACCTGGTTCCTCCAGATTAGATACATGAGCTCTTAACCTCCTATGCCACCTGCGTTGCCCTCACACTGCTGCTCATTTTGGCTCATGTTGAGGTAGGACAATCTTTGAAGAAAGGATTAACGGAGTTTCTTTGCAGTTTTATTGGGGTGTGTGTGTGTATAACACGAGGGAAGTAATAGTGTGCAGGTTAGTGTTTGGGGTGAGAGAATTTCTACAGTCATTATGTGGGGCTCAGAACATGGAGAAACAAAAGTTGGCATCTCCCGAACTACATTATGAGCTGATGGCGACTATCCTCTCAAAGTCAATGTATTGTTGAAGACTTTCACAACCGTAATCAACTGGCTGTTGTGGGTTTTCCGGGCTATTTGGTATGGAGATAAACACATCTTACTGTAACTTGCTTCTGAAGATGCCAGGCATAGATGGGGCACAATGTTAGGAGCAAAAATTGCCAGACCATGATGACACAGCCCGGAAAACCCACAACAGCCATCTTCAAAGTAATTTATTTGGTCAGTCATATTTTATTGCACGTGGCCATAGGTCAATACAATCCCTGACAACCGTATGAAACTAGATACAAAGTTAGAAGAAGAAGAGTTTGGATTTATATCCCCCCTTTCTCTCCTGCAGGAGACTCAAAGGGGCTTACAATCTCCTTGCCCTTCCCCCCTCACAACAAACACCCTGGGAGGTAGGTGGGGCTGAGAGAGCTCCGAGAACCTGTGAGTAGCCCAAGGTCACCCAGCTGGCGTGTGTGGGAGTGTACAGGCTAATCTGAATTCCCCAGATAAGCCTCCACAGCTCAGGCGGCAGAGCTGGGAATCAAACCTGGTTCCTCTAGATTAGATACATGAGCTCTTAACCTCCTATGCCACTGCTGCTCCTACACTGCTGCTCCTACACAACTAGTCTTCTCTGCAGAAAAATGGCGGCTTTGGAGGGGAGATTTCTGGCACTCCACACCACTGAGTGTGGATTTCCAGGGTTTTGCTCCATCCCGAAACTCCAGGAACTGCTTAACCTGGAGTTGGCAACCTATTCCCCGACCCACCCAGTTGCTTGAGGCAACAATGGTCTGACTTGGGAACAGGTTTACCAGGTGGCCGCTGTGGTAGGCAGACACATAGGCACAGAGCGACTGCACGGACACCCAGACTGAGCACGTGCATAGATAGAACTCGCTGTACCTGTATTTAGTGTAAATTCATTTGTTATCTAGCAAAGCTATCTCCACAACCGCTCGCTCGCATCTCCACCCTATTATTTGCTCTGCTAATTCATAGCAATACAACGTCCTCCAGTGCAGGCTACTGTCTGTTCCTGCTTCTGCAGAGTTCCTGCTTCCCAAAGCACCACGTAAAGCCATCTGGACTAGTGACTTTCACTGAATGGAGATGCCTTTTTTCTTCACTGTTAACGTACTGCCACCATTTTCTTAAAGTTGGCCACTGTGACTCCAACAGCAGGAGCAGCAGTGGCGTAGGAGGTTAAGAGCTCGTGTATCTAATCTGGAGGAACCCGGTTTGATTCCCAGCTCTGCCACCTGTGCGGTGGAGGCTTATCTGGGGAATTCAGATTAGCCTGTGCACTCCCACACACACCAGCTGGGTGACCTTGGGCTAGTCACAGCTTCTCAGAGCTCTCTCAGCCCCACCTACCTCACAGGGTGTTTGTTGTGAGGGGGGGAAGGGAAGGGAGTTTGTAAGCCCCTTTGAGTCTCCTACAGCAGAGAAAGGGGGGATATAAATCCAAACTCTTCTTCTTCTTCTTCACCCCCATTTTAAATGCTCATAACTCCTTCAAATGTCACCTTGAATCACCTTCTCTTCCAGAAGACCGGTGAGGTATAAATGAAGCTAATAAGTAAGAATGGACTTAGTCGTACTTTAAGGTAAATGGCAGATTAAGTCTGGGTTTGTGCGTTGAGGGTTATCGAGTCACAGCTGACTTATGGTGACCCTGTGAATGAATGACCTTCAAAATGCTCTATTAATAGCAGCCTCCCTCAGCTCACTGAGGGCTGTGGTTTCCTTTGTTGACTCACAGCAAGTTTCCCTCACGTCCTGCTCCCTTCAACAGTGTTATGTTTTCCAGTGAGTCTTGTCTTCTCATGATGTGACCAAAACAAACTCTTCTCGGTTTAGACATTTGAACTCATGAGGAGAGTTCAGGCTTGGCTTTATTGTATTTGAAGGGCTGTCACTCAGGGGAGGGCAGGGAGCTGTTTCCGCTGGCCGCAGAGGACAGGACTCGCAATAATGCGTATACATTACAAACAGAAAGGTACTGCTGCATATTAGTAATGGTTGTTTTTGTTTTCACAGGAAGACTAATTGAATGGTGGAATTGGCTGCTGAGGGGGATGGCGAGCTCCCCTTCGCTGGCAGTCTTCAAGCAGTAGTTGGATGAAAACTTGTCTGGGATGCTCCAAGCCGATTCTGAATTGAGCAGGGGATCGGACTAGATCAGAGGTGGGATCCAGCAGGTTCTCACCAGTTCCCGAGAGTGGGTTACTCATTATTTGTGTGTGCCGAGAGGGGGTTACTAATTGGGTCTGCTTTTCCGTTAGAAATTCCATTAGGTCCAAAAATCATAAAGTCCTGTTGTTTCCCATGCGGCTGGTTAGTGAAGGTAGAAAACGGGAGAATCCTCCCTGTTGGGCTGTTTTAAAAACATGTTTTAGAAATATGGTAAAGTTTAAGGAAAGTATCCTTCTTTTGATTTCTAGAAACAAAATTAAGTATTTGAAAGTATTAAGTATTTGACAGGCAGTCAATTAGAGGAGAAGTAGTTGTTTCTGTTGGCAGTAGACGATAGGACTTGCTATAATGAGTTTAAATTATGGACAGAAAGATACCAGCTGGAAATTAGGAACTTTTTTTTACAGTAAGAGTTTTTTACAGTAACAGAGAAATTATTAATGCCCCACCCCAGAATGCCCGACCATGCCCCCATCATGCCCCACCCAGCCCCATTGGCGCTACGCCACTGTTTGAATCCCACTGCCATGGGAACCTGTTACTAAAATTTTTGGATCCCACCATTGGACTAGATGGCCTGTATGACCCCTTCTAGCTCTATGATTCACCTTCCACATTTCCCCCACAGTGAACACACACACGCACTAACCACTCGGTTTATCTGGCATATTCCTGACTTCCTTAAATTAGAAAGAAGTTTCTTGAGTAGATGGTAAGAACATAAGAACTAGCCTTCTGGAACAGACCAGAGTCCATCTAGTCCAGCACTCTGCTACTCGCAATGGCCTACCAGGTGCCTTTGGGAGCTCACGTGCAGGAGGTGAAAGCAATGGCCTTCTGCTGCTGCTGCTCCTGAGCACCTGGTCTGCTAAGGCATTTGCAATCTGAGATCAAGGAGGATCAAGATTGGTAGCCATAGATCGACTTCTCCTCCATAAATCTGTCCAAGCCCTTTTTAAAGCGATCCAGGTTAGTGGTCATCCCCACCTCCTGGGGCAGCATATTCCAAACACCAATCACACGTTGCGTGAAGAAGTGTTTCCTTTTATTAGTCCTAATTCTTCCCCCCAGCATTTTCAATGGATGCCCCCTGGTTCTAGTATTGTGAGAAAGAGAGAAACATTTCTCTCTGTCAACATTTTCTATCCCATGCATATGTTTACAGAGCAGTTTGCCGTTGCCTTCCCCAGTTATCTATGCTTCACCCCAGCTAGCTGGGTACTCATTGTACCAACCTCGGAAGGACGGAAGGCTGAGCCAACCTTGAGCCGCCTTCCTGAAACCAACTTCTGTCAAAACTCAGGTCATCAGCACAGCTTTGAGTACAGCACTGCAGATTTCTGCTCTCCACCTTGGGGCTCTTAAATGGTACTTTACCTCACCTGTTAAAATGTTGTGGAAGTTGAGGAAGGAAACCAACAATCCGAAAAACACTCGAGGCAGGTTTTGCAAGCAGAAGAAGATTTATTGATATGCAAAGACTGAAGAATGAGTTCTGGAAATTGCTTTACCCATTCGCTCGGTGGTGTAACCAACAGCAGCCCCTCTGGCAGAGGAGATCTGTCACCAGCGAACAGCAAATCACGTACGAGATGGTACCGTACCAAAAACGCTAACAAAAGTTACGGACGATTTGTACTTTTCTTGAACCGAAAAAAAGATTCCTACCACCAGTAAAGCACCATGTCAAGTTCAGGACCGCCAGGGAATGAATCCACTGTTCATTGACACTAACAAGACATCGAGAAGAAAAGCGGAATATTTGAAACATCAGATCCGTCACCAGTTCGGAATACGAAAGAAATAGCATGGAGGTCAATTCACGGCACTTTTGATTCAAATTTTGCAGTGAAGCCACCAAAAAGATGAAGATGTTGGTACACCAAGGACTTCTTGGGAACAGTTTGAACCTGGGTGAAAAATACGCTTTCTGCGAGGATCTTCCAAATAAGGGGTGATCCAAGAGAAGGTGAGCAGAAATTCTATTTAACAAGCCCTTTTCCCCCTTCAAACAGCCAGAAAATAACCCTCTCTTTATGGTGACTTCATACTTAGAACCATCATGGAAAGAGAATTGTATCAATTTGACCTTGAATACCGTTTGCATTCAATGGGGGTCAACATTTCAGGATCAAAAAAAATGTGCATGTAATTTCCAACCTAATTCCAATTTCTCTTTAGAATTTTAAAGCTAAATGTACAAAAATGCTTAACGTTTTGTTAATTACTTTTACAACCATTCCTAATGCCATGCTCCGACCTCCCACCCCCCCACCTATCCCCAAATGTGAAGTTAACAGCCCTGGAAAAATCGAATGTAAGTTTGAATTGTTTTTTGTCAACATATTTCGAGACAGAAACACATTGCTGGAATCTCCGCCCCCTTCCCTCCCCCCCCCAATTGATTTGAACATCTTCTGAATTTGAAAACACTTTTTGATTTCCTCGGACACTGGCGTTGAAAGAGATGATGGCGCAGACTGGGATATTCGTTCTGCACATCCCGGAGATCGAGCGTATTGGATGAAATTGGGGCATTTGGATCAGCGCATCTGCAGGCCAGCTTAACAGGCTATCTGGTCGTGGCTCCAGGATAGCCTCTGTAAGAAGGGATGTTCACGAAATTCTCCCCATCCAAACTTCTCCACAGGTTTCGGGTTTCCAGTCGCCGGATGGTTTTCCACAGTTGTGTTGGCGAATCAGTCGTCCGTGGTTGCTTTCCATGAGTCGTTCGGATTCCTGAGCATGCTCAGTGGTGCAGTTTCAGAGTCTTTGGGATGACCTTTACAGTTCACTGAGGCATGGTGCCCGTCGGAGAACTCCATGCAAAAAGGGGATCATGTCAAGATTTATTTTTCTGTCCCTTCCTTTTGCACTGAGAACAAGAGCTTCAGTCACCCCTAGGGAACTAGCAATGCAATCCTACGCATAATTACTTGGCTCTAATCCCACGGACTGGAAGAGTTGGTTTTTATACCCTGCTTTTCTCTATCTTTTAGGAGGATCAAAGCGGCTTACAATTGCCTTCTCTTCCCCTCTCCCCACAACAGGAATCTTGTGAGGTAGGTTGGGGCTGAGAGAGTTCTGTGAGAACTGTGACTGGCCCAAGGTCACCCAGCAGGCCTCATGTGGGAGAGCGTGGAACCAAATCCAGTTTTCCAGATTAGAGTCTACTGCTCTCAACCACTACACTACGCTGGAGAAACTGGCTGTAGGATTGTACTGTAAAAAAAATACTTGAACTGAAAGCTGCCCCCAGTAAGGGACTTCCTCCAAGATGTATCTGTTGTTGGGGGAAGTAGGCAGATCACGACACTGATTAGAGTGAACCCATGGAAAAAATAGCAGAATGGAATGGGGGAATATCGTCCCACTCTAGATTTCATAATAGTCGTCATCCAGATCTATGTAGTCCAGGTCCATATAATCGCAGGGGCACACCTGCACACACGGGGAGCATGGGCTTGGACAAATTCGAGTTACAGGGATCTGGTAGCAAGGACTGCTACATGGTTGGACGCAGCAAGGTCTGGGGTACACGCACTGAGGGCGAGGTATTATACACTGGGGTGCACAAGGACTCACACAGTAGGGGCGACAAGAAGACACATACCGAGGCCGGCAGGGTCTTACACAGTATGGGCGGCAAGGAATCACACACTGAGGTGCGCAAGGACTCACACACTGAGGTGGGCATGGACTCACACACTGTGGTGGGCATGGACTCACACACTGAGGTGGGCATGGACTCACACAGTAAGGGCGACAAGGAGACACACACCGGGGGCGGCATGGGCTCACACAGTATGGGCGACATGGACTCAAACATCTAGGGCGGTAGGAAGGGCGACAAGGAATCACACACTGCGGTGGGCATGGGCTCATACACTGCGGTGGGCATGGGCTCACACAGTATGGGCGGCATGGAGAGACACACCGAGGCCTAACACAGTATGGGCGGCATGGAGAGACACAACGTGGCCTGCAGGGGCTCACATATCGGGGGCGGCAGGCAGGGACACAGGGAGAACAAGGGTCATATCGACATGGGTACTTGATGCGGCAAGGTCTTCTACAGAGGGATGAGTCAGGGGGCAGGCAATCCGGGCTCTGCCTGACCAAGACGTTGAGGCCACTGTCCAGGAAGAAGAGATTAGACACGTCCACGAGGTCGGGGTTCGGTTGACTGAAATACATCTTGCTAGTCCTGGGAAACCGAAAGAAAAATAAACTAGAAAGGAAATTCATTCTAGAGGTGACAATCTGTTGCTCATGTTTGCAGGACAAAATAACGCTGGTTGTATTTTGGCACCACCTGATCTGGATGGCCCAGGCTAGCCCAATCTTGTCAGATCTCAGAAGCTAAGCAGGGGCAGCCCTGGTTAGGAATGGGAGACCAAAAAGGAGTGCCAAGGGTGGCTATACAGAGGAAGGCAATGGCAAACCACCTTGAAAACCCAATGGGATTGCCATAATTCAGTTTCAACTTGATGGCACAAAGAAGAAGAAGAAGAAGAAGAAGAAGAAGAAGAAGAATTGGATTTATATCCCTCTTTCTCTCCTGTAAGGAGACTCAAAAGGCTTACAAACTCCTTTCACTTCCTCCCCACACCCCGTGAGGTAGGTGGGGCTGAGATAGCTCAGAAGAACTGTGACTAGCCCAAGGTCATCCAGCTGGCGTGTGTTGGAGGGCACAGGCTAATCTGAATTCCCCAGATAAGCCTCCACAGCTCAAGCGGCAGAGCGAGGAATCAAACCCGGTTCCTCCAGATTAGAGTACACCTGCTCTTAACCACTACGCCACTGCTGCTCCTTTGCGCACACTTATTATTATTAGCTATTATTATTATTGCTATTGTGATTTAATTTTGTTTGGTATCACAGCTGCCAGTTCTTCAGCTGGTTGGCTTTCCATCACAACTCGATGACGATGATTGTTATTATTATTGTTATTATTATTATTAAGTTTGAATGCTGCCCTTCCCCTTAATGGCATCAGAGAGACTTCCAACATACAATGTACACAATAGACACAATAAAACTATACATTAAAATCAACCGACAGATAGCACCTAAAACATACTGCATTTATATACAAAATACTGAAAAAGGAGGGGAGAAAGGTGGAAACAAGATGGGAAGGGATGGGGAAGAGAGGAAGAGGGGACAGAGGAAAGCCATCTGCGTGATGTAAAATGCAGCTGCCTCAACCACAACAAAATAGTTCAGGAAGGTGCTTAAATGAAAAGAATTGGACTGTGGACTATACTACATTGTATAGCCGTGGTGGCGAACCTTTGGCACTCCAGATGTTATGGACTACAATTCCCATCAGCCCCTGCCAGCATGGTCAATTGGCCATGCTGGCATGGGCTGATGGGAATTGTAGTCCATAACATCTGGAGTGCCAAAGGTTCGCCATCACTGTTGTATAGTATGTATTGCCCTGACCTGGATGGCTAGCTTGATCTCACGAGATTGTGACTGCTTAGCAAGGAAAGCCCTATTTAGTTCAGGGATAGGAGGCAACCAAATAAGTCTAAGTTTGCTACACAGAGGAAACCAATGACAAACCACCTCTGAATGTCACTTGCCTTGAAAATCCCATGGGGGTCGCCATGAGCTGGCTACAGCATGACCACATTTTCTATCACCACCATCTTATCTATCGGCATCATCTTGTTCACACTGCATTATATTCTAAGTCATACCATTTCTGCACTGTTTAATTTCTCATGTACGCTTTGTTTCAGGTTTCTGTTATCTTCACCCTGTTACATTGTTTCTAAGGTTGCTTTATATCGTACGATCTGGAAAGGGGGACTACAAACAATATAAAATGAATGGATGAGTTAAAAGGAATGAATGAATTTCTCACCCCTCCTTGGTGGAAAGAGAAAGTTTTGATTTACTTTCTGGCCGCAGAACTGCAGAAAGAACGAACTTGGATGACACCGAGGCCCCTTCCGCACACGCAAAATAATGCGTTTTCAAACCACTTGCACAACTGTTTGCAAGTGGATCTTGCCATTCTGCACAGCTTCAAAGAGCACTGAAAGCAGTTTGAAAGTGCATTATTCTGCACATGCGGAATGAGCCTGAGAGACCAAGGGAAGGAGGCAAGGGGTTTCAAAGATCACGCTGATGTAGCTACACTTGAGATATTGTGTGTCAGTGTGCAAGCCATCAGCTGAGTGCAAGCCAGTGTGCAAGCCATTCAACTCCTACATTTTGAAATAAATATGTCTACCTAATTTCCAAGCCAGTGACCAGCCCAAGACCATCTTACAAAACTGATGCTTTGTGAAAGAACCAGATTCGGGTCCAGAAGACCAACAAGGTTTCCAGGGTATAAGGAGACATTTGACTTTCAAAAGCTAATACCCTGGAAATCTAGTTCATCCTTAAGGTGCTATTAGAGTCAGACTTGTTCTACTGCAGACTAACCCTGCAGCTCACCTGGTGCTCTATGGGATGCCCATAAAAGCATAGGAACCCTGCAGGATCAGATTAATGAACCATCTAATCCAGCATCCTGATTCTCATAGATGCCCTGGAAGGTCTACAGCTATGGCCCTCCAGATGTTCATGTACTACAATTCCCATCAGCCCTGCCACTTAGCCATGCTGGCAGGGGGCTGATGGGAATTGTAGTCCATGAACATCTGGATGGCCATAGTTTGAAGACCCCTGGTCTACAGTTTGGAATTATCCCTCAAGTCAACCTGGTTTTGTAGGCAAAGGCTCAAAACATATTCTTCTCTTGTTCTAGGGTGGCCTCCACTGACAGTTGCTACAAAGAGGACACGTTGTTTACTGAAAGTACCCTTATACAACTTCCACGATGCAGACAACTCGTACTGGGCTGGTTCCTGCTACTCCTCTCAGCCAAATACAGATCCTTGGTGCAGGAAACTTCATCTGGCTCAGAGGCCCCTTCCGCACACGCAAAATAATGCGTTTTCAAACCACTTTCACAACTGTTTGCAAGTGCATTTTGCCATTCCGCACAGCTTCAAGGAGCACTGAAAGCAGTTTGAAAGTGCATTATTCTGCATGTGCAGAAGGAGCCTGAGCTTAGCTGAGTGGAACAATAGGACACAACTCACCTCTCCAAAATAAGAGGAGAACAAGGACAGAATTAGCTTCAAACCACGGCAGTGCAACTTACCGTGTGCCTCTCTGCGAAGGTGGCGTAGATGACTTAGTCCCGTGGGTTGTCATTGACTGGGAAAAAGAGACCTTATATACTGTGTATCTGAACCTCGTGGCAATGCCCTGCTCCAGGGGAAAAAATAATAATAACACCTAATTCAGACACGGCCCAATGAAGCTTCCTGCAGTTCTTTCCCCAACTGATCATTAAAAAAAAAAAATAGCTTCTCCGCAATGGTGTTAGCTGCTGGCAAGTTAGGAAACTCATCCCACTAACTCCCAAGTGGAAAAAACAGTTTATCTTGCAATTTATGAATCTGTTATTACGTCTGCTCGATGCTTCTGAGAAGACTTGACTTTCAGGAATGTGTGGAAAGGATGGCTTTCCCTCACGTCCCGTGACACTGACCACAGAAGGACCTGTTAGCCTGCTCCTCATACTGTGAAGTATGGGATGCCTGCCTCTAGGTGAGACATGGGGAATCCCCCAGAATGACAGCTCATCTCCAGACTGCGGAGATCAATTCCCCGGAAGAAGATGGATGCTTTGGAGGTGGACTCTGTGCCATTGTACTCCACTGAGGTCCTCTCCAGAAGCCAACCTGGAACTGGCAACCCTTTCCCCCACACCCTGCAGTAGGAAAGAAGAAGAAGAAGAAGAAGAAGAAGAAGAAGAAGAAGAAGAAGAAGAAGAAGAAGAAGAAGAAGAAGAAGAAGAAGAAGAAGAAGAAGAAGAAGTTGAACCTTTCAGTAACAAGAGGCTCAGACTTTCTTAGATGGCTTCATCTTAGATGGCTTCATTCTTAGATGGGAAGCCATCTAAGAATTTCTGAGCCTCTTGTTACTGAAAGGTTCCTCTTCCTCTTCCTCTTCCTCTTCCTCTTCCTCTTCCTCTTCCTCCTCCTCCTCCTCCTCCTCCTCCTCCTCCTCCTCCTCTTCTTCTTCTGTCTTGTCTGAGGAGGTACCCCCACATTTGATTCGACTTCATTTTTGGAGGACTGAATTTGGGGGGCTATAGTCCCAAAGGCTTCGGTTTTACAGTTGTGATGATGGTCCACCAGATACTTCTCTGCAAGAGCAGGGAGCACCCTTGTGAAATCTACAGCATGCTTTCTCTACAGGAACATACCTATGCATCAAGAACACCATTGTTGGCCTCGCTGTACAGTTCACATCTTCAGAGATAGATGTGGGGACTTTGGTGAAGCTGTGTCTGCGTCTCAGAGCTGGGAGGGCTGTATTGGCCCACTTTGGCTCCCCCCCTCAATGCAGAAAATCTATGGGTAGAACAACTTTCAAAGATGGCGGTCCAACCTTCATTTGAAGACTTCCTGTGAGCAAGTGTTCCTCCTACCCCATAAGAAGTTCCACTGGGGAACTGCTGTTACTGTTACAAAGTTTCCCAAATGAACATCTACTCTCCTACCTTCCAAGCCCTTTCAATCTAGTCTTCAGTCCAGTATTTTCATTCTTTCCTATGAGAACCCTTTAGGTATTTGAAGAGTACGGTCTCCCCTCAATTTTGTTTTGTCCAGGTTGAACATCCCAAAAAGTTGATTGCATGACCCATTTGCCAGATGTTTCTTCAAGGTGGCCAGAGCTTCTGCATTGGCAACAAACCTCTTGATCCCCTCTAATGTTGCCTTTCTGCCCAGCAGCCCAGCAACCCAGCTGGGCGGAAATTATTGAGGGAATTTTGAAGGGTGATAAGCATCCCCGCCAATGCCACGAAGTCTCTTCTGGAGTGACCCAGAAATGATGTCATGATGTCAGACATCGTGACAGACATCTAACATCTGTCCCAAACTCTATGGTTAACCCACAGAGATGAGAATAAATGTGAGAGCAGTGATTCTCAACCAGGGTTCCGTGGTACCCTGGGGTACCATGAGCACGTCCCAGGGGTACCATGACAATGCTACCGCCTGCCCCCCCCCACCGGAATCAAATGGATTTTGAAGGGGGGGGGGTTGGAAGCTTCATGGGCTCCCTTTAAACAAACAGCATTGTTTTATTTGCCTAAATTTGGTGTGGATTGGAGGGGGTAGATTTAAACGGAGCTCTCCCTTTAAATCCCCCCAATCCATGTCAAATTTAGGCAAACAAACAACGTGGCTGTCAATGCTGCTTTCCCTCCCCTCCCCCTGCTTGCCACTCCCCCCACCTACAGGCCAAAACCGAAAAAAACCTAAAAAATGCCAAAAAAATCAAATGAACCTCAGGGGTACCCTGAGATATGAAGAGCGAGGTCAAGGGTACCATGATGTCGAAAAGGTTGGGAAACACTGTGTTAGAGTATTGTCAAAGGTTTCATGGCCAAATGAACTGGCCGGCATAGCTATTGTGGGGCTGTGTGGCCATGATCTGGTAGTTCTTGCTCCTCACCTGCATCTATGGCCAGCATCCTCACAGACATGTCACAGGAAAGTGTGTTTCACAGTGCCATGGAGAGAAACGCGTTTCTCCATTACATGCCTCTGAAAATGCCATAGATGTGGGCAAAATATTAGGAGCAAAAACTACCAGACCATGGCCACACAGCCTGGAAAACTCACAACGGCCAAACGTTAGAGTATCACTAGCAATGCAATGACGTCACTTCCAGATCGCATTGGAAGTGACATCACGGTATCAGTACTGTGCGGATTGCACCTCCACTTTCCCCAACTACTCTACCCCTTCAGGTAAGACTCCTGCCAATTACTAGCCTTTGGCGGGCTAGCCTACTCTCTCTAACTACTTTATCCTTTCTACCTTCATAACAATAGTGAAATGGCCAAAGGTCATCCAGTGATCTTCCAAGGTAAGTGGGGACATAAACTTGGGTCTCCTTAACCATAACATGAAGCTAACTTACTACACCTTGCTGAATCGCAGGCTCTGATTAGCAGCATTTCACATCTTGTCATTTAGGTAGCCAGTCAAACCAGCTTTGGCCAGAGATACTTTACACTGTTGGTCCAAGCATGAAAGAAAAGCCGGTTATTCCTGCAGATGTGTTTGAGGATGCTGACAATGATCAAAGGCGGGTGGGGACAGGCCACAAATGTGTCTACCTCAAAGGCCCTTTCCAGACATTACAGTGAATGCAAGACTGACCTGCATTGTTTCTCCACCTGGTTGTGGAACAAGCCAACGCAGGTTTAATTGAAAAGTAAAGAACAGAAGAAGCTTTTCGCTCCTGTAAGGAGTCTCAAAGTGGTTTACAAATTCCTTTCCTTCCTCTCCCCACAACAGGTGCCTTGTGAGGTATGTGAGGGTGGAAGAGTTCTGAGAGAACTGGAGCAGCAGTGGCGTAGGAGGTTAAGAGCTCATGTATCTAATCTAGAGGAACCGGGTTTGATTCCCAGCTCTGCCGCCTGAGCTGTGGAGGGTTATCTGGGGAATTCAGATTAGCCTGTGCACTCCCACACACGCCAGCTGGGTGACCTTGGGCTAGTCACAGCTTCTCGGAGCTCTCTCAGCCTCACCTACCTCACAGGGTGTTTGTTGTGAGGGGGGAAGGGCAAGGAGATTGTAAGCCCCTTTGAGTCTCCTGCAGGAGAGAAACGGGGGATATAAATCCAAACTCTTCTAGCTCAAAGTCACCCAGGAGGCTTTCTGTGTAGGAGCAGGGAAACAATTCCAGTTCACTGGATAAGAGTTCACTGCTTGTGTGGAGGAGTGGGGAATCAAACCCGATTTTCCAGATTAGAGTCCACCACTCTTAACCAATACATCAAGCTGGACCAATTACTTGAGTAAATGTGGAGTTTAAATCTGAACTTTTTTTTTCAAGACAATTGGAAACCTTCGACAGAATGCCTTTTGAAAACCTATTCAAATAGAGGAGTAGTGGCAGGGTTTGAAATTTAAAGAAAACAGTAGATTGTAACCAATAGAATGCACACGAAATAACTGTTGAATTAATGTCAAAGGCCATTTCCACACGGCCACTCTGGGGCTTGGGTCGGCATACATGATGTCGACCCAACCCCCCGGGAACGATAGGGAAGATGGCGCCGCGGAGCGCCGTCGCCCAATCGACGTATCTTCCATGAGTCGCAGGGCGGGGGGGCATGTCCCCAGGCCTCGGCGACGCACCAGACGGTCGCAGGAAAGGTAAGTCGATCGGGAAAGGGGGGGAGGGATGGTGCCTTCCAGCCACTGCTGTTCGCATGGCAGCGGCTGGAAGCTGCCGTTTTCCAAAAACCTCGCTTGGGGAGCGAGGTGGGAAAATGGCGGCTTCGCACCGCTGGGGAGGAGCGAGGGCAGCACAGCTGCAAAGCAGCTGTGCCCCCCATGCGAACAGCTCCCTAGGGACGGTGTTTTTGCCGTCCCTAGGGCGCTATATACAGCCCATGTGGAAAGGGCCTGAATTATATATGCACAAATCTCTTTTAGTCAAAGATGAGACAACTGGAAGTCAAAATATGATTTGCAGTGGGTTGTGTGGGTTTTTAATTTTTGTTTGACGTTTGTATGTTTTGATGGTTGTGGTGGGTTTTCTGGGCTGTGTGGCCGTGGTCTGGTGGATCTTGTTCCTAACGTTTCGCCTGCATCGCTGGCTGGCAGGGTACTGCTATGTCAATGATGAACACTTTCTTGTCCTTGGTCACTGTGATGTCCGGTGTATTATGTGCCAACAGGATTTGTCCCACAGGATTTTGACCTTCTCATTTTCCATGACTTTCTCTGGACAATGTTCCCACCAGTTTTTAGCCATCCTAATGTTGTAATTCTTGCATATATTCCAGTGGATCTTCTGGGTCACTGAGCTGTGACTCTGTACTGTTTCCAGTTAGGAGCCGAGTCCATACTCTATCAGCTCTACCAGCATGGCCAATTGGCCATGCTGACAGAGGCTGATGGGAATTGTAGTTCCTGAACATCTGGAGAGCCGCAGGTTCCCTACCCCTGGTCTAGGCCATCTTTTTGAAGCTGAATACATAATGTACAGTTTTGTCAGTTTCTTTGCACAATCTGCACTTTGAATCAACTGAAAATTTTTCAGTTCTGGCCTTGATCATATTTGTCCTAATCGTCTGCTCTTGAGCAGCTAAAATCAGGGATTCCTTTTCCTTTTTCAGAGTTCCTGTTGTTAACCACAGCCAGGTCTTTTTGTTGGCCACCTTGTCTGATCTTTTCCAGAAATTGGCTGTGCAGTGCTTTTTTTGTGCCAACTTTCAGTCTTTTTTCCTCACATTTTTTCCTGCATTCCTGTTCGGTTCTCTGGGCTTTCAGTAAATGCCTGATCTTTGCTTCAATCAATGCTGTTTCTTGATTTTCATTCAAATAATTGGCCAGTGCATGTTTGTCCTCTTCCACCATTTGCATTACTTGCAGTAAGCCTCTGCCCCCAGTTAGCTTCTGCCCCCAGGGAAGGTACAGAGGTGGGATCCAGCAGGTTCTCACCAGTTCCAGAGAGTGGGTTACTAATTATTTGTGTGTGCCGAGAGGGGGTTACTGGTTGGGTCCGTTTTCCGTTAGAAATTCCATTAGGTCCAAAAATCATAAAGTCCTGTTGTTTCCTATGTGGCTGGTTAGCGAAGGTAGAAAACGGGATAATTCTCCCTGTTAGGCTGTTTTTAAAACATGTTTCAGAAATATGGTAAAGTTCCTTGTTTGAGGAAAGTATCCTTCTTTTGATTTCTAGAAACAAAATTAAGTATTTGAAAGTATTAAGTGTTTGACAGGCAGTCAATTAGAGGAGAAGTAGTTGTTTCTGTGGGCAGTAGACAACAGAACTTGCTATAATGAGTTTAAATTATGGACAGAAAGATACCAGCTGGAAATCAGGAACTTTTTTGTTTACAGTAAGAGTTTTTTACAGTAACAGATAAATGATTAATGCCCCGCCCCCAGAATGCCCGGCCACACCCCCGTCATGCCCCACCCATCCCCATTGGCACTACGCCACTGTTTGAATCCCACCACCATGGGAACCTGTTACTAAAAATTTTGGATCCCACCACTGGGAAGGTATAATCTATCAGTATCACTGCGTGGGTGTAAGGCATGGTGCTTTGTCATAAACTTCTGAGTTTTTCTATCCAATCCATTCAAATCAGCTTGTGTCCAGTTGATGATTCCAGCGGTGTTTCTGATGACAGGTATGGCCTTGATGATGTTGATGGCCTTGATGAAATTCCCACTGTTTAATTTGGATTTCAATATTTTCCCGACCCTCTGGATGTATTCTCTGCTGGCCATGGTCTTCACTTGCCCCTGCTTGACATTAACCTGCTGCAAAAGGCCCAGGTATTCATAAGCTTCCTTTTGGTTGTACTTAATTAGTTGGCTGTCAGGCATTTCTATGCCATCACTCTCTGTGATCTTGCCCCTCTTTATTGCCACAGTGGCACGTTTTTCCAGGCCAAACTTTATCAAAATGTCTGTGCTGAATACTTGGACTGTGTTCACTAGTGACTTGATTTCTGTGTCTGATTTCCTGTAGAGCTTCAAATCATCCATGTACAGCCAATGTGATTTTTTTTCTGAGTTTTTGGCCATTTGATATCCCAACTTTGTTTTCCTTAAAAACACTGGCCCTTTCCGCACGGGGGGATTATGGCGCCCTGGGGATGGCAAAAACGCCGTCCCCAGGGAGCCATTTGCACAGGGGGCGCAGCTGCTTCGAAGCCGCCATTTCCCAACCTCGCTTGGCAAGCAAGGTTTATGGGAAACAGCGGCTTGGAGCCGCTGCCGTGTGAATGGCAGCGGCTTCCAGGCGCCTTCCCTCCCCCCACAACCGGGCGACTTACCTGTCCTGCAGCCCTCCGGCGCATCGCCAAGGCCTGGGGACACACCCCCTTTGCCCTGCAACTCTGGAGCGGTCGCGCAGGGCAGGGGGGCATGTCCCCTGGCCTCGGCGACGTGCCGGAGAGCCACAGGACCGGTAAGTCGATCTGACAACGGCGCTGCTCTGCGCTGTCGTCTCGGCCGATTCTGGGACCGTTCATGCGCAAATGTCACGAGCAAACATGTTATTGTCCTGTAGTTTTCAGATGTTGTCCCTTCGGCTTGATCTTTCTGAATCTTTCTGTATCTTCTTAGTTGTTAGTCATTCATCGATTTCATCATTAATGCATGGTTTCACTGAATTGTTTGGCCTTTATTGGGTGTAAACCGGTCAGATATTTGAGCCAGAAGCCATGCTGTCGATCATGTCCAAGTGATGTCCAGTTCTTCACTTCCTTGACTACGTTTTATCATATCAGTTGTTATTTCCACCTCTTGCATTTGTTTTTAGCCCATGCCTTTCTCAAAATCTTTTATCTACTTTGCCTTTGCCAGGGACGGCACCTAGTTGATTGAGTTGCATTCCTAACTCCAGGCCATGGCTATATAAAATATAGACGGCGATTGTATCTAGGTGATTGAGATGCATTCCTGTCAATGTAACTGCTTTTAGATATATGAGCTCTGGCTGTCAAATGCAACCACTGTGTTTATGGAACATTCTTTCCTTGATCTTACTTTCATGGCTTCACATGCTTGGTAGATAACTAGGCTTCTCCCTGACACTTTCTACTCCCATGGGAAACGGGATGTTTCTGTTGTTCTGTGGGGGTAGAAGCCCAAGTGGCTTTATCTCTATCTGTCACTGACCTTGGGGCGCTCTTAGGCTCTGATGTAACTTTTTCTCATATTCTTTGGGAAAACGGGAAGGGAGGGGGTTGTTTCTGAATAAAGGGGATACCAAAAGCCAGGTCTGGCAGAACTAGTTTCTTGCAAGCTGGGTGCTGCATTACTTTTTCAATAAAAGTTACTGATCAACAATCCAGAGCCTTTTTATTGATTCAAAGATCAAGACTTAACAGGCTTATTGCTGTAATCCTTCTCATTTCCCCCCAGATCTTTCCAAATCCAAAGAGTTGCAATTTTTTCTAGGAGGTTTTTTTTGCTTTCAACATTGATATTTGTGTTGAGGCTTTGTAGAAACAACTTGGGTCTGATCGAAATTGCTGATTTTGTCTGGACTGGATGATTCCTGCTTCGTATTTTCTCAATTTTTCCCCACTATGGCTGTTATTTGTTGTTTGGTGATCTCCAGTGCTTTTTCAGTTGTTCTAGTGTCTAGCCAGTTCCTTCTAATTAATTCTTTCATGACCTTGCCACATTTTAATCTTTGTTTCTTCATCTTTTTTCATCTGAGCTTAGTTTTTGTAATCTTCTATTCAGTTGAATTTGCTACTTTGGTTTTGATGTCTGATTTATTTGGGTTTAGATGTTTCAATGCCCAGTTCTCATGTGAGCACTGCAGCCATGCTGTAGATGAGCTGATTAGTTTGTTTGATGGAAATTATTTTAATTGTCATCAGTGCCTTTTTTGCATCCCTCATTATGAATGCCAGGTCTTTTTTGGACACTGTTTTCAATGCTGGAAGCCATTGACTTCCCTCATGTGACTGCTCATACATGATGATCTCTTCTCTCAGTTCTTTTTCTCTTTCTGTCAGTTCATCAGTTGTTTCCATGGTGGCTTTCTCTGATGGTTGCACTATTATCTCCTCTCCTGTATTGGCATTTTCATCTGGCAGTTCTACTATTATATCTCCTGATGTTTCTGGAGTATGTACTGTTCTTTCTTCTGATGTTACAGTTGATTTATTTTCACAGTTTTCTGGATTTCTTCCAATTCTGTCTCTGCTGCTGCTGCCACCGCTACTACTACTACTACTGTCATGCCCCCACAGAGGAATTTGTTATCTCCACTTTAAGCTTCAGTTTCCCCATAGTTAGCATGGTTTTACTTCATTGTTAAGTCTTCTATAAGAGGGATTTTAGTTAGCCCCTGTCCCTTTAAGACATTTTCCCAATAGGCAGTTTTCTTTCTTTACCCAGCAATCCCTTGTTTTAGTTCTAGTCAGTCAGTCAGAGTGAGGTGCCAAGGGTAGTTGATGACCGGAATATTCGTGACGTCCATATTATTATATGATGGTCTTTAGAGCACAAGTCAAGTTAAAAGCAGTTAGAACTAGAAAAAGACTGAAAGAACAGAAAGGAAGAAAGGCACAGTGGTCTATCTTGAAAGCAGCCAAGAGAAGACACAGTCTGCAACCGACTCAAGTCAAGCAAGTACTCTGACTTAGATAGTCCCAAGGGAGGAGTTAGGGTCTTATTTCTCTCCAGTAATAAACCTATTATAAGAACTGTTGAACCTGGCTTGTGTCTTCCCCATTCTGTCCTAGCCAAGAACAAAGTACCTCAAACAGATATACTGGGGGGGGGGGCATAACAACAACAACTACTACTACTACTAGATCCAGTACTTAGGTTCCTTGGTGTGTTATTTCTGAAATTGTACTGGATTGGAATCAGTCGCCACTTGGAAGCTTGTTTTATGTTTTAATGTCTAATATTTTTATTGTTTTAAGATTGTTGTAAGCTGCCCCAAGCCCATGAGGGGAGGGGAGGGATATTAAAATGAATGCATAAATAAAAATATAAAAATATGCCTTGAATGGAACATGAGAATTACTCAACACTGGCATCTGCAACTTGGAAAACTTCTGGAGATTTATGGGGAGTGTCTGGGGAGGATGGAGCTTGCAGAGGACAGGCAGGGATCATCAAGGATGTGATGCATTAGAGTTCATCCACCAAAGCGGTCATGTCCTCCAGAGAAACCGACAGGTTTGACAACCTGCAGGTGAAGCTTGGAAATTTCCCAGAAACCACCAATCTTCACACCCACCTCTTCATGACACGGTAGATAGGAAGACTAAAAGGTACAGAAGGAGAGGTGGATGAGGGAGGGCTCAGGTTCAGGTTGACAACCTCCAGCAGATGATTGGACATCTACTGGGGTTACAACTGGTCTACCAGCAACAGAGGTTAGTTAATCTGGAGAAAATGGCAGCTTTGGAATAGAGGCCCTTTCCGCACGGGCCGTTTACAGCACCCTAGGAATGGCAAAAACACCGTCCCTAGAGAGCTGTTAGCATGGGGGGGGGCGCGGCTGCAAAGCAGCCACGCTGCCCTCGCTCCCCCCCAGCGGCGCGAAGCCGCCATTTTTCCACCTTGCTCCCCAAGTGAGGTTTTTGGAAAACGGTGGCTTCCAGTCTCTGCCGTGCGAACGGCAGCGGCTGGAAGGCGCCATCCTCCCCCTTTCCCGATCGACTTACCTTCCCTGCGACCTTCCAATGCGTCGCCGAGGCATGGGGACACACCCCCTTTGCCGTGCAACTCTGGAGCAGTCGCGCAGGGCAGGGGGCATGTCCCCTGGCCTCAGCAATGCGCCAGAAGGTCGCAGGGAAGGTAAGTCGATCGGGTGACGGCATTACCGGGATCGTTTGTGCGAACGGTCCTGGGGGGGTTGGGTCGGCGTCATGTATGCTGACCCAACCCCCAGCGTGTCTGTGCAGAAGCAGCCATAGAGTCTGTGGCATTATGTTTTGCTGAGCTCCCTCCCCTCTTCAAATCTCTGCCTTCTCAGGCTCCACGCCCAAAATCTCCAGGTATTTCCCAGCCCAAGTTGTCCATTCTAGCTTGAGTCCGTACCATGTCATTGATTTATGTACCATATAATATTTATGCGTGTGCCTTTGTTTAGATTACACCATTTATGTGTGTTCCTTTGTTTAGATTACAGCTTTTTCCCCTGCAAATGTGGTATTTTTTTTCAGGTTTGTAGAAGGAACTCTCTTTTTTGTTCATGGCTCCAGTCTCTGGGTTTAAGTATCCACAGATTCAGCCATGTTTAGATATTTTGATGGATTTCTATTGTGCCATTCCAGTGCTGTTGCACATCCAGTGGTGGGATTCAGCAGCTTCGCACCACTTCGGCAGAACCGGTTGTTAAAATGGTGCTTGTAAACAACTGGTTGTTAAATTATTTGAATCCCACCACGGTCTACATCTATATATCTGTCAGTCTGTCACATTTTATCCCACCTGTCCTCTAAGACATTAGGAGCAGTACACATAGTTGTTCCCATTCTGCATTGTCAAATAGGCTGAGATTTCATTTAGAGGAGAGAGAGAGAGAGAGAGAGAGAGAGAGAGAGAGAGAGAGAGAGAGAGAGAGTCTGTTCCATCATCATTCCATGAGCTTGGTGACAGAATGGGAATTTGAGCTTGTGTCTCCCCCATTCATAGTCCATAGCATTTTTCAAGGCACATCTGTGCACACATGCTGTGCAAACACAGAGGGGAAACATGGGAAACCGGGTAAATTTTGGAGGGACTGTGGCTCAATGATAGAGCATCTGCCTGGCAAGCAAAAGTCCCATGTTCAGATCTGCAATTAAAAAGATGGACCAAGGACCTGAGGACCAGGAAAGTTACCCGGGCTGCAGAAACTGTACAAGAAACATTTGCTAGTGAGCTTCGCACATACGGGAGCAGAACTAGCCAATAGAAACACACGCTCACACATGCATGGGCAATAGAATTGCATGGAGATCTCCCAGAATTACAACAGATCTCCAGATGACTGGGACTAGTTCTGCTGGAGAAAATGGTTGCTCTGGAGGGTGGATTCCATGCTTTTATACTCTGCTGAATTTCCTCTTCTCCTCAGTCCCAGCCCTTCTCAGGCGCCATTCCCAAATCTCTAGGAATTTCCCAACCATGACCTGACAACACTCACATGTAGCGAAGTGGTAAAAACTGATATGAGTGCATTCGCCAACTGAACATCAAAATCCCAAAGGACATGCATGCCAGACACCATTATTGGATTCTATATTTTTTGACAATGGACTCCACACAAAGCAGAATTGTGCTTGCTCATTAGGGGAACGGCTCTGCCTTCTCTTGTTAAATAAATTTCACTCAGACTCTCAGAATGAGGCATTTGCACACAATTGAGATGTGTGAATGCTTTGATGTTAAATTAGTACAAGTGCTAATTTATGGCATTCCCCCCCCATGATGCACCTCTCTTATGTCTAATTAAGTGGGTTATGTTTTGCACATTATCTCTGCAACCTGATTTCAGCTGGTCTTTCTAAAACTCCTCTCACCTTCTGAATTGAAAAGGAGGGATGGTGGATCTTCATCCTCATTTGTATCTGATGAAGTGAGTTTCGGTTCAGGCTAGTCTCTATGGCACTACCAGACTTGAACAGTGAACAGGCTGTGAGTTCACCCAGCATCTATTGTCGAAGGCTTTCACGGCCGGAATCACTGGGGTGCTGTGTGGCTTCCGGGCTGTATGGCCGTGTTCTAGCAGCATTCTCTCCTGACGTTTTGCCTGCATCTGTGGCTGGCATCTTCAGATCCTCTGAAGATGCCAGCCACAGATGCAGGCGAAACATCAGGAGAGAATGCTGCTAGAACACGGCCATACAGCCCGGAAACCACACAGCACCTCACCCAGCATCTGTTTGCCAGTAAGACAAACTGGTCCAGTGGAAGGCCAAACTGGGCTATGATCTAGGAAGGTGACTGATAAAATCTCACCTAAGCAACATTAATGCTGTTTCCAGATGTAATACGGCATGTGTGTAATTCTGGTCTACCTTACAGGGTTGTTAGAGACACTGCCACAATGACACTCAGGAAGTATTTGGACAACAGGCAGCATCAACAAATCGCTAACATATATTTATTCATTTACAATTTTTTTCAGCTTTCCAGAAGTTATCAAAAGTCCTTTCGGAGTTTGTTTTTTTAAAAAACATGTTGTTTACAATTTATCCTGTCTCCAAGGTCAGGATGAACAGAAAAAAAATCTGAAGAAATTAAAACCTTCATTTCAGCACAAGGGATGATTCCTCAGGCGAGGATCTGACAAACAACAGGTGTGGTAGGAAACCTGTTTTTGGAGTTGCACGACTTCAGAACATAGGTAGGAACTTCCATGGCTGAAGGTTTTCCCTGTGGGGAGGAAAATTCCTTTCTTTCTGAAAACTACCATGTGAGGAAGATGGATAGGCCGCAATCTGCCTTGAAGAGCCTAAGGTGTGTGGAAAGGCTGCACAATAACATTTTAAATTAATGAACCCTTTGATATGCTAGCTTTCTTGTCAGTAGATTTCTTTTTTAAAAAAAACGAAGTAGCAGAATGAGCCCCAATCTCCACTTTGAAGTGGTACAAAGTGCCTGCAGGCTTATCATCTCAACTGCTCTTGCTGAGAAATGAGCCCTTGTGATTACAGGTTGTTGGTCATCATAAGAAAAAAAAGAAATAGCTTGTAGACCACGATGAAAATGGAAACTTGCTGGGCTACCTTAGCCTCCACCCTGGCAAGGACAGGCCTCCAAGGAATACGAGGGGCATGACACAGAAGCAGCCAATGGCAAACTACCTCTGAACATCACTTGCCTTGAAAACCCTTTGGGGTCACCCTGAATCAGCTGTGGTTTGAGGACAAAATATGGATGTATTGGCTTTTTTATTTATATTCTACTTTGTGTCCTCAAATGCTTTCCCTATTCCTATCCCCATCCTTATTCCTATCCATATTCCTATCCCTAATCCTATCCCCAACCCTAACCCTAACCCTATCCCTAACCCCACTCCTATCCTTATCCCTAACCCTATCTCTATCCTTATCTCTAACCCTATCCCAAACCCTATCCCTTTCCATGTCCCTATCCCTAACCCTAATTAGAGTGGGAGACTTCCTGCTTAAGTGGCATTGCTAAGTAGCACTGCTGTATGGCAGACTGCTGCTGTTGCTGGTGGTGGTGGGGAACTGGGGGAAGAGAAGGAAAATGTGCAGTCCTAGTTAAGTCCAGAAGTTATATCATGCCACTCTAGGATTCAGAGGAAACTGGTAAAACCATTGGATTTTGGCTGAATCCTAGATTAATGTGAAAAACCTGTTTCACCCTAGAAACAAGGCCACACCTTCAATGGGACAGTGCCCCATACCTTTGCTCCCTGGTCCCCTGCTGGCTGTCAGTCATCATCTATCCTCTAGCTTCTGTACATGTTACAAAGTCCATGTATTTATTGGGCAATGAAGCAGATGTTCTGATATTCTGCAAGAGTTTTTTTCTTTCCCCTGTGTTATGCATTCCCTTTTCTCATTGCAGCTATAGCCTTCTTTTTCTTGTCTTGCCAGGTTGCTGTTAGCTCAGTTGCAGCCACATGAGAAATGAGATTTCACTAATGGATCTAGCCAGATTTCGCCATTCTACTACCTGTTGTCTCGTTGCCTTGTATATTTCTTCCACACTTTATCTGAGTCAGATGTTCTTTGCAGCATCCTCCCAATGATTGATTGAGGATACGTTTGCTGAAGTCCACATAACATTCATCTGTATATGTAGCTGAATTGTAATCCATACTTCTGTGGTATATCTCTAATGCTAATGTAGCCAAATGCATACTCGCATCAAAAAAATTCCTGGACACACCCAGAGGAAACACGTACAGTTTGTTCCAACAAAGGCAGAACAGTGTTTTGGAAGTGAATTCCTAGCATAGAAAAATTGGGAATCAAATAATTGCTACCACATCTGAGGGCAATTTATCCCACAAGTGAATTGTTGGTTTGGGTGAATGCCAAATTCTGTACCCAAACTGTAGTGCTGGCACATCAAGGCTGCTCTTCCACTTTCTTATGATAGGCCATCTCAGAATATCTGTGTGCTTTGTTTCTGTGAATGGCCATTGATGCACATATTGCCCAGCTAGGGCCCTCCGCTCCTTGGAGGAGTGTCTGCTGGAAATCCCCTGCCCAAAACAGATCCGGCTGGCCTCTACAAGGGCCAGGGCTTTCACAGCCCTGGTCCCTACCTGGTGGAACAGGCTCCCTAAGGAGACCAGGGCCCTGCGGGACCTTCAAAGTTTCCACAGGGCCTGTAAAACAGACGTGTTCCGCCAGGCTTTTGGCCAGCCAGGATAGCCATGTCATCCAGGGCCCCTGTGGATGGGGTTGGGGGGAGGGAACTGTCGCCATTTGATTGTTTTAAATTACAGATGGAACTACTGTTTTATATTTTATTGTATGTTTTAATTATGATGTACACCGCCCTGAGCCTACTGGGGAGGGTGGTCTAAAAATAGAATAAATAAATAAATAAATAAATAAGGTTTCCTTAAATTTGAGCGCACATTCCGTTGGGGTTTGAGTCTTGGTTATGCACACATTTTCCCCTCTTTGGCACTTGCCTAGCTGTTACCTCAGAAAATCCTTACAGTTTCTGCAAGCTCTTTGTGCTACATTTCGTCTCCCCTTTTCAGGGAAAGCAAAGGAGATCACCATGTTAAGCCTTCCTTGGGTTTCTTCGAGCCTCCCTGTCTTTTTCTACCCATACAACAGCAGTTTCTCTCACTCTTCAGACCCCCAGTTCCAGATGATCAGAAGGGCACCTTCTTTAAACATTTATTTTAACGGTGAAGGGGAATCACTGGAGGGGTGAATTCAGTGAAAGTGACAAGCCTGGTCTAGCGAAATAGTGTTAAGCTTAAGATGACAACGACAACAACGAAACATGAAGGTTGAGTGGAAACAGGAATGAGGTGTGCAAGTAGGCAAAATGGGGGTTCAGATTGTCTCGAGTCACTTGGAAGGAGGGTAACCTGTGTAAAGAAAAAACTGTGGGGAAACAAAGGCTCATTCCGCCCATGGAGAATAATGCACTTTCAAACTGCTTTCAGTGCTCTTTGAAGCTGTGTGGAATAGCAAAATCCACTTTCAAGCAGTTGTGAAAGTGGCTTGAAAACACATTATTTTGCATGTGCGGAAGGGGCCAAAGAATGGTGTAAACATGGAAACCACACTGCAAAGCTAAGCTACAGAATCGACTGCTTCTCAGCTACTGGCTAAGTAGTGCACGCATAAATGGCCAATATGCGCATAACACATGCTCTGAGATTTATTTTGTATGTACATAATTTTCCACATTTTAAGTTAATGTTGCAACACATACTTCCGCAGTACTTCCATAATGGTAGTATTCAATGCACACCCTCCCCAAACATGGGTGGTGGGGTTGAGGGGAACATAGTGGAAAAATAGTGGAGAAAATAGTGGGAAAATATAGAACATAAGAACATAAGAACTAGCCTGCTGGATCAGACCAGAGTCCATCTAGTTCAGCACTCTGCTACTCGCAGTGGCCCACCAGGTGCCTTTGGGAGCTCACATGCAGGAGGTGAAAGCAATGGCCTTCTGCTGCTGCTGCTCCTGAGCACCTGGTCTGCTAAGGCATTTGCAACCTCAGATCAAGGCGGATCAAGATTGGTAGCCATAGATCATAAATCTGTCCAAGCCCTTTTTAAAGACCATATACCTGGTCTTATGTTCATTTGACTGTCATGGAAGATTTGGATTAGAGTGCCGTGTTCCAGGTAAATTCCAGTTGGGAAGGCATTCGGAAGTACCTTCATAGGTGAAGTGATTTTCTATCATTCAGCCATGAGCAATGTTTCTAGTCTTTTTGCACTGAGATTTCTTCTTGATTCTGCAGCATGTGAACATTTTTTGAAGGTGAGGAGAAAGGAAATTGGTTGTGGTGTGGGAAAAAAGAAAGAAAGAGATGACAGGAAATGCCTGCAGCCTTCTGATAGGTATGAGCTAGATTGTCTGTATTTCTGTTGGCTAGGAATTATGGGGTTCCATGTGGTTATTAAACCATTACTGTTGCGTAGCCAAATATCTCAAAACAATTTGAAAGGGTGGGAACCATCTCTCTCTTTCTTGAAAGTTTTCACCTAGGTGCTTCCACTTCCTGGTACACCAGTTTTAAGGCCCGTGACTTCAAAGTCTTTGTGTGAACAGATACCACGTGGTATCCTGACACAAAAATGTGCCCACAGGTTGGATTACTCCAGAGAAGCTTCTGTGGTCTCTGTTGGTCTTTCATCCAGGAATGCTTCCATACTCTTCCTGAAATGGTTAGATAGCCTTAATACCACAAAAACCATGATGCTGTAGGAATTTGCATTACTATGGAATGCCAATTTTTTTTGTAGCTGGAACAACTGGAAACCAACAAACAATTAGCGAAGATGAGTCATTGCAACCACAATAATGACAGGAAAAGTTGAAGGCAGTAGAAAAAGTGGAAGACCCAACATGAGATGGATGAGAAGACTGTTTAGGATGATACTTTTGGAAGGATATTCATTCATAGGATCACCATGAATCAGAAACACTTATGGTACTTAACACTCACATCCAGTGCTGAGGGTCCAGCATGTAAGAAAAGTCCTGCTAGATCTGTCCAAAGATCTAGCAAATGTAGCATTTTGTTTTCCACAGTATCCAAGTTGATGTCTCCAGAAGAACCACAGCAGTGGTACAGAGGTCAAAATCCTCTCTCTGGTCATGTCCCTTGCACTTGACGTTCAAAGGTATACTGATTCTAAACATGGAGGATTTATTTTGACATCCTAGCTAATAGCCATCTATAGAGCTTATCCTCCACAAGGATGTCTAAAAGGGTATTACACAGATTCATGGAGGACAGGTTTATTAGTGGCTACTAGCTGTGGTGGTTAACCCCCTCCCCCCGATACATTCAGAGACCGTCAACCTCTGAATCCCAGTGCCAGGAAAAGGCTTGGATTCCATCCCATTGCCACTCCAGAGAAACTGGCTGGCCACTGTGTGAGACAGGATGCTGGACTAGATGGACCACTGGTCTGATTCAGCAGTGTTCTTCTGATGTTCTGATGAAGGCCTCTGCCTCTATGGTGTTGGCCTTCAAGAGGAGCTGGTTGGCCACTGTGTGAGACAGGATGCTGGACTTGATGGACCACTGGTCTGATTCAGCAGTGTTCCTCTGATGTTCTGATGAAGGCCTCAGCCTCTATGGTGTTGGCCAAGAGGAGCTGGTTGGCCACTGTGTGAGACAGGATGCTGGACTTGATGGACCACTGGTCTGATTCAGCAGTGTTCTTCTGATGTTCTGATGAAGGCCTCAGCTTCTATGGTGTTGGCCAAGAGGAGCTGGTTGGCCACTGTGTGAGACAGGATGCTGGACTTGATGGACCACTGGTCTGATTCAGCAGTGTTCCTCTGATGTTCTGATGAAGGCCTCAGCCTCTATGGTGTTGGCCAAGAGGAGCTGGTTGGCCACTGTGTGAGACAGGATGCTGGACTTGATGGACCACTGGTCTGATTCAGCAGTGTTCTTCTGATGTTCTGATGAAGGCCTCAGCTTCTATGGTGTTGGCCAAGAGGAGCTGGTTGGCCACTGTGTGAGACAGGATGCTGGACTTGATGGACCACTGGTCTGATTCAGCAGGGTTCTTCTTTCGTTGCTATTTATTTATGAAAATATATTTATTAAATGTCTTAGTCAGACAGTGCCTGAGGCAATTCAAAGGCCTGTCTTCAGCTGAGAGGAATTTCTTTTACCCTTAAATGCTAATAGTACAAAGGGTGTGAGCCATATTTTGAAGATGACAAATTAAACAGATGCCAGAAATGTTCATCCCTAACTCTCAATAAAAAAGCTGACAAAGAGGACTGGTATCTTGGTTTTCTCATTAATATTTATACATTTCATTTCATTTGTAGACACTGGGAGCAACATGTCTCAGGAAACAGACTTTGGCCCTTTCTGCACGGGCGAAATACAGCGACCCAGGGACAGCAAAAACACCGTCCCTGGGTTGCTGCTTGCACAGGAGGCGCTGCTGCATTGCAGCAGCTCCGTCCTGGCCGCCCGAAAGTGGCATGAAGGCGCCGCTTTTAACCTTGCTACACAAGCGAGGTTTTTGCAAAGTGCCAACTTCCTGTTGGCACAGTGCGAACAGCACCAGTGGGAAGACGCCACTTTCCCCCTCCCCTCCACTCACTGTCCCATCCAGCATCTCTCTGCAGGGCTGCAGAGACCTGCCCACGCTGTCTTCCGACCCCTGGAGGTCGGAGGGCAGCGTGGGCGGGCCCCTGCAACCCTCCAGAGTGACACTGGACAGGACGGTGAGTAGAGGGGGGTGACTGGAGGTGGCTCTGTATGGAGTCACCTCTCTGGCTGAGGGGAAACTCGGGGCTGCTCGCACGCTAGCATGCGAAAGGTCCCCGAGCCTCCATCGGCATAACTCATGCTGGTGGAGGTGCATTTCCGCGTGTGTGCGGAAAGCGCCTATGTGATGTTCTCCTCCATGAACCACGTTTTGACAAAAAAAATTAATTCTGTTATATGAAAGGCCAGCCGTGTTGGCGACGACTCACTTCCAGCCACTAGCCATGAACAACTGACTTCCAGCCAATCACCGCACAACCATGGCTTGGGAGTGGAGCTTACAGAGAACAGGTAAAAAATGACACAAATGTAACAGCAGAATGTGGCAGTTACTGTAAGGAATTCCATAGAAGCAGAAATAAAAGGCTCTTTGGTGTAAAAGACCGTTTATTCAGACATCCTAGAAAGCTCACGTACACGCAGTGGCAGGAATAGATTCTCCCGCCAGAAGCACAGGTTATAACTCTGTCCATCCCATCCCCCCTCCCGATTCCCATGGGAACGGAGGCCTCATCTCCCTCGCAGAGATAAGGTCTCCGCCCGCCAGAAGCTATGGCCCATCGCCTACGGGTGGAGTGGAATAACGTAGTCAGGCCAGGCTGTATGGCTGGACCCGCTCATCAACACCATTGAATTCATTACACTCTGCCTCCCTTAAAGACTCTCTCCCCCAGGTTTGCGAAAGCGGAAAGGTATGCGATGAAACGCAGAAATAAGCGCCGGGGCGTCATTATTTTCGTAAAAAACCCAGTGATTATATCCAGATGAATACCCCACCCTAGAGACTCAATATTGCAAGCGTTTGCGATTAAAACGAGAGTCCAGTGGAGCTGGCGTCAATTTCAGTAATGCTTGTGGCCACTTCAATACCAAGGTAGTCGGTGGGGGTCTCTCCGGGCGAGGTCGAATTGCCAGGCATCGGAAACGTGGAGCCTCCTTTGAGTAAACTGGAATGGAAGTACAAGGTGGGATGGATATTACTTAGAGAATTTCAGGCAAGTCCAACCGGCAGCAGTGACATCATTAATCACTCTTTAGTAATCTGGAAAGGTCCTATGAATCTTTTGCCCAGCTTTGAAAGATTTATGCGACGCTCTCTGAGAATTTTTGGTAGACAAATACACCCAGGCGCCCACACGCAGGGGAAATCTGAAGGTAAGCTTATCCGGGCTTTGAAGCTTTGTGGGAGTCTTTAGCCTGCTGTAAGGCAGTCCTGGACCATTTTTCCACCCCTCAGCCCAGAGATGAAATCCACTGCTGGAACTCCGGAGGATTCAACGCTTCCGCATGGTAGCGTTATAGCGACAATGGGGAAGGACCGACCAGACACAATTTCGAAGCGGGGTGTCTTTTGTGTACTGCTATGAACCGCTTTATTTTCATTATAAGCTTGCATTCTGCAAACGGAATTAGCTTCGCACTCACCATTGTCTTGGTGGTAGGTTGGTGTAACAACGCAAATACTGCTCCAGGGTTCTGTTCGTTCTCTCTGACTCACCGTCACTTTGAACGTGGTAGGGGGCGGCGACCGCCGGGGCGGCCCCCAATAAACTCAGAAAAGCTTTCCAGAACTTAGAAATGAATTGGGGGCCGCGGTCGGAGACCACCTTGAAGGGGGCGGAGTGTAGACGATAAATATGCTGAATGAACAGGCGCGCTAACTTAGAGGCCGGAGGAGGATGGAAGCACATGGGATGAAATGGGGCTTGTTTAGAAAATAAGTCCACCACTCACCCACAAAAAAACCTGTTGCCCTGACTTTCTGGCAAATCCGTAATAAAATCCATGGAGATGACTTCCCAGGGGCGGGAGGCCACCGGGAGAGGTTTCAACAGACCATGGGGTTTTCCCGGAACGTTCTTGGCTTCCGCACAAACAGAGCAACGTTTAATATAAGTCTCAATGTCCTTGCGCATCGCGCGCCACCAAAATTGACGGCGGGCCAAATGCAGAGTCTTTAGGAAGCCAAAATGTCCAGCTGAGCGGGCATCGTGACAGGCCTCGAGAACCTGCTTACGGAGGGGGGGAGGCACGTACCAACAATCCCCCCGCCGCCAAACACCATTTTCCAGGCGCAATTGGGAGTCACCTTCCTCCGCTGGTGGTTCGCGCAGCCCCGCCTCCTCGAGTTCCCGTAGGAAAGGAGAGACCAGACTGGGAATGGGTAGGGGAGGAGGAGCGGATGTCTGAGATCGGGTGACAGCCAGCCCCAATTGGGAGGGGGAGAGAACAGTGCGCGGAATATCCCGTAAGGTAGCTCCACCCCCCTCCCCGGGTAGGCGCGAGAGCGCATCAGCCAGTTTATTGGTTTTTCCGGGGAAAAAATGGACAGTGAAAGAGAAACGAGAAAAAAAATCGGCCCAACGGAGTTGCTTTGCAGACATCTTGAGGGGGGTAGAGAGGGCGGCCAGGTTCTTGTGATCCGACCAAACTTGGAAGGGGTGTTTAGCCCCCTCCAACCAGTGGCGCCAAGTGGAAAGTGCTACTTTGATGGCCGCAGTTTCTTTATCCCCTACAGTCCAGTTGAGCTCAGCACCGGAGAATTTCTTTGACAAATAAGCACACGGAACCAGTCTACCATCTTTATTTCTCTGCAACAGGGCTGCCCCAAGCGCTTTGTCCGAGGCATCCACATGAACCACAAACGGGAGATCTGGGTCGGGGTGTTTCAGGATAGGTTCGGTAGTAAAAGCTGATTTTAAAAGCTGAAAAGCAGTCTGACATTCTTTAGACCAGGAAAGGGGGGCCCCGGGCTTGGCAGCCTGTGGATCTTTACCCTTAGTGCGTAAGAGGTCTGTGAGTGGGAGAGTCAGTTCAGCGAATTGGGGTATAAAGTCACGATAGAAGTTAGCAAACCCTAGGAAAGATTGGAGTTCCTTTCAATTGGTAGGGGCAGGCCATTGGAGAACTGCATCAATCTTAGCAGGATCCATTTTTAGCCCCTCGGGAGAGATCCGGTAACCCAAATAGTCAATAGAGGTTTGATGGAAACAGCATTTAGAAAGTTTGGCAAAGAGGGAGTTGTTGAGCAAGCGTTTCAATACTTCCTGAACCAATGCTTCATGCTCTTCCATGGTTTGTGAATAGATTAAAACGTCATCTAAGTACACCACTACTCCCTTGTATAATAAATCATGGAGAACTTCGTTGATAAGGGCCATAAAAGCTCCGGGGGCTCCACTTAACCCGAATGGCATTATTAAATATTCAAACTGTCCAAATTTCGTGTTAAATGCAGTCAAATGTTCATAGCCTTCCGCAATTCTGACCCTATAGTAAGCTTCTCTCAAGTCCAACTTGGTAAAAATGCGTCCTTTGCCCAATGCATCTAAAAGGTCCTTGATCAATGGCAAAGGGTATTTATTGGACAGGGAGACCGCATTGAGTCCACGATAATCTGTGCAGAGCCGTAAAGACCCATCCTTTTTTTTCACAAACAATACAGGAGCAGCATGTGTGTGTTTGGTAGCCCGCCGTATGAACCCGCGAGCGAGGTTCTTGTCTAGGAAGGCACGAAGTTCCTTCTCCTCATTGGGACTCATGCGGTAGATTCTACCCTTGGGCAGTTGCGCTCCTGGCTGTAATACGATTTTGCAGTCAGTGTCTCTATGGGGTGGCAATTGATCGCATTCTTGCTCCTGAAATACTCTGGCTAAATCCTGGTAAGCCGGTGGAATGCCGGTAGAATCAGGAGCAATTAGAGCGTACATCGCTGATGAAGCCAGGGGGGGGGGGAATGTCAGGAGAAGCCGAGTTTTCCCCCCAATTCATGTGTTCTCCGCAGGGAGGGTCAGTGAATTCTAAGATCCTTTCTTTCCAAATGAATTTTGGTTCATGCAACAACAACCATGGCATGCCCAGAACTATGGAGTGTTTGGCCACTGGCGCCAGAATAAAACTAATTTTCTCCCAATGGTCAGCGCAGCGGAGGAGGACCGGTTGCGTTTTGAACTGAGCCGGTCCTTCGATCCCGAGAGGACTGCCGTCCATTTGGGTGAATGGTATGGGCTTAGCCAGGGGGACTCGGTCTAGACCTAGTTCCTCCGCTACCTGGGGCCGCATTAAACAGTGGGAGCACCCAGAATCTACAAGGGCTGAGGCTATAATGCGAGTATGCTTAGCGGGGTTGGCTAGAAACGCTTGAATCGTAATGGGAGCGCTGCCTTCACTCACCGCATCCGGAGTCGAACCCATATCCATGGGGGCTGAAGAGAGGCAAACAGCTGCTTCCCCCTCCTCTTGGTCGCCTTCGGTAACTCCCTTAGACGAGCCCGTTGGGAGCGGCCCGGATTTGCGTGGTGGCTTGGCAGATGGGGTGCGCGCGGCCGGAGCGGTTGGCTTCTGTTTTTTCGGGCAGTTGGCGGCTAGATGACCTGGTCCTCCGCAGTAAAGACACAATCCCAGACGGCGACGGCGCTCGGAGGTGGTCTCGGTAGAAGACAAGAAAAAGAAGGCTATAGCTGCAATGAGAAAAGGGAATGCATAACACAGGGGAACGCCGGTGCCGCTGGTGTTCTGGTGGGAGTCGGTCCTGCCACAATGTAAGGAATTCCATAGAAGCAGAAATAAAAGGCTCTTTGGTGTAAAAGACCGTTTATTCAGACATCCTAGAAAGCTCACGTACACGCAGTGGCAGGAATAGATTCTCCCGCCAGAAGCACAGGTTATAACTCTGTCCATCCCATCCCCCCTCCCGATTCCCATGGGAACGGAGGCCTCATCTCCCTCGCAGAGATAAGGTCTCCGCCGCAGAAGCTGGCCCATCGCCCGGGTCGTGGAATGTAGTCAAGGCCAGGCGGCTGACCCGTTCATCAACACCATTGAATTCATTACAGTTACTCTTTCTTGTGACTTGCCCTTCTCCCCCACTGCTGAAGAATTACACTGTACTGTCTGCTATGTACTGTCTGCTTGACAACTCTACATGTGAAAGGGATCTGGGAGTCTTAGTAGACCACAAACTGAACATGAATCAGCAGCGTGATGCAGCAGCCAAGAAAGCCAATGCGATTCTGGACTGTATCAATAGGAGTATAGTGTCTAGACCAAGGGACGTAATTGTTTCTCTCTATTCTGCATTGGCTAGACCTCACCTGGAATATTGCGTACAGTTCAGGGCACTGCAATTCAAGAAAGGTATTGACGAGCTCAAACAGGTCCAGAGGAGGGCAACCACAATGGTAAAAGGTCTGGAATCCATGCCCTACAAGGAGAGACTTAAGGAACTGTGTACGTTTAGTTTGGTGAAGAGAAGGTTAAGAGGTGACACGATAGCCCTGTTTAGATCTTTGAAGGGATGTCACGTTGGTAAGGGAGCAAGGTTGTTTTCTGCTGCTCCAGAGACCAGGACCAGGAGTCATGGGTTCAAGGCGAAGGAAAAGAGATTCCACCTAAACATCAAGAAAAACTTCCTGACAGTAAAGCTGTTCGACAGTGGAATTCACTACCTCAGAGTGTGGTGGAGACTCCTTCTGTGGAGGTTTTTAAAGAGAGGCTGGATGGCCATCTGTCAGGAGTACTTTGATTTGTGTTCCTGCATTGCAGGAAGTTGGACTTGATGGCCCTTGGGGTCTCTTCCAACTCTATGATTCTAAGCCTGAGGAGGAGAAGGCATCAGCTTCTCCCAATGGAAGGGTTGAGATTGCTGGCAACTGCAAGTGTGCTGTGAACTGTTGAGTGGCAATACAGGGATCCAGGAAGAGGAAGAGAAGGAGGAGGGAGCTAGTGACATGGGGATGAGGGGGGAGGAAAGGCAGGAGGGGTAGCCCACCTGGTGGCTGCCATTAATCCTTATGTGATGATTCAGGTGTCTGGGAAGAAGAGGAGGATGAGGAGTGAGCTGGTGACATTGGTCCAAAGTGGGAGGAAAGGCAGGAGGGGTTGGTCCCCTCAGTGGATATCATTAACCCCACAGTTTTCTAGAGCCTGTTGTATTTGTTCGTACAATGGGCTTTACTGCCAGTAATAATAACAACAACATTCAGTGACTTCAGTTTCTTCATACATTGGAATCTGACTGCCGTATGAACCAGGACACAACAGAGTTTACGCCCTACACCAAGTTTTGGCATCAGGATCAATAATTAGAACAGGCAACTGTGAAAATTACTTGGGGTGATAGCTAACTTCCTCATAGGGATCAGTGAAACATTCCCACATTTTTCAGCCCCACCTCGGTTACGACTTCTAGCTGTTTTTGACATTCCAGAGGCCGATGACACACATTCTTTTGGTGGCATTTTGGGCCCCAACTTAGGACAAAAATCCTTCATTTGTGTGATAAAATCTCACACCCAGAAGGATAAAATCTCACATCCAGAAGGTAAATGAGCAGCACGGTCAACTCATCCGGTAGCAAAACCTCTTTGTTCTCCTAATGGGTTGCGCAAGGCCTTACCAAACACAAAAACAAAGACACACTCGGATATGTTCTCAGGCAGTACCAGTAAGTTGGAGATTTACTGTCGAGTACAATTAAGAAACAGCATGGAACTATGGCTAATTGCATTTATTACGATTGAAAAGTGCTTCCTAGTATGCGACGAGCGGTAACCCTCTGCAGGCATCCGCAGCAGCCCAGAGAGGAAACTCGTGACTGTCATTAAACGTTCCAGCGCATGACATCATTGGGGGTTGGAGGCAAATAAAGGGGGAAGGAAGGAAAGCCTGAGAAAAGGGTTACAACCGGGAGAGGTTGTCACAAGGCAAAAAAAAGCCAAGTGTGTGCAGAAGGGGAAAGCTGGGTGGGTTGATTTGGACCTGAAAAGGTGGAAGATGTTCTGTTGCCACACATTCATTGGGGATGCTCAGGGTGAGTTGCAGTTAGAGTTGCCAATTCTGGGCTGGAAAGTTCCAGACGTTTGAGGAGAGAGTCTAGGGAGGGTTGGGTTTTGAGTGGGGATGGGAGGGACCTCAATGGGAATATGCCATATGGTCCACCCTCCTCAGCAGCTGCTTTCTCCAGCACATCTCACCTCTGAGGTCTGGACATCAGATAAAATTCTAGGAGAACTGAGGGCCTCACCTGGAGGTTGGCAAACCTACCACCTACTGCCTTTCCGATGACGACCAAAGAATTGTGGTGATCTCTGTGCCCAGTAGGTTTGGCCCTGCCCCACTATTGGTGGAGGATTCCCAGCTTTGAGCCCCCTTTCCCCAGCCGGCCAGTGGGGGGACTTACACAATAGCATACATCAAGCAGAACAAATAAAACACAACAATAGTTTGCTGAAATTGACCAACTCAGTCAGTGGTGGGATCCAAAAATTTTAGAAACAGGTTCCCATGGTGGTGGGATTCAAACTGTGGCATAGCATCAATGGGGCTAGGCGGGGCATGATGGGGGCGTGGTCGGGCGTTCTGGGGGTGGGGCATTCCTGGGCAGGGCTGTGGCAAGGACGCAGCCACTGTGCCGGTCCTTGGGCAGGAAACGAATGCACGCAGGCGCAGGCTGTCACGAACGCCGGTGCACCTCCTGCTAGACTGCTTCAAGTTCTGCGCGCTACTGCTGAGAGGAGGGGCGTAACTAAGGCAAAAATCACGTGGCAAAATCACCAATTAGTAACCCCCTCTTGGCACACACAAATAATTAGTAACCAACTCTCGGGAACCTGTGAGAACCTGCTGGATCCCACCTCTGAACGCAGTACACAACTAGAAGAACAGGTTAGTCCAAAAGTATCCAGAAACTAGAATTCTAGTTTCCATCCATACCCCTTTGCTACAGAAATGTATTTATTGCACATCTTCTTGGCCAGAGGGCTCCAAACAATTTGAAATTTAAACCAAGAATGTATAATCTGACAGAAAAGAAACATAAGGCAGGGAAGGACGAGGAAGAAGAAACCAGTGTTAAGTCCCAGATGGTTCATAGCTGTAGATAAGGTGGAGTTGTCCCCCTACGGAACTGTCAGAGAGGATTCTGGGAAGCAAAGAACCGAACAGCACTTTCTCTCGGCTGAGCCAGGGAAAGGGATCTTACTCCCTCTGGTGTAGCCAGGTGGAAGAGTCAATGCATAAAATACTAGGCTCTGTCAGGGCAGGATTCCGACCTGCTGCCAAGACCTTGAGCTATGTCAAGTTTAAGACGCCCGATAGCACGGCCTCAAAGAAGTCATTTATTCACTACTATTAATTGTTTTGTATTTAGTGGCCCCTCAAAACCCAAGGCCTTATATGTAGTTTGGCCATGAATCCACCTCTGGATTAGCCAGCATTTTCTAATTAAATCAGCCTACTATAACCACATGCAAGCTTCGTGCATTTGCTGTTTCTCCCCGCTGTGGCTTGATAATGTGCCAACACTCCTGTCTCCTTGGTGTCCATCGCAGCCAGCAATCTTGGAAAAGAACCAGGTCCACTAGTCACTTTTGCTGTGTAGAGCTCAGGAGCTTATGAGCAGAGGTGGGATCCCACAGGTTCTCACCAGTTCCCGAGTGGGTTCCTAATTATTTGTGTGTGCCGAGAGGGGGTGACTAATTGGGTCTGCTTTTCCGTTAGAAATTCCATTAGGTCCAAAAATCATAAAGTCCTGTTGTTTCCTAGGTGGCTGGTTAGCAAAGGTAGAAAACGGGATAATTCTTCCTGTTGTTGGGCTTTTTAAAAAACATGTTTCAGAAATATGGTAAAGTTCCTTGTTTAAGGAAAGTCTCCTTCTTTTGATTTCTAGAAACAAAATTAAGTATTTGAAAGTATTAAGTATTTGACAGGCAGTCAATTAGAGGAGATGTTGTTGTTTCTGTTGGCAGTAGACGTTAGGATACCAGCTGGAAGAAAGATACCAGCTGGAAATTAGGAACTTTCTTTTTACAGTAAGAGTTTTTTACAGTAACAGAGAAATTATTAATGCCCACCCCCGGAATGCCTGGCCACGCCCCCATCGTGCCCCGCCCAGCCCCATTGTTTGAATCCCACCACCATGGGAACCTGTTACTAAAATTTTTGGATCCCACCACTGCTTACGAGATGTCTTATTTTTCCCATCTGATGGTTAAAGCTGTCTTGTCAGTTTCCTCTGCTGTTAGCACTCAACATTTTGTGTTGCTGGAGGGCTTCTTCATGCTTGCCCAAGATATCTGCTCTGCAGGCTCCCACAGTGGGTGCTTTTTTAGCTTGAAAAGTACATTGTTGTACTTGTACTCAGCTCATCCTGCTGATTTTGGCAACATTTAGTCCCCCCCCTTTTTTTATTTTTGATGAGCTGTCTTGGCAGCTACGCAGACATGATATGAAAATCGGTTGTGATTCTGAAATCATGTCTGTGTAGCTTCTCTGGGTGCCCATCTGGTCTGTACCACCTTCAGATTCAAAATGGAAGCTCACATTCAAACAGGAACAATGACTAGAGAGACCCAATGTGGCATAGCATTGGCCCCATCGGCACATGCAGAACGATGCACTTTCAATCCACTCTCAATGCACTTTGCAGCTGGATTTTTCTGTGTGGAAAAGCAAAATCCACTTGCAAACAATTGTGAAAGTGCATTATTCTGCACGTGTGGAAGGAGTCACAGCGTAAGACTGGGATCTTGGAGATCCGGGTTCACGCCACCGTTCTGCCAGTTTCCCCGTTCAAACAATAACTCTATGGCTACCAATCACACACACAAAGACTTTATTGGCATCATACAGTAAAACATTTTGTAACCAGAAACATTTTACAACCAGAATAACATAGTTACAGCTCAAATAACCATCATTTAATATGAAAATCTCCCTTAGCAGATGTACCAATTATATCCAACAGAAACCTATGGCTACCAATCTTGATCCTCCTTGATCTCAGATTGCAAATGCCTTAGCAGACCAGGTGCTCGGGAGCAGCGGCAGCAGAAGGCCATTGCTTTCACCTCCTGCACGTGAGCTCCCAAAGGCACCTGGTGGGCCACTGCGAGTAGCAGAGAGCTGGACTAGATGGACTCTGGTCGGATCCAGCAGGCTAGTTCTTATGTTCTTATGTTCTTAACTCACCTGATGGGTTCAAAGATTTTATTGAAGACACGAGAAAGACAGGAGAAAACAGTTCCGGAGAAAAGGCACCAAAACGTGATAATATGCTGCAGCAAATCCCCCCCCCCCCCACGTGAACTAAGACAGTTAGAAAGAGTCCAGCCTGAAGGCTCGTCCGAGCCACGGAGCTCCAAGGCCAGGGAAACAGATAAGGAGCACCTGCAAAAAACTAAAGCTCTCCCCAGCAAATTTCCCCCTTCCAGCAATGGCATCCTGACACTTGTTGAGTGACTAGGAGTCAACCACACACTCTCGGCCTTCACAGGGTAATTGTGAAAATATGTGAGAATGAAGTAAGTTTCTTCGGGGTCCCCATTGGGGAGAAATGGGAGTATATGTGAAGTAAATGAAGAAAATAAAACAAAAAAAGCCTTCACACAGACAGCTAGATGCAGTAGTGGGATCCCAAAATTTTAGTAACAGGTTCCCATGGTGGTGGGATTCAAACAGTGGTGTGGCGCCAATGGGGCTGGGCGTGGCCGGGCATTCGGGGGCGGGGCATTGCTGGGCGGGGCTGTGGCAAGGACGCAGCCGCTGCGCCGGTCCTTGGGCGGGAAACGAATGCACGCAGGCGCAGGCTGCCACAAACGCCGGTGCACCTCCTGCTAGACTGCTTCCAGTTCTGCCGCTGCTGCTGAGAGGAGGGGCGTAACTAAGGCAAAAATCATGTGGCAAAATCACCAATTAGTAACCCCCTCTCGGCACACAAAAATAATTAGTAACCCACTCTCGGGAACCTGTGAGAACCTGCTGGATCCCACCTCTGGCTAGGTGTCAGGGAGAAGAGCTTCAGCTTAGTACATTCCCTGGTGAAACAGTTTTCTGCAGGCTGGGTTCAAAAGCTCTCTGCAGAGATGACTGTATTATGCTTCCCCCTCCCTGAAAGACTGAACGAATCTGGGAGAGGACAAGCCAAAAGAACATGAAAGTGATTTGAACCAACAGCTGTGGCGAGACATGTGTAACACATAAATATACATTCACATTTTATTGTCGGTCTGTGAGAGACCATACTGCCATTATGGTGTACCTTTTCAAAAGCTATAAAATACCACTGCAGTGAAAATGTAACATATTATTGGCTTTGTTACATTTCTACATGATGCACAATCACTTAAAACCTAGAAATCCCTGGGGGAAAAGTGTGGTATATGCATGTGAGGTTAGGACTGGGTGGATCCTTATTAGGGTTACCAACTGTCTTGAGAAAAACGTCTTGTCCTTTTAGTAAAGGCTTCATGCCAACGATACCTTCAATGACTCATTTCCACATATAAGCCTTTGTTAAAGGGACAGAGCATTTTTTTCTTTTTTTATTGTGCGTGTTTGTATGGGTAATTTGGTCAACGCACTTTTACTGCATGCATCCGATATTTTTGCTGAAACCATCGGGCAGCCGTAGTTCAGAGAACCATGTGGAAGAAGAAGAAGAAGAAGAAGAAGAAGAAGAAGAAGAAGAAGAAGAAGAAGAAGAAGAAGAAGAAGAAGGAGGAGGAGGAGGAGGAGGAGGAGGAGGAGGAGGAGGAGGAGTTTGGATTTATATCCCCCCTTTCTCTCCTGCAGGAGACTCAAAGGGGCTGACAATCTCCTTGCCCTTCCCCACTCACAACAAACACCCTGTGAGGTGGGTGGGGCTGAGAGAGCTCCGAGAAGCTGCGACTTGCCCAAGGTCACCCAGCTGGCGTCTGTGGGAGTGCACAGGCTAATCTGAATTCCCCAGATAAGCCTCCACAGCTCAGGCGGCAGAGCGGGGAATCAAACCTGGTTCCTCCAGATTAGATACACGAGCTCTTAACCTCCTACGCCACTGCTGCTCTCTCTGCTGGAGAGCCAGCATGGTGTAATGTTAAAGAGCGGTGGACTGTCATCTGCAGTTGCTAGTGGAGGAGATTGTAAGATGGGAAAAGAGAGATTGACACAGGAGAGGTCCATCAATGGTTCTAAGCTAGGATGACTAAGAAAGTGGAGCCTTGAAGATTGCGGAGAAGAGTAACTTCAGCATGGTATAATCCAGGGGTTCTCAACCTTTATTTATTTTTATTTATTTATATTTTAGATTTATAGGCCGCCTCTTCCCCGAATGCCGCGACCTTCCCCGAATGCCGCGACCTTCCTAATGCCGCGACCCTTTAATACAGTTCCTCATGTTGGGGTGACCCCCAACCCTAACATTTATCCATTTTACAGATGGAAAACACTGATGCAGAAAATCTTAGGCGACCCCTGTGAAAGGGTCGTTCGACCCCCGAAGGGGTCCCGACCCCCAGGTTGAGAACCACTGCTATAATCTGTTAGAGTATTTGGCATCCAATGTGTATTTGAGTTTTGTAGGAGCAATACCACTTGCACCCTTGGGATAATGCTGAGCAGCTGCCTGATTGAAGTGACCTTTGCCAGCTGCTTAATTGGGGCTTGGCTTCTACATTCTTCCCTACTTCTTCTACCTCTCTCTATTCATGCACCTAAACAGAGGTGGGATCCAGCAGGTTCTCACCAGTTCCCGAGAGTGGGTCACTAATTATTTGTGTGTGCCGAGAGAGGGTTACTAATTGGGTCTGCTTTTCCGTTAGAAATTCCATTAGGTCCAAAAATCATAAAGTCCTGTTGTTTCCTATGTGGCTGGCTAGTGAAGTTGTAGAAAAGCAACGGATAATTTCTCCCCTGTTGGAGGCTGTTTTAAAAAACATATTTTTTAGAAATATATAAGGCAAAGTTCCTTGTTTATGTAGGAAAAGTCTTCTTCTTTGATTTCTAGGAAACAAAATTCAAGCGCATTTGAAAGTGTTAAGTATTTTGATACATTGCGGGCAGTCAATTAGAGGAGAAGTGAGTTGTTTCTGTTGAAGCAGTAGACAGCAATAGGACTTGCTATAATGAGTTTAAATTATGGACAGAAAGATACCAGCTGGAAATTAGGAACTTTTTTTTTTACACTAAGAGTTTTTTACAGTAACAGAGAAATTATTAATGCCCCGCCCCTGGAATGCCCGGCCACGCCCCCATCGTGCCCCACCCAGCCCCACTGGCGCTACACCACTGTTTGAATCCCACCACCATGGGAACCTGTTACTAAAATTTTTGGATCCCACCACTGCACCTAACTGTGTATGATTCTTCTTCCTAATATTGCGGAGTATGTTTTATGTCAGTGCTTATGCACTCAAGTTTTATACTGCTTTCTTTTGCATATATGTTTTGTAGCCTGCTTTACCTTTTTAAACTCTATATAAAAAGAAGTAATTTTCTTAACAACTCTGCTGTGTGTATCATTCAACTCTGCTAAGCAAACTTTCTATCAGGTTTTGCACCCAGATTCTATCATAGTCCACACACCCCTCCCAAAGCAGCAATTTTCTCCAGGGGAACCCAACTGATCCTTGACATCCAGAACAGCTGGAATCCTGGGTTATCTCCAGCCCCCACCAGGAAGTTAGAAACTTTAGTTTTCCTGGGGAAATGGACTGCTATGGAGGGCGGAGTCTATACCATTGTATCACTTTGAGGTCCCTCCTCTCATCAAACTTCACCCTTCCCAGGTTCCACACCTCAAATCTTTCTTCAAACTATTGTAAGTACACACCATTGTAAGTGTAACCTCAGCTTGTGGGTTCTGTGGGGCAGAACTTGGAATGAGTTTGCAACAACAAATTTTAAAACAAAATGGTTTACTTTCTTAACATATAACATCAACATTTAACATCACACTTCAAGGTCCTGTTCAGGTTGCATTTTCAAGTCCTTCTAGTTTACAGTCTACTGATACTGCCAAGTCCAATTCTTCTTTGCAAGTGGGTTGGCTCCTGAAGACTCCAAGGGCTTGATGAACAGGATTCAACATGATGAAGGTTTCCAGGAGAACTCTCACCCATTACAAATCCATTAAAAAAGCCATTAAAACCCTGAAACAATAAACCTAACATTACAACATAGCAAAAATAAACAACTACCTTCCCAGTAGTTCCCAACAACATTGCAGTTACCTTAACAAGGTGTTAAGGGCTTATACAAACCAAGGTCCGAGTCTGGTAGCCTTGTCTCCTCCAAACTACATGAGCTCTGCAGCTTTGAGTCTCCACCCCTTTCTGGGTCAACCCATTCTGGTACACACCATATAAGTACACACCATCAGGCGGGAGCCTGGCATCAAGCAGAGAAGCACTGGGGGATGGGCGATGAACGAGATCATGGCAAAACACTTTCCTTTTTCCCAAGTAACCAAGTAGAGACACCCAGGGCCCACCCAGGGTCAGTCCTCTGACTGTGAACTCATCCTGCATTTCTGTCTTTTGTGCCTCTGTCGTGTGGGATAGTATTACAGGTTGGGGAGGATGGAGGACGAACAGGGTTTGATATATTGGGGTTTGAATGTTTTTGCAGAACTAGCTTTTCCCCTCCAGCCTGTGTGTCTTTGGCAATAAAGACTTCTAAACCTTCAGGTTGCAGAGTCTGATCTGAATATGGGGCTGTTTCGGCACGGTGGAAAACAGCACCCTGGGGATGGAAAAAAAACTGGTCCCTGGGGCGCTGTTCGCACAACTTGGCTCCCCCAAAGCGGCACAAAGATGCTGCTTTGAAACCTCTCTCCTTGAGCAAGGTTTTTGAAAAGCAGCATCTTCCCACTGGCGCAGCGTGAACCGCACCGGCGTTAGGGCGCCACTTTTCACCCCTCCAGTGCTTGCAAGGGACTTACCTTGTGTCCCTCTGCAGCTCCGGGTGACTGGAAAGACACGCCCATGCTGCTCTGTGACCCCCGAGGGTCAGAGGGCAGCGTGGGCATGTCTTTCCAGCTGTCCAGAGCTGCAGAGGGACGCAAGGTAAGTCCCTTGCAGGCACCTTGGGCAGCTCCATGCGGAGCCGCCCCTGCGGGCAGCAGCAGTATCGGGACTGCTTGCATGGGACCATGCGAATGGTGTTGACGCTCCACCGGCTTCATCAAAGCGGGTGGGAATCTGCTGCCTCTTGCCGTGCGGAAACGGCCTTGGATCCTGGCTTTGACATATACACTAGTATAGTATATTTAGTATCGTTAGTAATTCATACTACAGTCCTGCCTCCCACTTCGCAACTTTCAACGTTGTGGTTTTCTAGATCATGGGCTGAAAGTTACTATCCAGCAGAAGCCTGGAGCCAAATTTACCTGATAGCTTGGAGCAGGGGAGAGGATGAGGAGGTCCTAGGCTGCTAGCAGGAGCCAACAGAGGCCTTGAAGAGAAAGTGCCAGAAATAGGAAGGCAGGCCCTGGCCCTTGGGCTGGAAGTGGGGTAAATTTAATTCAGTTTTGCACATTGTGGGGGCACTGCACCCTTAGCCTGCATGGTTTGGGAGGAAGGACTGTGTAGAAAAACATTGTAAATAATCACTCCTACTTACAAATTCCTATTCATAATCCATCCATTCTTACAGAGTGTCTGTCTTCTGCATTACGCTAAGACTCAGATTGCATGTTATTTCATTTCACTTAGGTTAGATAATGCCATAGCCCATTAAGACTTAGTTACAAACAGCTGGACATCTGCGTTTCTTTATGACATAATTCTTAAAATGATATTCATAATGCTTATTTCTCTGTTTCTGCTTAGATTCTCTGAAGACATAAAGAAGCCTGGCTGCTAGTTTCCCATACATGTATTTTGTCCCAAGGAGATATACAAAAATATAAAGGGTTAGAAGCATTTGGGGGGCGAGTTCTGTGGGAACTTCTCCCTCATAATGCTTTTTTTAAAAAAAGTCTGAACCCATTATATTGGGCCTGTGCAGAATCGCCCAGTTTGTTTTTTACCAGGGTATCTCAGAGCAGGGCTCTGAAGAGATGGTACAGAAATATTCTAAATCAATTTTTTTTAAATGGAGCTGATACCCAAGACTATTTTCTGCACAATATACTGGTCGTTTCCCCACTTACCTCAACCAATCATTGCTGTTGCTACTCAGTTAGCTGGGCGTCATTTCTTGGTCAGCTTCCCAGGCTTCCTTATTTAATCTGACCCCAGCGCAGAGCGGGGTCCTGTAAAGGTGCTGCTTTGAGGAGCTGCAGGAATGACGCCAAGGCTGAGGGGGTACTGGAGAGCGGGGCACGCCGTCAGGGCGGCTGCATTGTTACCTCGGCCTGTAGGTGGGGAGTACCATGGGACCCTGCACTCTATTTGGGGAGGATAGCGCACAGCAGATGGTAAGCGGGGAAACGACCACTGTTGCAGTCAAATCTCTCCTTTGCTTTTTTAGTATAAGGGGCCCACCTGTGACCAAAATGTCCACAATTAATTTGTGGAATGTATCAATATCAAGGATTGTTGCTAGTCTACCTGCACCACTAGGGTCAGCACCGGCGGCGCTGGGAGCGTCCAAAACAGTGATGGTTGAAACATTTATGTTGCTTGTACCTCCTTCTTGGTATTTTGCTCTCTCACGTTTCTGACTTAGTTCTTTATCGTTACTGATCTTCCACACGTAGCAGCTCGGGGGTGAGGAGGAGCGAAAAACCGGTGTAACTTCTGAAGTTTATTTTTTTAATTGCCGTACAGCAGGATACGGTAAAGCCATACAAATTCTTCATGACGGCCTTGGTAAATCAGCCAGTATAGACAGCATTATGTTGTTGAACATACAGATGCATTAACCCTGAATAACATGTCAATATCAAATTTTATCTAACTTATTACAAAATATACTGGTGAGCCATCTATTGCGATTTGACACATTCCTTCGCTTTCTCCAAACTGTTTCTCTTGGCTTGACTTCAAACTCCAGCGGTTTCTCAACCTGGGGGTCGGAACCCCTTTGGGGGTCGAACGACCCTTTCACAGGGGTCTTCGGGAACATTCTCTTCAAGATCAAATGCTCCATCTTTGTAAAATGGATAAATGTTAGGGTTGGGGGGTCACTACAACATGAGGAATCAGATAAAGGGTCACGGCATTAGGAAGGTTGAGAACCACTGCTCTAACCCCTTCTGCACAAACCCCCAAGAATGTTTCTAAAATGTTTTCAGTCCCCACACTTTACCATGATATATGTCTGCGTTCACCTCGGCTGCCATTTTGTGATCTTTGTCTTTTTCTTTTGAGTATGTTGTCGATTCCTGCTTCATGCTGTGATTCTCAGCTCCTTCTGTGCATCTTTCAGAGGATAGTCACTTCCCCCCCACGGCAAACAAACGGTTGTTCCGTAGCGTCTTCAAAAACAGTGAGGAGGCAAATGGAGATTGAACACAGGAAAACATGTTGAGGAAACAGTCTGCTAAGCCTATGAGGTTAGAAACATTTTATAGAGGTACGCACAGCAACTGAAGACATTTTTAAAACGTTTCAGCCCCAAGAATCATTTTAAAAGGGGATTTGTTTTAAATGTGTTGAGTCTGGAAATAAAAGGTTCCAGGTAAAAACGATATGAAACTCCATGGGGAAACGTTTTATTTCCTGTCTCAAAACGTTTTAAACAAATCGTGCGGAAAGAACCGCAGTGTTCCTTTCTCAGTATATAGGAATGATTAGTGTTGCAGAAGTTATGACAGTTAAAACAAATTCTTGAGTATCTTTAAGAAGAAAGTCTACATCACGGGTCCTCGGCCTTTTTGAGGGTGAACACTTTTGGAATTCTGTCACAGGGTGCGGGGTGCAACAGAACAGCTGCCAGAAGAGGTGAATGAAGGGACGAAGAGAGAGAGTTTTAAAATTACATTGGGAAAGAAGAGGTACCGAACAGACAATTGTACTTTGGCTACCGGAACAAACATTATTTCCCCCCCCCCCCCCCCCCCCCCCCCCCCCCCCCCCCCCCCCCCCCCCCCCCCCCCCCCCCCCCCCCCCCCCCCCCCCCCCCCCCCCCCCCCCCCCCTCCCACCCCCCCCCACCCACCCCCCCACCCCCCCCCCCCCCCCATCCCCCGCCCCCCCCCCCCCCCCCCCCCCCACCCCCCCCCCCCCCCTCCCCCCCACCCCCCCCACCCCCCCCCCCCCCCACCCCCCCCCCCCCCCCCCCCCCCCCCCCCCCACTCCCCCCCCCCCCCACCCCCCCCCCCCCCCACCCCCCCCCCCCCCCACCCCCCCCCCCCCCCACCCCCCCCCCCCCCCACCCCCCCCCCCCCCCACCCCCCCCCCCCCCCACCCCCCCCCCCCCCCACCCCCCCCCCCCCCCACCCCCCCCCCCCCCCACCCCCCCCCCCCCCCACCCCCCCCCCCCCCCACCCCCCCCCCCCCCCACCCCCCCCCCCCCCCACCCCCCCCCCCCCCCACCCCCCCCCCCCCCCACCCCCCCCCCCCCCCACCCCCCCCCCCCCCCACCCCCCCCCCCCCCCACCCCCCCCCCCCCCCACCCCCCCCCCCCCCCACCCCCCCCCCCCCCCACCCCCCCCCCCCCCCACCCCCCCCCCCCCCCACCCCCCCCCCCCCCCACCCCCCCCCCCCCCCACCCCCCCCCCCCCCCACCCCCCCCCCCCCCCACCCCCCCCCCCCCCCACCCCCCCCCCCCCCCACCCCCCCCCCCCCCCACCCCCCCCCCCCCCCACCCCCCCCCCCCCCCACCCCCCCCCCCCCCCACCCCCCCCCCCCCCCACCCCCCCCCCCCCCCACCCCCCCCCCCCCCCACCCCCCCCCCCCCCCACCCCCCCCCCCCCCCACCCCCCCCCCCCCCCACCCCCCCCCCCCCCCACCCCCCCCCCCCCCCACCCCCCCCCCCCCCCACCCCCCCCCCCCCCCACCCCCCCCCCCCCCCACCCCCCCCCCCCCCCACCCCCCCCCCCCCCCACCCCCCCCCCCCCCCACCCCCCCCCCCCCCCACCCCCCCCCCCCCCCACCCCCCCCCCCCCCCACCCCCCCCCCCCCCCACCCCCCCCCCCCCCCACCCCCCCCCCCCCCCACCCCCCCCCCCCCCCACCCCCCCCCCCCCCCACCCCCCCCCCCCCCCACCCCCCCCCCCCCCCACCCCCCCCCCCCCCCACCCCCCCCCCCCCCCACCCCCCCCCCCCCCCACCCCCCCCCCCCCCCACCCCCCCCCCCCCCCACCCCCCCCCCCCCCCACCCCCCCCCCCCCCCACCCCCCCCCCCCCCCACCCCCCCCCCCCCCCACCCCCCCCCCCCCCCACCCCCCCCCCCCCCCACCCCCCCCCCCCCCCACCCCCCCCCCCCCCCACCCCCCCCCCCCCCCACCCCCCCCCCCCCCCACCCCCCCCCCCCCCCACCCCCCCCCCCCCCCACCCCCCCCCCCCCCCACCCCCCCCCCCCCCCACCCCCCCCCCCCCCCACCCCCCCCCCCCCCCACCCCCCCCCCCCCCCACCCCCCCCCCCCCCCACCCCCCCCCCCCCCCACCCCCCCCCCCCCCCACCCCCCCCCCCCCCCACCCCCCCCCCCCCCCACCCCCCCCCCCCCCCACCCCCCCCCCCCCCCACCCCCCCCCCCCCCCACCCCCCCCCCCCCCCACCCCCCCCCCCCCCCACCCCCCCCCCCCCCCACCCCCCCCCCCCCCCACCCCCCCCCCCCCCCACCCCCCCCCCCCCCCACCCCCCCCCCCCCCCACCCCCCCCCCCCCCCACCCCCCCCCCCCCCCACCCCCCCCCCCCCCCACCCCCCCCCCCCCCCACCCCCCCCCCCCCCCACCCCCCCCCCCCCCCACCCCCCCCCCCCCCCACCCCCCCCCCCCCCCACCCCCCCCCCCCCCCACCCCCCCCCCCCCCCACCCCCCCCCCCCCCCACCCCCCCCCCCCCCCACCCCCCCCCCCCCCCACCCCCCCCCCCCCCCACCCCCCCCCCCCCCCACCCCCCCCCCCCCCCACCCCCCCCCCCCCCCACCCCCCCCCCCCCCCACCCCCCCCCCCCCCCACCCCCCCCCCCCCCCACCCCCCCCCCCCCCCACCCCCCCCCCCCCCCACCCCCCCCCCCCCCCACCCCCCCCCCCCCCCACCCCCCCCCCCCCCCACCCCCCCCCCCCCCCACCCCCCCCCCCCCCCACCCCCCCCCCCCCCCACCCCCCCCCCCCCCCACCCCCCCCCCCCCCCACCCCCCCCCCCCCCCACCCCCCCCCCCCCCCACCCCCCCCCCCCCCCACCCCCCCCCCCCCCCACCCCCCCCCCCCCCCACCCCCCCCCCCCCCCACCCCCCCCCCCCCCCACCCCCCCCCCCCCCCACCCCCCCCCCCCCCCACCCCCCCCCCCCCCCACCCCCCCCCCCCCCCACCCCCCCCCCCCCCCACCCCCCCCCCCCCCCACCCCCCCCCCCCCCCACCCCCCCCCCCCCCCACCCCCCCCCCCCCCCACCCCCCCCCCCCCCCACCCCCCCCCCCCCCCACCCCCCCCCCCCCCCACCCCCCCCCCCCCCCACCCCCCCCCCCCCCCACCCCCCCCCCCCCCCACCCCCCCCCCCCCCCACCCCCCCCCCCCCCCACCCCCCCCCCCCCCCACCCCCCCCCCCCCCCACCCCCCCCCCCCCCCACCCCCCCCCCCCCCCACCCCCCCCCCCCCCCACCCCCCCCCCCCCCCACCCCCCCCCCCCCCCACCCCCCCCCCCCCCCACCCCCCCCCCCCCCCACCCCCCCCCCCCCCCACCCCCCCCCCCCCCCACCCCCCCCCCCCCCCACCCCCCCCCCCCCCCACCCCCCCCCCCCCCCACCCCCCCCCCCCCCCACCCCCCCCCCCCCCCACCCCCCCCCCCCCCCACCCCCCCCCCCCCCCACCCCCCCCCCCCCCCACCCCCCCCCCCCCCCACCCCCCCCCCCCCCCACCCCCCCCCCCCCCCACCCCCCCCCCCCCCCACCCCCCCCCCCCCCCACCCCCCCCCCCCCCCACCCCCCCCCCCCCCCACCCCCCCCCCCCCCCACCCCCCCCCCCCCCCACCCCCCCCCCCCCCCACCCCCCCCCCCCCCCACCCCCCCCCCCCCCCACCCCCCCCCCCCCCCACCCCCCCCCCCCCCCACCCCCCCCCCCCCCCACCCCCCCCCCCCCCCACCCCCCCCCCCCCCCACCCCCCCCCCCCCCCACCCCCCCCCCCCCCCACCCCCCCCCCCCCCCACCCCCCCCCCCCCCCACCCCCCCCCCCCCCCACCCCCCCCCCCCCCCACCCCCCCCCCCCCCCACCCCCCCCCCCCCCCACCCCCCCCCCCCCCCACCCCCCCCCCCCCCCACCCCCCCCCCCCCCCACCCCCCCCCCCCCCCACCCCCCCCCCCCCCCACCCCCCCCCCCCCCCACCCCCCCCCCCCCCCACCCCCCCCCCCCCCCACCCCCCCCCCCCCCCACCCCCCCCCCCCCCCACCCCCCCCCCCCCCCACCCCCCCCCCCCCCCACCCCCCCCCCCCCCCACCCCCCCCCCCCCCCACCCCCCCCCCCCCCCACCCCCCCCCCCCCCCACCCCCCCCCCCCCCCACCCCCCCCCCCCCCCACCCCCCCCCCCCCCCACCCCCCCCCCCCCCCACCCCCCCCCCCCCCCACCCCCCCCCCCCCCCACCCCCCCCCCCCCCCACCCCCCCCCCCCCCCACCCCCCCCCCCCCCCACCCCCCCCCCCCCCCACCCCCCCCCCCCCCCACCCCCCCCCCCCCCCACCCCCCCCCCCCCCCACCCCCCCCCCCCCCCACCCCCCCCCCCCCCCACCCCCCCCCCCCCCCACCCCCCCCCCCCCCCACCCCCCCCCCCCCCCACCCCCCCCCCCCCCCACCCCCCCCCCCCCCCACCCCCCCCCCCCCCCACCCCCCCCCCCCCCCACCCCCCCCCCCCCCCACCCCCCCCCCCCCCCACCCCCCCCCCCCCCCACCCCCCCCCCCCCCCACCCCCCCCCCCCCCCACCCCCCCCCCCCCCCACCCCCCCCCCCCCCCACCCCCCCCCCCCCCCACCCCCCCCCCCCCCCACCCCCCCCCCCCCCCACCCCCCCCCCCCCCCACCCCCCCCCCCCCCCACCCCCCCCCCCCCCCACCCCCCCCCCCCCCCACCCCCCCCCCCCCCCACCCCCCCCCCCCCCCACCCCCCCCCCCCCCCACCCCCCCCCCCCCCCACCCCCCCCCCCCCCCACCCCCCCCCCCCCCCACCCCCCCCCCCCCCCACCCCCCCCCCCCCCCACCCCCCCCCCCCCCCACCCCCCCCCCCCCCCACCCCCCCCCCCCCCCACCCCCCCCCCCCCCCACCCCCCCCCCCCCCCACCCCCCCCCCCCCCCACCCCCCCCCCCCCCCACCCCCCCCCCCCCCCACCCCCCCCCCCCCCCACCCCCCCCCCCCCCCACCCCCCCCCCCCCCCACCCCCCCCCCCCCCCACCCCCCCCCCCCCCCACCCCCCCCCCCCCCCACCCCCCCCCCCCCCCACCCCCCCCCCCCCCCACCCCCCCCCCCCCCCACCCCCCCCCCCCCCCACCCCCCCCCCCCCCCACCCCCCCCCCCCCCCACCCCCCCCCCCCCCCACCCCCCCCCCCCCCCACCCCCCCCCCCCCCCACCCCCCCCCCCCCCCACCCCCCCCCCCCCCCACCCCCCCCCCCCCCCACCCCCCCCCCCCCCCACCCCCCCCCCCCCCCACCCCCCCCCCCCCCCACCCCCCCCCCCCCCCACCCCCCCCCCCCCCCACCCCCCCCCCCCCCCACCCCCCCCCCCCCCCACCCCCCCCCCCCCCCACCCCCCCCCCCCCCCACCCCCCCCCCCCCCCACCCCCCCCCCCCCCCACCCCCCCCCCCCCCCACCCCCCCCCCCCCCCACCCCCCCCCCCCCCCACCCCCCCCCCCCCCCACCCCCCCCCCCCCCCACCCCCCCCCCCCCCCACCCCCCCCCCCCCCCACCCCCCCCCCCCCCCACCCCCCCCCCCCCCCACCCCCCCCCCCCCCCACCCCCCCCCCCCCCCACCCCCCCCCCCCCCCACCCCCCCCCCCCCCCACCCCCCCCCCCCCCCACCCCCCCCCCCCCCCACCCCCCCCCCCCCCCACCCCCCCCCCCCCCCACCCCCCCCCCCCCCCACCCCCCCCCCCCCCCACCCCCCCCCCCCCCCACCCCCCCCCCCCCCCACCCCCCCCCCCCCCCACCCCCCCCCCCCCCCACCCCCCCCCCCCCCCACCCCCCCCCCCCCCCACCCCCCCCCCCCCCCACCCCCCCCCCCCCCCACCCCCCCCCCCCCCCACCCCCCCCCCCCCCCACCCCCCCCCCCCCCCACCCCCCCCCCCCCCCACCCCCCCCCCCCCCCACCCCCCCCCCCCCCCACCCCCCCCCCCCCCCACCCCCCCCCCCCCCCACCCCCCCCCCCCCCCACCCCCCCCCCCCCCCACCCCCCCCCCCCCCCACCCCCCCCCCCCCCCACCCCCCCCCCCCCCCACCCCCCCCCCCCCCCACCCCCCCCCCCCCCCACCCCCCCCCCCCCCCACCCCCCCCCCCCCCCACCCCCCCCCCCCCCCACCCCCCCCCCCCCCCACCCCCCCCCCCCCCCACCCCCCCCCCCCCCCACCCCCCCCCCCCCCCACCCCCCCCCCCCCCCACCCCCCCCCCCCCCCACCCCCCCCCCCCCCCACCCCCCCCCCCCCCCACCCCCCCCCCCCCCCACCCCCCCCCCCCCCCACCCCCCCCCCCCCCCACCCCCCCCCCCCCCCACCCCCCCCCCCCCCCACCCCCCCCCCCCCCCACCCCCCCCCCCCCCCACCCCCCCCCCCCCCCACCCCCCCCCCCCCCCACCCCCCCCCCCCCCCACCCCCCCCCCCCCCCACCCCCCCCCCCCCCCACCCCCCCCCCCCCCCACCCCCCCCCCCCCCCACCCCCCCCCCCCCCCACCCCCCCCCCCCCCCACCCCCCCCCCCCCCCACCCCCCCCCCCCCCCACCCCCCCCCCCCCCCACCCCCCCCCCCCCCCACCCCCCCCCCCCCCCACCCCCCCCCCCCCCCACCCCCCCCCCCCCCCACCCCCCCCCCCCCCCACCCCCCCCCCCCCCCACCCCCCCCCCCCCCCACCCCCCCCCCCCCCCACCCCCCCCCCCCCCCACCCCCCCCCCCCCCCACCCCCCCCCCCCCCCACCCCCCCCCCCCCCCACCCCCCCCCCCCCCCACCCCCCCCCCCCCCCACCCCCCCCCCCCCCCACCCCCCCCCCCCCCCACCCCCCCCCCCCCCCACCCCCCCCCCCCCCCACCCCCCCCCCCCCCCACCCCCCCCCCCCCCCACCCCCCCCCCCCCCCACCCCCCCCCCCCCCCACCCCCCCCCCCCCCCACCCCCCCCCCCCCCCACCCCCCCCCCCCCCCACCCCCCCCCCCCCCCACCCCCCCCCCCCCCCACCCCCCCCCCCCCCCACCCCCCCCCCCCCCCACCCCCCCCCCCCCCCACCCCCCCCCCCCCCCACCCCCCCCCCCCCCCACCCCCCCCCCCCCCCACCCCCCCCCCCCCCCACCCCCCCCCCCCCCCACCCCCCCCCCCCCCCACCCCCCCCCCCCCCCACCCCCCCCCCCCCCCACCCCCCCCCCCCCCCACCCCCCCCCCCCCCCACCCCCCCCCCCCCCCACCCCCCCCCCCCCCCACCCCCCCCCCCCCCCACCCCCCCCCCCCCCCACCCCCCCCCCCCCCCACCCCCCCCCCCCCCCACCCCCCCCCCCCCCCACCCCCCCCCCCCCCCACCCCCCCCCCCCCCCACCCCCCCCCCCCCCCACCCCCCCCCCCCCCCACCCCCCCCCCCCCCCACCCCCCCCCCCCCCCACCCCCCCCCCCCCCCACCCCCCCCCCCCCCCACCCCCCCCCCCCCCCACCCCCCCCCCCCCCCACCCCCCCCCCCCCCCACCCCCCCCCCCCCCCACCCCCCCCCCCCCCCACCCCCCCCCCCCCCCACCCCCCCCCCCCCCCACCCCCCCCCCCCCCCACCCCCCCCCCCCCCCACCCCCCCCCCCCCCCACCCCCCCCCCCCCCCACCCCCCCCCCCCCCCACCCCCCCCCCCCCCCACCCCCCCCCCCCCCCACCCCCCCCCCCCCCCACCCCCCCCCCCCCCCACCCCCCCCCCCCCCCACCCCCCCCCCCCCCCACCCCCCCCCCCCCCCACCCCCCCCCCCCCCCACCCCCCCCCCCCCCCACCCCCCCCCCCCCCCACCCCCCCCCCCCCCCACCCCCCCCCCCCCCCACCCCCCCCCCCCCCCACCCCCCCCCCCCCCCACCCCCCCCCCCCCCCACCCCCCCCCCCCCCCACCCCCCCCCCCCCCCACCCCCCCCCCCCCCCACCCCCCCCCCCCCCCACCCCCCCCCCCCCCCACCCCCCCCCCCCCCCACCCCCCCCCCCCCCCACCCCCCCCCCCCCCCACCCCCCCCCCCCCCCACCCCCCCCCCCCCCCACCCCCCCCCCCCCCCACCCCCCCCCCCCCCCACCCCCCCCCCCCCCCACCCCCCCCCCCCCCCACCCCCCCCCCCCCCCACCCCCCCCCCCCCCCACCCCCCCCCCCCCCCACCCCCCCCCCCCCCCACCCCCCCCCCCCCCCACCCCCCCCCCCCCCCACCCCCCCCCCCCCCCACCCCCCCCCCCCCCCACCCCCCCCCCCCCCCACCCCCCCCCCCCCCCACCCCCCCCCCCCCCCACCCCCCCCCCCCCCCACCCCCCCCCCCCCCCACCCCCCCCCCCCCCCACCCCCCCCCCCCCCCACCCCCCCCCCCCCCCACCCCCCCCCCCCCCCACCCCCCCCCCCCCCCACCCCCCCCCCCCCCCACCCCCCCCCCCCCCCACCCCCCCCCCCCCCCACCCCCCCCCCCCCCCACCCCCCCCCCCCCCCACCCCCCCCCCCCCCCACCCCCCCCCCCCCCCACCCCCCCCCCCCCCCACCCCCCCCCCCCCCCACCCCCCCCCCCCCCCACCCCCCCCCCCCCCCACCCCCCCCCCCCCCCACCCCCCCCCCCCCCCACCCCCCCCCCCCCCCACCCCCCCCCCCCCCCACCCCCCCCCCCCCCCACCCCCCCCCCCCCCCACCCCCCCCCCCCCCCACCCCCCCCCCCCCCCACCCCCCCCCCCCCCCACCCCCCCCCCCCCCCACCCCCCCCCCCCCCCACCCCCCCCCCCCCCCACCCCCCCCCCCCCCCACCCCCCCCCCCCCCCACCCCCCCCCCCCCCCACCCCCCCCCCCCCCCACCCCCCCCCCCCCCCACCCCCCCCCCCCCCCACCCCCCCCCCCCCCCACCCCCCCCCCCCCCCACCCCCCCCCCCCCCCACCCCCCCCCCCCCCCACCCCCCCCCCCCCCCACCCCCCCCCCCCCCCACCCCCCCCCCCCCCCACCCCCCCCCCCCCCCACCCCCCCCCCCCCCCACCCCCCCCCCCCCCCACCCCCCCCCCCCCCCACCCCCCCCCCCCCCCACCCCCCCCCCCCCCCACCCCCCCCCCCCCCCACCCCCCCCCCCCCCCACCCCCCCCCCCCCCCACCCCCCCCCCCCCCCACCCCCCCCCCCCCCCACCCCCCCCCCCCCCCACCCCCCCCCCCCCCCACCCCCCCCCCCCCCCACCCCCCCCCCCCCCCACCCCCCCCCCCCCCCACCCCCCCCCCCCCCCACCCCCCCCCCCCCCCACCCCCCCCCCCCCCCACCCCCCCCCCCCCCCACCCCCCCCCCCCCCCACCCCCCCCCCCCCCCACCCCCCCCCCCCCCCACCCCCCCCCCCCCCCACCCCCCCCCCCCCCCACCCCCCCCCCCCCCCACCCCCCCCCCCCCCCACCCCCCCCCCCCCCCACCCCCCCCCCCCCCCACCCCCCCCCCCCCCCACCCCCCCCCCCCCCCACCCCCCCCCCCCCCCACCCCCCCCCCCCCCCACCCCCCCCCCCCCCCACCCCCCCCCCCCCCCACCCCCCCCCCCCCCCACCCCCCCCCCCCCCCACCCCCCCCCCCCCCCACCCCCCCCCCCCCCCACCCCCCCCCCCCCCCACCCCCCCCCCCCCCCACCCCCCCCCCCCCCCACCCCCCCCCCCCCCCACCCCCCCCCCCCCCCACCCCCCCCCCCCCCCACCCCCCCCCCCCCCCACCCCCCCCCCCCCCCACCCCCCCCCCCCCCCACCCCCCCCCCCCCCCACCCCCCCCCCCCCCCACCCCCCCCCCCCCCCACCCCCCCCCCCCCCCACCCCCCCCCCCCCCCACCCCCCCCCCCCCCCACCCCCCCCCCCCCCCACCCCCCCCCCCCCCCACCCCCCCCCCCCCCCACCCCCCCCCCCCCCCACCCCCCCCCCCCCCCACCCCCCCCCCCCCCCACCCCCCCCCCCCCCCACCCCCCCCCCCCCCCACCCCCCCCCCCCCCCACCCCCCCCCCCCCCCACCCCCCCCCCCCCCCACCCCCCCCCCCCCCCACCCCCCCCCCCCCCCACCCCCCCCCCCCCCCACCCCCCCCCCCCCCCACCCCCCCCCCCCCCCACCCCCCCCCCCCCCCACCCCCCCCCCCCCCCACCCCCCCCCCCCCCCACCCCCCCCCCCCCCCACCCCCCCCCCCCCCCACCCCCCCCCCCCCCCACCCCCCCCCCCCCCCACCCCCCCCCCCCCCCACCCCCCCCCCCCCCCACCCCCCCCCCCCCCCACCCCCCCCCCCCCCCACCCCCCCCCCCCCCCACCCCCCCCCCCCCCCACCCCCCCCCCCCCCCACCCCCCCCCCCCCCCACCCCCCCCCCCCCCCACCCCCCCCCCCCCCCACCCCCCCCCCCCCCCACCCCCCCCCCCCCCCACCCCCCCCCCCCCCCACCCCCCCCCCCCCCCACCCCCCCCCCCCCCCACCCCCCCCCCCCCCCACCCCCCCCCCCCCCCACCCCCCCCCCCCCCCACCCCCCCCCCCCCCCACCCCCCCCCCCCCCCACCCCCCCCCCCCCCCACCCCCCCCCCCCCCCACCCCCCCCCCCCCCCACCCCCCCCCCCCCCCACCCCCCCCCCCCCCCACCCCCCCCCCCCCCCACCCCCCCCCCCCCCCACCCCCCCCCCCCCCCACCCCCCCCCCCCCCCACCCCCCCCCCCCCCCACCCCCCCCCCCCCCCACCCCCCCCCCCCCCCACCCCCCCCCCCCCCCACCCCCCCCCCCCCCCACCCCCCCCCCCCCCCACCCCCCCCCCCCCCCACCCCCCCCCCCCCCCACCCCCCCCCCCCCCCACCCCCCCCCCCCCCCACCCCCCCCCCCCCCCACCCCCCCCCCCCCCCACCCCCCCCCCCCCCCACCCCCCCCCCCCCCCACCCCCCCCCCCCCCCACCCCCCCCCCCCCCCACCCCCCCCCCCCCCCACCCCCCCCCCCCCCCACCCCCCCCCCCCCCCACCCCCCCCCCCCCCCACCCCCCCCCCCCCCCACCCCCCCCCCCCCCCACCCCCCCCCCCCCCCACCCCCCCCCCCCCCCACCCCCCCCCCCCCCCACCCCCCCCCCCCCCCACCCCCCCCCCCCCCCACCCCCCCCCCCCCCCACCCCCCCCCCCCCCCACCCCCCCCCCCCCCCACCCCCCCCCCCCCCCACCCCCCCCCCCCCCCACCCCCCCCCCCCCCCACCCCCCCCCCCCCCCACCCCCCCCCCCCCCCACCCCCCCCCCCCCCCACCCCCCCCCCCCCCCACCCCCCCCCCCCCCCACCCCCCCCCCCCCCCACCCCCCCCCCCCCCCACCCCCCCCCCCCCCCACCCCCCCCCCCCCCCACCCCCCCCCCCCCCCACCCCCCCCCCCCCCCACCCCCCCCCCCCCCCACCCCCCCCCCCCCCCACCCCCCCCCCCCCCCACCCCCCCCCCCCCCCACCCCCCCCCCCCCCCACCCCCCCCCCCCCCCACCCCCCCCCCCCCCCACCCCCCCCCCCCCCCACCCCCCCCCCCCCCCACCCCCCCCCCCCCCCACCCCCCCCCCCCCCCACCCCCCCCCCCCCCCACCCCCCCCCCCCCCCACCCCCCCCCCCCCCCACCCCCCCCCCCCCCCACCCCCCCCCCCCCCCACCCCCCCCCCCCCCCACCCCCCCCCCCCCCCACCCCCCCCCCCCCCCACCCCCCCCCCCCCCCACCCCCCCCCCCCCCCACCCCCCCCCCCCCCCACCCCCCCCCCCCCCCACCCCCCCCCCCCCCCACCCCCCCCCCCCCCCACCCCCCCCCCCCCCCACCCCCCCCCCCCCCCACCCCCCCCCCCCCCCACCCCCCCCCCCCCCCACCCCCCCCCCCCCCCACCCCCCCCCCCCCCCACCCCCCCCCCCCCCCACCCCCCCCCCCCCCCACCCCCCCCCCCCCCCACCCCCCCCCCCCCCCACCCCCCCCCCCCCCCACCCCCCCCCCCCCCCACCCCCCCCCCCCCCCACCCCCCCCCCCCCCCACCCCCCCCCCCCCCCACCCCCCCCCCCCCCCACCCCCCCCCCCCCCCACCCCCCCCCCCCCCCACCCCCCCCCCCCCCCACCCCCCCCCCCCCCCACCCCCCCCCCCCCCCACCCCCCCCCCCCCCCACCCCCCCCCCCCCCCACCCCCCCCCCCCCCCACCCCCCCCCCCCCCCACCCCCCCCCCCCCCCACCCCCCCCCCCCCCCACCCCCCCCCCCCCCCACCCCCCCCCCCCCCCACCCCCCCCCCCCCCCACCCCCCCCCCCCCCCACCCCCCCCCCCCCCCACCCCCCCCCCCCCCCACCCCCCCCCCCCCCCACCCCCCCCCCCCCCCACCCCCCCCCCCCCCCACCCCCCCCCCCCCCCACCCCCCCCCCCCCCCACCCCCCCCCCCCCCCACCCCCCCCCCCCCCCACCCCCCCCCCCCCCCACCCCCCCCCCCCCCCACCCCCCCCCCCCCCCACCCCCCCCCCCCCCCACCCCCCCCCCCCCCCACCCCCCCCCCCCCCCACCCCCCCCCCCCCCCACCCCCCCCCCCCCCCACCCCCCCCCCCCCCCACCCCCCCCCCCCCCCACCCCCCCCCCCCCCCACCCCCCCCCCCCCCCACCCCCCCCCCCCCCCACCCCCCCCCCCCCCCACCCCCCCCCCCCCCCACCCCCCCCCCCCCCCACCCCCCCCCCCCCCCACCCCCCCCCCCCCCCACCCCCCCCCCCCCCCACCCCCCCCCCCCCCCACCCCCCCCCCCCCCCACCCCCCCCCCCCCCCACCCCCCCCCCCCCCCACCCCCCCCCCCCCCCACCCCCCCCCCCCCCCACCCCCCCCCCCCCCCACCCCCCCCCCCCCCCACCCCCCCCCCCCCCCACCCCCCCCCCCCCCCACCCCCCCCCCCCCCCACCCCCCCCCCCCCCCACCCCCCCCCCCCCCCACCCCCCCCCCCCCCCACCCCCCCCCCCCCCCACCCCCCCCCCCCCCCACCCCCCCCCCCCCCCACCCCCCCCCCCCCCCACCCCCCCCCCCCCCCACCCCCCCCCCCCCCCACCCCCCCCCCCCCCCACCCCCCCCCCCCCCCACCCCCCCCCCCCCCCACCCCCCCCCCCCCCCACCCCCCCCCCCCCCCACCCCCCCCCCCCCCCACCCCCCCCCCCCCCCACCCCCCCCCCCCCCCACCCCCCCCCCCCCCCACCCCCCCCCCCCCCCACCCCCCCCCCCCCCCACCCCCCCCCCCCCCCACCCCCCCCCCCCCCCACCCCCCCCCCCCCCCACCCCCCCCCCCCCCCACCCCCCCCCCCCCCCACCCCCCCCCCCCCCCACCCCCCCCCCCCCCCACCCCCCCCCCCCCCCACCCCCCCCCCCCCCCACCCCCCCCCCCCCCCACCCCCCCCCCCCCCCACCCCCCCCCCCCCCCACCCCCCCCCCCCCCCACCCCCCCCCCCCCCCACCCCCCCCCCCCCCCACCCCCCCCCCCCCCCACCCCCCCCCCCCCCCACCCCCCCCCCCCCCCACCCCCCCCCCCCCCCACCCCCCCCCCCCCCCACCCCCCCCCCCCCCCACCCCCCCCCCCCCCCACCCCCCCCCCCCCCCACCCCCCCCCCCCCCCACCCCCCCCCCCCCCCACCCCCCCCCCCCCCCACCCCCCCCCCCCCCCACCCCCCCCCCCCCCCACCCCCCCCCCCCCCCACCCCCCCCCCCCCCCACCCCCCCCCCCCCCCACCCCCCCCCCCCCCCACCCCCCCCCCCCCCCACCCCCCCCCCCCCCCACCCCCCCCCCCCCCCACCCCCCCCCCCCCCCACCCCCCCCCCCCCCCACCCCCCCCCCCCCCCACCCCCCCCCCCCCCCACCCCCCCCCCCCCCCACCCCCCCCCCCCCCCACCCCCCCCCCCCCCCACCCCCCCCCCCCCCCACCCCCCCCCCCCCCCACCCCCCCCCCCCCCCACCCCCCCCCCCCCCCACCCCCCCCCCCCCCCACCCCCCCCCCCCCCCACCCCCCCCCCCCCCCACCCCCCCCCCCCCCCACCCCCCCCCCCCCCCACCCCCCCCCCCCCCCACCCCCCCCCCCCCCCACCCCCCCCCCCCCCCACCCCCCCCCCCCCCCACCCCCCCCCCCCCCCACCCCCCCCCCCCCCCACCCCCCCCCCCCCCCACCCCCCCCCCCCCCCACCCCCCCCCCCCCCCACCCCCCCCCCCCCCCACCCCCCCCCCCCCCCACCCCCCCCCCCCCCCACCCCCCCCCCCCCCCACCCCCCCCCCCCCCCACCCCCCCCCCCCCCCACCCCCCCCCCCCCCCACCCCCCCCCCCCCCCACCCCCCCCCCCCCCCACCCCCCCCCCCCCCCACCCCCCCCCCCCCCCACCCCCCCCCCCCCCCACCCCCCCCCCCCCCCACCCCCCCCCCCCCCCACCCCCCCCCCCCCCCACCCCCCCCCCCCCCCACCCCCCCCCCCCCCCACCCCCCCCCCCCCCCACCCCCCCCCCCCCCCACCCCCCCCCCCCCCCACCCCCCCCCCCCCCCACCCCCCCCCCCCCCCACCCCCCCCCCCCCCCACCCCCCCCCCCCCCCACCCCCCCCCCCCCCCACCCCCCCCCCCCCCCACCCCCCCCCCCCCCCACCCCCCCCCCCCCCCACCCCCCCCCCCCCCCACCCCCCCCCCCCCCCACCCCCCCCCCCCCCCACCCCCCCCCCCCCCCACCCCCCCCCCCCCCCACCCCCCCCCCCCCCCACCCCCCCCCCCCCCCACCCCCCCCCCCCCCCACCCCCCCCCCCCCCCACCCCCCCCCCCCCCCACCCCCCCCCCCCCCCACCCCCCCCCCCCCCCACCCCCCCCCCCCCCCACCCCCCCCCCCCCCCACCCCCCCCCCCCCCCACCCCCCCCCCCCCCCACCCCCCCCCCCCCCCACCCCCCCCCCCCCCCACCCCCCCCCCCCCCCACCCCCCCCCCCCCCCACCCCCCCCCCCCCCCACCCCCCCCCCCCCCCACCCCCCCCCCCCCCCACCCCCCCCCCCCCCCACCCCCCCCCCCCCCCACCCCCCCCCCCCCCCACCCCCCCCCCCCCCCACCCCCCCCCCCCCCCACCCCCCCCCCCCCCCACCCCCCCCCCCCCCCACCCCCCCCCCCCCCCACCCCCCCCCCCCCCCACCCCCCCCCCCCCCCACCCCCCCCCCCCCCCACCCCCCCCCCCCCCCACCCCCCCCCCCCCCCACCCCCCCCCCCCCCCACCCCCCCCCCCCCCCACCCCCCCCCCCCCCCACCCCCCCCCCCCCCCACCCCCCCCCCCCCCCACCCCCCCCCCCCCCCACCCCCCCCCCCCCCCACCCCCCCCCCCCCCCACCCCCCCCCCCCCCCACCCCCCCCCCCCCCCACCCCCCCCCCCCCCCACCCCCCCCCCCCCCCACCCCCCCCCCCCCCCACCCCCCCCCCCCCCCACCCCCCCCCCCCCCCACCCCCCCCCCCCCCCACCCCCCCCCCCCCCCACCCCCCCCCCCCCCCACCCCCCCCCCCCCCCACCCCCCCCCCCCCCCACCCCCCCCCCCCCCTGTTCTTCCTATTAAAATAAAAAAAATCTTCTTTTCTTTGAGTAATAGATGAAAAGTAATAGAATAGTATAGGGTTCGCTGACGAAGTCTTCTCAAGATGAGGATAGAAGACGATATTTGAATGATATTTACGTGTTTACTTAAATTTGGGGTTATATCAATAACCTTTTTACAAATTTTTCTTTTTTGTGAATCAATTGAAGCTATGTAAGATATTGTAAACCTTGTTTCCTTCACATCTGGAAACTTTCCATGTTTTAATTTAACAAAGTACTATTTTTTAAAAAAAGATCTCCTGGAATCACAACCGATCGCCAGATCATTCCCTTGGAGAAATGGCTGCTGTAGAAGGTGAAACCTATGGCTTTAAACCCCTCTGAGATCCCTGCTTTCACCAAACCCAACACTTCCCAGGACTTACCTCAAATCTCCAGGACCCCCTCAACTTGAAGTTGGCAACCCTACTTTTGTAACGTGTGCACTTTTGTGCCAGTCCATCCATTCAAATAAGCCATAAGACTTTCGCCTTTTCCGCCCATGTCTCCTAAAATGTTTCTATCATGTCTGTGAAATGTGTTCAGTCCCCCTCTTTTGTTTGCACTCATCCCATTGAAACAATTCCTGGCCGCCATTGCATGATCCCCACCCCCCTTTGTGCTGCGTTGAGTCATTGCTTCAAGGCTCCACAGCCTTGTTCTGCACATACTTGATGCTTCAAAGATTGCCCCCCCCCCAAAAGAAAAGAACAAACAGTTAAATGCTGCGAATAAATAGGCAAAGGGGAACAGGGCGATGTCAGAAAATGGCCCTGAAGAAGATGTTCAGGGATGCAAAGAAGCATGGGAAATGTAGTCCATAGATTGCACAGCAACCGAAGACGTTTTCAAAACATTTCAGCCAGAGAACTGTTTTGAAAAGGGATTCATTGAAAACGTTTCGAGGCTGGAAATAAAACTATGCGGAACTCCATGGAGAAAACATTTTATTTCCTGCCTCAAAACATTTTAAACGAATTGTGCAGAAAAGCCCTCAACTCTCCCCAATATGCTGATGACACCCAGCTTTTTCTGTCGATGGAGGGCCAGTCAACCACTGCCCTGGAGACTTTGGTCCTGTGTCTGGAGGCTGTGGTGGGATGGGGATATCAGAGCAGGCTGAAAGTAAATTCATCAAAGATAGAGGTCCTTTGGCTGGGGCAAGGGGGGGACCAGAGTGGGTGAGGCTTTAACACCTGTCTCTAAAGAGCCTGGGTGTGATCCTGGACTCTTCCTTATCTATGGAGGCCCAGGTTGCACATACAATGTTCCCAGAGGTGGGATCCAGCAGGTTCTCACAGGTTCCCGAGAGTAGGTTACTCATTATTTGTGTTGTGCCTAGAGGGGGTTACTAATTGGTGATTTTGCCACATGATTATTGCCTTAGTTACGCCCCTCCTCTCAGCAGTAGCACGCAGAACTTGAAGCAGTCTAGCAGGAGGTGCACCGGCGTGCATGGCAGCCTGCGCCTGCGTGCATTTGTTTCCTGCCCAAGGACCGGCGCCGCGGCCGCATCCTTGCCACAGCCCCACCCAGGAATGCCCCGCCCCTGTCGTGCCCCACCCAGCCCCATTGGCGCTACGCCACAGTTTGAATCCCACCACCATGGGAACCTGTTACTAAAATTTTTGGATCCCACCACTGAATGTTCCCCCACCTTCATCAGGCTATGTAGTTGGCTCCCTATCTGTACTGTGGCCATAGCGGTCCATGTGACGGTCACCTCCAGGTTAGATTACTTCAATTCGCTTTATGGTGGCCTACCCTTGAGATTGCTCCAGAATGCAACTGGTCTAGAATGTGGCCACAAGATCCACCAGACCACAGCCACATAGCCCGGAAAACCCAACAGAACCAGATGAATTCTGGATCGTTTTCATGGTAATGGTATTAACCTTTAAGTCCTTTGGCAGCTGTGAAATCTACCATAATAATAATAAAATTTGCAAAGCTGGATGGGAATCCAGTTTATATGCCAGTAAGATGGGATACCTGAAATAAAGATTCTGCCTTTCTGGTTCATAATTTTGCCACATTCTGTTCACCTATCTCACCATTCTGATGGAGTAACCTGACATCACCTGGTCACCAATGCGGCCATGGAAGAAATTTTGGACCTCCTATGACTGGCTCACAAATGGGATCATTTTGACCTGCTTTTATAGGGTTGGCAGGAGCCTGGGGTATAGTGACATGGGTGTTATTTCTGGGGAAATGTGTGTGTCATGATGTCACTTCTGAGCCAAAACTGAAGCCACCTCGAGTCTGGCTATTGTCAGGGTTAGCCGTAATGTAAATATAATAAAATAATGTAAATATAATAAAATACAAAAATCAAAAATTAAAGTGATGTCATGTCACTGTAGCGATCACCAGAAACTCAGTGGTAAAACCATAGAGTTTCTGGTGATTCCTAGACTTTTGTGAAGTCACTTCCAAGTGTTCCCTCTAAGTGACATGCTGTATGCAGAATTGGCATTAAAATGGTTTTCTCCCACTTCTGTTCCAAGCAGTGTCAGGAAGGAAGGGTTACCAATAGGAAATCTCCTGGCTCAGCAGGAGAACTGCCACCCCTACTTCTTCATGTTGCTCTTGGAGGGGTGGTTAAATAGGCCTTGTCTTTTATTTGTTAGGTCATAACTAGAATGGCAGAAGCGAAAACCTTTCACACTTAGGATGAATTGGAGAGCACACTCAGGCATCGAAAGATGAAGGACTGTTTCTCCAGCTGCGCATCATTCATTGTATGGTGGGAAGGGATGAAGAGCAGCATCGACCAAACCCTTAGCTGCTGGTATTTCTCTTACAGAGTGGAGGTGAGGCATAACATTTTCCAGCACAGGTTGCACGCCCAGGCAAGGATAGACAAAGCTTGTGGTAATGTCAGAGGTGGGATCCAGCAGATTCCCACCAGTTCCCGAGAGTAGGTTACTAATTATTTGTGTGTGCCGAGAGGGGGTTACTAATTGGGTCTGCTTTTCCGTTAGAAATTCCATTAGGTCCAAAAATCATAAAGTCCTGTTGTTTCCTATGTGGCTGGTTAGCGAAGGTAGAAAACGGGATAATTCTCCCGGTTGGGCTGTTTTAAAAACATGTTTTAGAAATATGGTAAAGTTCCTTGTTTGAGGAAAGTCTCCTTCTTTTGATTTCTAGAAACAAAATTAAGTATTTGAAAGTATTAAGTATTTGGCAGGCAGTCAATTAGAGAAGTAGTTGTTTCTGTTGGCAGTAGACGATAGGACTTGCTATAATGAGTTTAAATTATGGACAGAAAGATACCATCTGGAAATTAGGAACCTTTTTTTTACAGTAAGAGTTTTTTACAGTAACAGAGACATTATTAATGCCCTGCCCTGGAATGCCCGGCCAGGCCCTGTCGTGCCCCGCCCAGCCCCATTGGCGCTATGCCACTGTTTGAATCCCACCACTATGGGAACCTGTTACTAAAATTTTTGGATCCCACCACTGGGTAATGTTGGTCAAGGAAGTCCATGTTTGCTATGCAGAGGTAGGACATGGCAAACCACCTATTTCCATCTCTTCTTTTGAAAACTAAGGGTTTCCCCATAGTTCAACTGTGACTTAATGGCATGTTCTACCACCAATATATAATCAGTGGCCCATTCCGCCCAAATCCTCAAAAATGTTTGTAAAATGTTTTCAATCCCCCTGTTTACCACAATGTATGCCTGCACTTGTAACCTCTATCTGTGGGTTCTGTGGGGCTGAACTTGGAATGAGTTTGCAACAACAAATTTTAAAAACAAAATGGTTTACTTTCTTAACATATAACATCAAACATCAACATTTAACATCACACTTCAAGGTCCTGTTCAGGTTGCATTTTCAAGTCCTTCTATTTACAGTCTACTGATACTGCCAAGTCCAATTCTTCTTTGCAAGTGGGTTGGCTCCTGAAGACTCCAAGGGCTTGATGAACAGGATTCAACATGATGAAGGTTTCCAGGAGAACTCTCACCCATTACAACCACAAAAAGAACCCTGAAACAATAAACTCCAACATTTACAACATAGCAAAAATAAACAACTACCTTCCCACTAGTTCCCAACAACATTGCAGTTACCTTAACAAGGTGTTTAAGGGCTTATACAAATTAAGGTCCGACTCTGGTAGCCTTGTCTCCTCCAAACTACATGAGCTCTGCAGCCTCTTGCTGCTTTGAGTCTCCACCCCTTTCTGGGTCAACCCATTCTGAGCATGGGGGTTACACACTCACACCCTCCAAATTATTTCTGGCCACCATTTTGTGATTTCTCATTTTTTCTTCCTTTTTGTTCGAGAACATTGCTTCTGTGCTCCACAGTGGAGTGCTGCGATTCCCTGAAGTCCATCCTTCCGTGATTAGCCACCCCCTCCCCCACACAAATAAAGAAACCTGCAGGAAAGATAGGAAAAACTTGCAGAAAAAAACAGGCAAGGGGGCCCACTGAGAAAATGAGGAAGTGCAGGGAAGGCAGAAAGACTTGGGAAACAGAGAAACTTCATCCAAGTAACTGTTTTAAAAGGGGAGTCATTTAGAATGTTTTGAGGCTGCAGATAAAACATTTTTGCGGTAAAAATGATGTGGAACTCCATAGATTGTTCAGCATGGATTTATAGAATCATGGAGTTGGAAGAGACCCCAAGAACCATCAAGTCCGACCCCCTGCAATGCAGGAACACACAATCAAAGCACTCCTGATAGATGGCCATCCAACCTCTGTTTAAAAACCTCCAAAGAAAGAGGCTCCACCACACAGCCCTTACTGTCAGGAAGTTTTTCCTGATGTTTAGGTGAAATCTCTTTTCCTTCACCTAGAACCCATGACTCCTGGTCCTAGTCTTTGGAACAGCAGAAAACAACCTTGCTCCCTTACCAACATGACATCCTTTCAAATATCTAAACATGGCTATCATGTCACCTCTTAACCTTCTCTTCTCCAAACTGAACATACCCAGCTCCTTAAGTCTCTCCTCATAGGGCATGGATTCTAGGCCTTTTAACATTTTGGTTGCCCTCCTCTGGACCTGTTTGAGCTCGTCAATATCCTTCTTGAATTGCAGTGCCTAGAAATGTACACAGTATTCCAGGTGAGGTCTACCCAATGCAGAATAGAGAGGTACAATTGCATCCCTTGATCTATACTTCTATTGATACAGCCCAGAATCGCATTGGCTTTCTTGGCCGCTGCATCAATCTCTTTTCCTTCACCTTGAACCGATTACTTCTGGTCCTGGTCTCTGGAGCAGCAGAAAACAAGCTTGCTCCCTCACCAACATGACATCCCTTCAAATATCTAAACATGGCTATCATGTCACCTCTTAGCCTTCTCCTCACCAAACTAAACATACCCAGCTCCCCAAGTCTCTTCTCTATTTGTTCTGCTGTCTGTCATTCTCTGGATTCGCATCAGTTCTGTTGTCACAGTGGCACTGGATTCTGCTAGGTGTCTGCTCATCGCAATTGGTTCTGCTGGGCTCGTAAACATGTCCCTCCCAAACTTTCCCTTTCACTCCCTTTCCCCCTCCTGCTGAAATGTCCCAGCAATTTCCCCACAGGGAATAAAAAAAACAACCAGACACCATTGCACCTTCCCTACTGACACAAAGGTATATTCGTTCATTGAATGTCAGAGACAGAGCTTGACATTTGGGAATATCAGGAATATTTATTTTATTTATTTTATTTTTTCAGATTTTTAGACCGCCCCATCCCCTAGGGGCTCTGGGCGGTGTACAACATGATAGCCATTGTATACAGATAAAAACAGTTAAAACCTTTAAAAGCAGCAGTAAATAAAGGACTAAAAAGAATAATTAAATTAATTTGTAAGATGGCGTCCGACAATCTAATATCAATATTTTTTTCAGATACCTGAATCCAAAAAAATACCTTTCTTCTGCATACCCCTATTTATGATCCTCAAACTCACTATGTGAGATTCGGACCACCTGCCTGGCTCTGTCTCTGGCATTCACTGAAGGAATATGCCTTTGTGTAAGTAGGGAAGCAACAGTTGGACAAATTTTGCTGCACTGCCCCTTCTATGATGATCTCAAATGCACACTTATTCCTATCCTCCAAAAAAGATTAGAGGAATGGCATACTGTCCTTCTTCTAGGGGACTCGGGAAGCATAGGTAGACTTGCTAGGTTCTGTGCAGCTGCCAGAATCTACCATGGTTCAGAGCTGATTATTTATTTATTTATTTGTTTGTTTGTTTGTTTGTTTGTTTGTTTGTTTATTTATTTACTGCCCTCCCCAAAGGCTCAGGGTGGTGTCCATCAATAATAAAGCAGTTTAAAACATCATCATCAAATATAAATTTACATAAAAGAATACATAATATACCAAGACTAGTGTAATATTTAGGGTAATATACCCTGTTTCCCCGAAAATAAGACAGGATCTTATATTAATTTTTGCTCCAAAAGATGTATTAGGGCTTATTTTTCCCCATGATTTTGCACGCCCCATGTAACCAGATCAGCTGCGCCGGGAAATCTGTAACTAGGGCTTATTTTTGGAGTAGGGCTTATATTTCAAGCATCTTCCAAAAATCCTGAAAAATCATGCTATGGCTTATTTTGGGGGTAGGTATTTTCAGGGAAATAGGGTTTTTGTTATTTTTCATTGATCTGGATGACTCCAGCTACCCTGATCTCTTCATATCTCAGAAACTAAGCAGGATTGGCCTGGATGAGTACTTGGACCATCAAGGAAGGCCAGGGTTATAACACAGAGGAAGGCAATGGTAAACCACCTCTATCTCGCCTCTGATGGGTACAGCATGGGTACAGGGGGCAAGAGCGATGGACTCTTATCTGGTGAACCGGGTTTGATCCCCCACTCCTTCACATCATCTGAACTCGGAAGCTAAGCAGGTTTGGTCCTGGTTGATATTTGGATGGGAGACCAACAAGGAATTCTAGTGTTGTTACACAGAAACAGGAAATGCCAAACCACCTCTGGATGGAAGACCCTGTGAGAAATTGCCATATGTAGGCTCTGACTTGTTGACACTTTCCACCACCACTGATTATTTTTGTATTTTTTATGTTTTGGTAAAGATATTTTTGCTAATGCATGCTTTATACTGCTTCGTGACCCTAATAAAGAATTGTATTGCACACAGGAAGGAAAGGGGACACACGAAAGAGGAGAATCATGAACATCACTCTGCGATCCTTGGAGGGGAGATAAAATCAGAAGATAGGAGTGCTTTGATTGCGTGTTCCTGCATTAAGAACATAAGAACATAAGAACAAGCCAGCTGGATCAGACCAGAGTCCATCTAGTCCAGCTCTCTGCTACTCGCAGTGGCCCACCAGGTGCCATTGGAAGCTCACATGCAGGATGTGAAAGCAATGGCCTTCTGCGGCTGTTGCTCCCAAGCACCTGGACTGTTAAGGCATTTGCAATCTCAGATCAAAGAGGATCAAGATTGGTAGCCATAAATCAACTTCTCCTCCATAAACCTGTCCAAGCCCCTTTTAAAGCTATCCAGGTTAGTGGCCATCACCTCCTCCTGTGGCAGAGGATTGGACTTGATGGCCCTTGGGGTCTCTTCCAACTCTATGATTCTATTCACTAAATCCCTGAAGATGCCATACCTATTTTTTTGTGCTTCAGACAAATGGATATTAGTTTTGCATTGTTCTTCTTCCTGACCCACAGGAGGTGAATTGGGGACCTACAATGTTAAAATGGGCTTTTGCAAAAGATTTTTTGTCATGTGCACTTTTTAAAATTGGGAGGTTTGCACTAAAGAAAAATAACAAGCAACCGAAAGGTGCGTAGGTGTAACGAGGCAGAGTTGTTAAAGATAACCACAGCTTCATACCCCTGGGGTGTCTCATATCCGGAACCCTGTTCAACAAACCATATAAAAAGAGTGTGACTCTTCACCTGCCAAATCTTTTGGCCTTTTTGTTGATGGTTTCTGCAGGTGATTGGGGTGAGTCTCGGAACAGTTTGCTTTTTAAAATTTGTACCTTGCTCTTCTGCCGTGCTTATGGATTACGATGCGGCTTTTGGGAAGCAGATGTTTTAGTTTTGGTTACTTTGGTTATCTTAGTTACTAGGATACGCAATCGCATTTCAGATTGATGGTGGAGAATTGGAGGGCAGTCTGGCAACCTCTTGAGGTCTCTGCAAAGAAGGTTCTATGTTGCACTGGCATTTCTTGGCTAAAAACCATTGCTTTAAAGAACATTTCACAATGCAAATCCTGGGAAGATGGGTCAGTCGATAAGTAGTTAGGTAGTCATGGAGTCAGAAAACTTGGATTCAGCTCCTCATTGACTCATGCAGTGTCTTGGCTGACTTTGACCAGTTGTTTGAGGAGGAGCTCTGGCTTAGTGATGCAGCATCTGCTTGGCATGCCAAAGGTCCCAGGTTCAATTCCCGGCACCTCCACTTAAAAGGATCAGAAGTAAGTGATGTGAAAGAACTCTGCCTGTGATACCAGAAGTCATGGAATTGTGCCACTGTTCAGTGGTAGAGCATCTGCTTGGTATGCAGAAGGTCACAGGCTCAATCCCAGGCATCTCCAGTTAAAAGGAATTGGTAATAGGTGATGTGAAAGACCTCCACCTGAGACCCTGGAGAGCAGCTGCCAGTCTGAGTAGGTACTACTGACCTTGATGAACCCAGAGTCTGATTCAGTAGAAAGTAGCTTCATGAGTTCATGTGTTCATTCTCTCTCAGCCGAGCATCTCACAGGATTGGTACGATTATCATAGGGAGGAGGCGGGAATGATGTAAGGTACCATCAGCTTCTTGGAGGAAAGGCAAGATGAGAATGTGGTTAAAAAAAAAGTAAAATTGATAGCTACTAGCTGTGTTATCTCAAAGGACCGTCCAGGTCGAAATTTAGGACTTCTCCAAATACCAAATCCTGTGAAAGCCAGTGTGGTATAGCGGTTAAGAGCAGGTGGACTCAAACCTGGAGAACTGGGAACACTTCTTCACGCAACGTGTGATTGGTGTTTGGAATATGCTGCCACAGGAGGTGGTGATGGCCACTAACCTAGACAGCTTTAAAAGGGGCTTGGACAGATTGATGGAGGAGATGTTGATTTATGGCTACCAATCTTGATCCTCTTTGATCTGAGATTGCAAATGCCTTAACAGTCCAGGTGCTCGCGAGCAACAGCCGCAGAAAGCCATTGCTTTCACATCCTGCATGTGAGCTTCCAATGGCATCTGGTGGGCCACTGCGAGTAGCAGAGAGCTGGACTAGATGGACTCTGGTCTGATCCAGCTGGCTTGTTGTTATGTTCTTATGGGTTTGATTCCCCACTCCTCCACATGAGTGGCAGGCTCTTATCTGGTGAACTGGGTTTGTTTCCCTGCTCCTCCATAGGAAGCCTGTTATTTATTTTATTTATTTATTTTTCAGATTTTTAGACTGCCCCATCCCCTAGGGGCTCTGGGCGGTGTACAACACGATAACCATTGTATACAGATAAAAACAGTTAAAACCTTTAAAAGCAGCAGTAGATAAAGGACTAAAAAGAATAATTAAATTAATTTGTTAGATGACCTTGGGCCAGTCACAGTTCTGTCTGAACGCTTTCAGCCCCACTTACCTTATAAGGTGACTGTTGAGGAAGGGGAGTAGTTTGTAAGCTGCTTTGAGCTGCTTTAAGTTGCTTCTTAATAAACTAGCTATTCTTCCACTGGAGGTGGGAGATCTCCTGCTCTAACCTCCCTGCCCCCAATGGCTTTCAGTTGGCCAGCAGGGGTCCTACCAGTTTCAAACTGAGCCTTAGTCCCCACATCATTGATGATGTGTGGAGTCTCTTCCTGTGCTCACCAGAAGTGATGTCATCAGGCTGCCAACCATGTGGGGATGCTCTGGCATTTGGGCAAAAAACTCTACTTTAAAATATAAGCCCAACTCATCTTCATCTCCTCCTCCTCCTCTTCTTTTTCCTATTGGAGAAAGCCTCCCATTTTAATTGTCTATGAGAGCAACCAAGAAGCATCTGAGCTACCCGTTAGGGGGGAAAAGACAGTGCAGAACTAGATGTATCCGGACTAAATGGATCTCTTGGTCTGATCCTGTGGAGTTCTTATGGACTGGGAGAAAAAATAAACCTGCTTCCACTCCATTTGCCTCTCTGATGCCCTTTCTTGGAGTCTTAAAACCAGTGTGTCAAGTATTTATGCCCCACATTTCCAGGTTGCTAATGGGTTATGCCAGGAATTTAATCTGGGATGATCTATGTTCAAAACAGATGCTGGGCCACTGAGCCACAGCTACGGATAACACACAGGAAAAGCTAGGCCGAGCCCTGCACTCAAGTTATTGTTGCCAATTATGGGCGTTTTCATGAACTTTTAGCTGAAGGGAGGAGATAGAATCAAGTAGAAATACGAAGCGGCTGAAATGATGCCAAAGACTATGCTACACTTCTGGCCATTCTTATTCCCTGACACCTGACACTTATTTTTATAGATATGTATGCTTTTATAATTGTTTTAAAACCACAAAAAAAGACCCAATGCTTTGGATTCCATTTTCCCTTAAGGTTTCTAGTCCAAGGCTGGCTAATGGTGGAAAACTCACTGCCTATCAGATGGCATTGCCAGAGGGCCTTTTCCCACTTACCTTCTGCTGCGCGCTACTCGGGCCAAGTAGCCCGGGGTCCCGGGGCACTCCCCACTACAGGGGCGGCGACAACGCAGCCGCTCCGACGCTGCCGCTGTCGCGCCCCCTCAGTGCGCCTTTTGACGACCCCGCGCAGAGTGCGGGGTTGTGGGGAAGCCAGGGCGCACGCCAGAAATGACGCGCGCAGTGAGTAGCGCGCAGCGACGGTGGTAGAGGGAAAAGTGGGGAAAGGCCCAGAGATTTTATGGGTGATGTGATGACCTCACCACATCATTGGTGATGCTCCAGCATTTGACTTAAACAGCTTCACCATAGAATTTGGGCTGAATGCTGGAGTTTCACCTGATGCAATTATGTCATTTCTGGGTCATTCCAGAAGTAACATAAATTTTTCAGGACGTTGCTGATTGCCATCATTTTCCCCACCATCCCCTCACATTTGCCCAGCTGAATCGCAGCAGGAAGCTAGTTTTCCCTGCCCCAACTAGCTTTATCTGTGATCACTCAGCAGTTACCAGGACTGCCTTTTTGTGATCAGAAGCGGCTCTTTTGGGCTAGGTCAGGGGTAGGGAACCTGAAAGGGTCCCATCAGATGTTCAGCAACCACAATCGGGCTGGCCCATCAGTTTTTACGGGACCATGCCAATTGGCCATGGTAGGGGCTGATGGAATTGTAGTTCCTGAACATCTGGAGCCGTCACAGGTTCCCCACCCCGCTTTAGCGTTAGTCCTCGGACCTTAAGCCAACAAACAGACTCTGGATCTGGCGATCAGAGCCGCTTATTGAATGCAGCAAGTATTTCCTAGCCTTGGAGGAAGAAATAGCCAGTTCTGATTTGACCTTGCTTCCTGGGTCCTTTATCTCACCTACCTCTCCTGATTCTGTGAGAAAGTGTGGAAACAGTGGTTTGAGGCTTCAGGCACCTGCTGCAGCGAAGAGCAGGGATAGAGCTGCTTCGTGATCCAAAATTTTAGTAACAGGTTCCCTCACAGCCCCCTCAGCAAAGGCAGAGGCATTAAATTAGGCAAACTTGAGTCCTGCAAAACTCCGAGTTGATGCCCCCATGGGCAACCACCAATCCTCCACCACGACCCCTGAAATTTTTTTTGCACCAGGTCATTTCTAAATCATCATCACATTATCGAAAATGCCCCAACTCACAAATCTGAACACAGCAATGGTGAAACACACAGGTTCTTTGATAGAGACTGGTGAGATAAAAGGTACGAAAGGCTGAGAATCCATGAATTGCAGTACTCCGAAAGGGATTAACTCCAGTTCAGGGAGTTACATTATTAGTCGCAGAATTGCTATATGGAACCTTTCCACGCTCAAAGGCAGGATGGCCTCTCGGGAGGCGAGGGTATGGAGATGGTGCTAGGATCCAACAGTAACCCCCCTCTCGGCAATAATAATAAACGTCATTAGTAACCCACTCTTGGCAACTGGTGAGAACCTGCTGGATCCCACCTCTGGATACAGCCACCTGCCCCCCTCTATCCCCTCAGGCCAACAGGCAGATTTCCCTGAGTCAGAGAGCCTCCTTAGGATCAATCACCCAGTTATCTACAATCGGTGTCAAAGCAATAAACATAGGAAAGGAAAGGAAGAGAGAAAGGCCCTTTACATATCAATCAGAGTACACATCAATCAGGTACATGGAAGTTGCAATTGGGTTGCATCAACCAGGCTCCACTCCTAAAACTAGGAAATGTGATGTGGGAAGAGGAGGAATGATTGCTCGATCCTATTATGCAAGGGAAGACACTTATTTGGTTCTGGTGGGGGACATTCTGGGGACGCACCTCATCCTCTCCCCTTGCTTAGTCTACTGAAAAGAGGGAAATGGGAGGGAACAGCAGTGATGGATATCATGTTGCTCAATCGAGGAACTTTGAAATCTCTATGGTAAAGCCATACAGATTCACCACTACCGGTTTTGGAAGTCCAGATACTCTAGGACTCTCCATGTATTTAAAAACTCTGTGGCAAAAACCATAGAGTTTCCATGCGATCTGCTTAAAAGTGACATCATGGCTTCAGGAATTTCAAAATTTCTGTTGGAACAAAGTGTGGAACAAAGGGAAAAAGAAATAGCTGTGGGTTCTGCATTTACCGGGGCACTAAAAACAAACATAAGAAATAAAATGGAAATAGTTTTGAAATTAAAGTGGAAAACTGCAGGTTGTGAACAGGACAATGGTTCTTTTGGGATAGCTGGAACATGCGGGCCCTTCTTTCTAGGACGAGAAGATAAATCCTTTGTGGCTTGCTCTTGCAGATTTGCCTGGAGCTCCATGAAAGATGGATTGCCAGCAGCGCAAGCAGCCCTGTCTTCCACCTCCAATTCCTGGGTCCACTAAGCAAAGTGTGGACGTGTGCCCACCTCCTTGTCCAGAGCCTTGTGTTCCAGTCACTGTCAAGAAAAGTCCATGTGTTCCTAAATGCACTGAAGAGTGCCCCCCCAAGTGTGTGGAGCCGTGCCCCCCTCCGGTCTGTGAACAGGTGAAATGTCGTCCAAAGTGCAAAGAGGCGTGTCCTCCCCCGACTATGGAGCCATGTCCCCCTCCTGTCTGTGAGCAGGTGAAGTGTCGCCCAAAGTGCCCAGAGGTGTGTCCTCCCCCAACTGTGAAGTCCTGCCCCCCTCCTGTCTGTGAGCAGGTGAAATGTCGTCCAAAGTGCACAGAAATGTGTCCTCCTCCAGCTATGAAGTCCTGCCCCCCTCCTGTCTGTGAGCAGGTGAAATGTCGTCCAAAGTGCACAGAAATGTGTCCTCCCCCAACTATGGAACCATGTCCTGTCTGTGAGAAGACATGTCCTCCTAAATGCCCAGAGGTGTGCTCTCCCAAGTCTTTGGAGATATGTCCCCCTACAGTCTGTGAGGAGAAATGTCCTCCTCAAAGCCCAGAGGTGTGCTCTCCCAAGTCTGTGGAGATATGTCCCCCTACAGTCTGTGACAAGACATGTCAATGCCCAGAGGTGTGTTCTCCCAAGTCTGTGGAGATATGTCCCCCTACAGTCTGTGAGCAGAAATGTCCTCCTAAGTGCCCAGAGGTGTGCTCTCCCAAGTCTGTAGAGATATGTCCCCCTACAGTCTGTGAGCAGAAATGTCCTCCTCAAAGCCCCAGAGGTGTGCTCTCCCAAGTCTGTAGAGATATGTCCCCCTACAGTCTGTGAGCAGAAATGTCCTCCTAAGTGCCCAGAGGTGTGCTCTCCCAAGTCTGTGGAGATATGTCCCCCTACAGTCTGTGAGCAGAAATGTCCTCCTCAAAGCCCAGAGGTGTGCTCTCCCAAGTCTGTGGAAATATGTCCCCCTACAGTCTGTGAGCAGAAATGTCCTCCTAAGTGCCCAGAGGTGTGCTCTCCCAAGTCTGTAGAGATATGTCCCCCCACAGTCTGTGAGCAGAAATGCCCTCCTAAGTGCCCAGAGGTGTGCTCTCCCAAGTCTGTGGAGATATGTCCCCCTACAGTCTGTGAGCAGAAATGTCCTCCTAAGTGCCCAGAGGTGTGCTCTCCCAAGTCTGTGGAGATATGTCCCCCTCCTGTCTGCGAGCAGGTGAAATGTCGTCCAAAGTGCAAAGAGGTGTGTCCTCCCCCACCTATGGAACCATGTCCCCCTCCATGTGAACAGGTGAAATGTCCTCCAAAGTGCAAAGAGGTGTGTCCTCCCCCGACTGTGGAACCATGTCCCCCTCCATGTGAACAAGTGAAATGTCCTCCAAAGTGCAAAGAGGTGTGTCCTCCCCCATCTATGGAGCCATGTCCTCCGGGTCCAAGTGAAAGCAGGTGAAATGTCACTTCAAAGTGCAAAGAGGTGTGTCCTCCCCCGACTGTGGAACCATGTCCCCCTCCATGTGAACAAGTGAAATGTCCTCCAAAGTGCAAAGAGGTATGTCCTCCCCCATCTATGGAGCCATGTCCTCCTCCTGTCTGTGAGCAGGTGAAATGTCGTCCAAAGTGCAAAGAGGTGTGTCCTCCCCCGACTGTGGAGCCATGTCCCCCTCCTGCCTGTGAGCCAAAGTGTCCTCCTGTGTGTCCAGAGCCATGTGATCCCAAGGGCATGGTTCAATGCAAAATGCACCAGTGTAAATGCCCCCCACAATTCCCACCACAATGTATCCCTCGTGACCCATGTTCTCCCAAGTAACTCTCAGTGGATCTGTGCTACAAAGAAGCCCCCATGTTAACATCGAGGAAAACTCAAAGCTACGGAACCTTGAAACGAGTTCTAGCCCTTGACACAAAGCAGTTTTTCAAAGCTCGTTCTGACCTTCTTGGAACATTCTTCTGTGCAGGTTCTAGAGGTTTGGTCCTAGCACTTCATCCTCTGCCTCTGCCTGCTGAATCGAACATCCATATAGTATTTAATTCATTATTACCGCGAGTATTGGGCGAAAACCCAACATATTTATCTACCGTATTCTCCCGACATTGTCTTATGCCGTTGCCTTGCCATAAATGAATATTACACCTTGTAGCATCTCCTTGTTTTAATTTTTTTGACTCTTCCTTTATATTTTTATTCCTCTACGTTGTGGGGTACAATTTTTTTTAAAAAACCCCATACAGTAGTAAAATCACAACAATAAAAATCGAACAACAGTAAAATCACAATAAACCCCCCTTCTAAAAACCCAATGCAATGTAAAAACCTGCACCTACCCACAAAAAGGGAGGTCTGTATGCACATGTTGGGGTGTCCTCCCAGTGGAGGAAGCCAACATGATGCCTAGATGAAAAGAACAGTCTTCAGTAGGTGCTTGGTGAACCTCTGGAGATAGGATATTCCACAGTATAGAGGTCACTGTAGAGAAGGTGCTCTGGGCTGCCCCCACCCCCTTACCTCCAAAGGGGTGGGATGGGGCTTCCTACATTTAAAAGTCCTACATTCCTACATTCTGAAGGTCAAAACTTGGATGGGCTCTGGTGGACAGACTGGAGTGTACAATGCCATTTAATGCTAGCCTCCAGGTGGGACATGGAAATTCCCCCAGAAACTTACTTCATCTCTAGACTTGTCAAGCCCAGTCATACCAGGCTTGACCATAATTCCCCTACTGATGGGAGGGGGGGCAAGGTAGTTTGTTCTCCCCGCCTGCCTCGAATGTAGTCCTGGAAGTCCACATCCTGTCATTTTAATTGGTCACTTGAGGTTATTTCCTGTGTTGGCTTGGATGCACTAGAACATGATAAGAGGAAACCAGCCACATTCCAGGAGCAGCAGTGGCATAGTGGTTAAGAGCAGGTGTACTCCAATCTGGAGGAACCGGGTTTGATTCCCTGCTCTGCTGCCTGATCTGTGGCGGCTTATCTGGGAAATTCAGATGAGCCTGAACATAAGAACATAAGCACATAAGAACAAGCCTGCTGGATCAGATCAGAGTCCATCTAGTCCAGCATTCTGCTTCTCACAGTGGCCCACCAGGTGCCTTTGGGAGCTCACAGACGGTGATGTGAAAGGCAATGGCCTTCTGCTGCTGCTGCTGCTCCCGAAAGCACCTGGTCTGCTAAGCCTGAACTCTCCAACACACGCCAGTTGGGTGACCTAGGGTTAGTCACAGTTCTTCTGAGCTCTCTCAGCCCCACCTACCTCACAGGGTGTTTGTTGTGGGGGAGGGAAGGGAAAGGAGATTGTTAGTCCTTTTGAGTCTCCTTACAGGAGAGAAAGAGGGGATATAAATCCAACTCTTCTCCTCCTCCTCCTCCTCCTTCTTCCCAGCTGAGAGCGAAGAGTTGGGTATTGCTGGGATAGGAGATGTGGCTTGGGGCGGGGTGGTGAGCTCTCTTTTCTATTTGAAAAGGAGTTTGGGCAGGATTTCCCAGTTCTGTCAATAAACATCTGATGCCATAACTTTCCCTGAACTGCTGTTTCTAAATAAAAACTCACAGGGAAGCAGTGGCATATCTGCCTAGGGACAAGGGGTACCCCTTGTCCCCGGGCGCCACTCTTCTAGTCATGTGGGGGGGGTGCAAAAATCGACCTCCCATGTGACCAGGTGAAGTCCTGCTGTCTCAGTTTGTCGCTAAAGATTGCCATCCACACCATCCAGCAGGGGGGAGTCTGTTGGGGGATAGGGCACCTCCTGACCTTGCCCATGTCCATAGTGACATGGGCGGGGTCTAGGACAGTGGGGGTGGAGCCTCGGGCATCAGGGGACAGAGCTAGGGGGCAGGGGGCAAAGTGGGGGCGGCAGAGCCTGGGGGCGTCCAGGAGACAATTTGTCTCCGGGTGCCATTTACCCCTGGTACGCTTTGCAGGGAAGTGCTTTTCTTGAATCGACCAGGGGTCCTGACAAGACTACAGAGATCAGTTCTGGAGAAAATGGATACTTTGGAGGGATGTGGCTTTTATGACACTGTAACTCCCACTGTAGGTCCCCTTTCTGACCTCCCAAGGCTTCTATCCCCCAAATCTCTCAGGAGTTTCTCAACCTGGATCTGGCAACTAGAGATGCCAACCGCCATCATGTAGCAATATTATGGGGTTTATGCAACACGAACAACCCCAGAAGAGTTTGCATAAGAAAAGGTTGTCAGCCACAAGGCTGGTTAACTTCAGAAAACTACTAAATATACGTACAAATACAATATACACAAGCAATTCTCAAAAGTGTCAATATGATGTCCCCCAGCCTCCACTACATAGAAGCAACGGCTCCTTATCAAATAACACTCAGTACAAATACCGAAGTCAAACAACTCTCAGTATGAATACAGAAAAAGAACTTTGCCTTCAGTCACCACTTAGACACTCAATATTTAAGAAATTCAAGCTGCTCAGCTCCCAGGTTGGTAAATACCCTACATTCGTTAAAATTTGGATTTGGATTTTTTTGGGCATAAAATTATCTGTATGCTCGAATTAGACACATAACTATTTTGATGTGTGTCCAAACCAATTTTCGGAAAAATCCGAAAAATTCGGGTCCATTTGAATTTTTTTGTGGTTTTGGGGTGTTTTTTCACGTTTTGGCCTGTAGCCCGCTGATTTGATTAGCAGTGGCAATTCAAAATTTCTTGTGGATATCATCTGGTGACTCGGTTCCTTACATATTTTCTGTGTTTGGTGGTGTTTTGTTCAGAGGGGGCTAAGTTATAGACCCACAAAAGGGGTCCTCCATCCCCCATTGTTTCCAATGGGAGCTAGCAGGAGATGGGGTTACCCATTTGAGGGTCCATAACTTTGGCCCCTCTGAACCTAATTTCACCAAACTCAGGTGGTATTATCAGAACAGTCTCCGGGTGATACCCCATTCTGAAATTTTGCACAGAAGCCACAAATGCACCCCTGACAGGCATCCCAAGAAATTTGCCCAAGATTGTTCTGCAGTGGCTTGGCTCCGCTGTAACCAATGGGGAATTTCTGAGTGTGTAAACAGGCTGCACATTTTTGAATATAGAAGCACCAGACTGCTCACAGGTGACTCCAGGAGGCCCTCCTGGTAATAGCATCCAGGTTTAACAACCTTTGCTCTTGGGCTGGGGGTTCAATTCTTATGGGACCCTTAAAAGGCTTATTTTGTTTCCTCGCCTCCTGCACATGAAACTCCTCAGCTGACTTGGAGTCCTTCTCCTTCAGAACTCCTCTCAACTCATGCCCCACACTCACCCCCCCCAGAAGCTGTAAAAGCCTCACCAAGCTTGGAATGCTATTACCAGGGAGGTCTCTTGGAGCCACCTTGAAAGTTCTGGCACTCCTATCTTCAAAAATGTGCAGCCAGTGCTTACACACTCAGAAATTCCCCAGAATCTGCCAGGCTCTTTCAGTTAGCCTTCTGTGTGTGGAAAAAAAACACTTTTCCCACCATATAGACTTCAATGGGGCTTTCTGTTATCCCCAGTTGGCTCTGTGTTAGAGGTTTCAATGGGAGGCACTCTAGTGGGGGTCTTGCTCTGGGCGGGGACATTTCCTGCTGGGATGCTGGTGTGAGTCTCCTAAAAGGAACCAACCAACTTTGCTAAAGTTTGATTGGGAAGGGCAAATGCTGTGGGCATCAGGTTCATCTTCAACTGGGTGCCCACAGCATTTTCCTCTCCCAATCTCCCAATCAGCATCCATCTAAAAGGAATTTTCTTCTTTTTTAGGACATCTGTAAGAAATTTACACTGTTTGGTCTTCAGCAAAATTTCACATGGCAATTCCTTCATGAGAATTAGTTCACAACCTTGAAACTGCATCTTTTTTCTAATGCAAATGAAGGATCTCTCCTTTAAATGACCTTTTTGTCACATGACACATGACATACATGACACAGTCCTGAGGGAGATTCTTATTCTTGACTGCTAAAGATATTTCATTATAAAGTTTATCCATCATAGATTATATTTCTGCAACGGGAAGATATATGAATTTTGCTAGCTCTTCTCTCTATTTTTCTGGCATTCCGTGAATCCTCACTGTACATTCCTTTTGCTTTAAATTCAGACAGAGCATTTTCTCAGCTTGATAATTAATCCCTATCTAATTCACTTTTGCCTCTAGCAATTTAAATTCTTCTGGAATTCTTTTAAAACCTGTAGCTTGTCTTTTAATGTCTTTTTTATATATGTTATCTCCCCCATCAACTCGTCCTTCTTATCCAACATCTCATTTTGCAAAGAAGATAGAAGCAATTCATTTTTTTCCATTGGGTCCTGTGCACTGGGGTCAGATATAGAGCACATTCTTTTCTTCCCTGCCATCTTCACCTTCACCACTAGATGTCATTGAATGTGCTTGATTCACTCAATTTTAATCTGTCTTGTCTCTCTACAAATTCCTTCTTTCTCACCCTCTCCTTCCCCAAAAAAATCAGTCACCAGGATAAACTTTCCTTTTCAAGATGAATTATAATGCATTTGCTTCTCTTCCAGACCTTTCCCATTATTTCCTTGAAGAAAACAGTTTCAGGAGAACATTTCAATTCCACTCATTCAAACAAAATGGTGATCATGACACATTTTATTAAACTGGCATACAAAAAGACAGTAATCATCCTTTAGCAGCTTCATAGATCTTGCTGGTCACAACATAAGCTACCACCAAAATGCTCCTCTTGTATTCCATTCTATCAGTCACAATTCACTGGAAGTACTGTATCACCAAAACTTCAGACAGCTAAAGCTGCCTCTCCTTCCTCTGTCTAGTGGGAGAAATAGACAAGGCTACTGGCGTACTTTCAGTGCCCTCCACCTCTCCTTCCCATCCTCAGGAGCAAACACTTCCTGTTCCAGCTTTGTATAAATTACAACGCTGGTCTCGCCCGCAGGATCACATTCTGGGCGAAATAAACAAAAGGAGAGTTCCCTATTGGGAAAGACACCATCATTAGCAAAAACAAGAACTGGAACACCATCACTGCTTAGATTCTTAAGGTTGGCTTTTCTCGGCACCATATTTGCATTCCAAAAGAAGGGGAAGAGAAAATAAAATTCTGCACAGAACTGGGGAGCAGCTGTTAAGCATTTTTTCCTTTCCCGGAAGACTGCAATGCCTTGTAGCTGATCCAGTAAAAGAAAACAAAGCAAACCAAAAAACAAATCATTGTAACATTAAAATTCACACTGGGTCCGCAATCCTGTCGGGTAGATTTAATTAATATAGCAGAGCTTGAGCAGTCATGGGAATGTGATATTGAGTGCAGAAAAATCAGTCCTCCCAAGAAGTAAACTGCAAAAAGGTGACACTTACATTCATTCAAGTAGATTGTGTTCACGTTCTTGTTGCAGTTAAAAGATGGAAAGCCTACTCTAAAGAATTCATTTTCCTATACAAGCGACCAGCTCCTGCACAGCTCCGAGCACAGGGCAGAGAGCTCCAGGAACAGCACTTACTCAATGTTGGGCAAGTGGACGAAGTGGCAGGTGAGGCAGGTGGGGCCAGGGAGAGGACAATGTGGTGGCAGCAGCATCAACCAAAATGCCACCCCAGGCCTTGCAGCCAGTGGTGGGATCCAAAAATTTTAGTAACAGGTTTTCATGGTGGTGGGATTCAAACTGTGGTGTAGCGCCAATGGGGCTGGGTGGGGCACGACAAGGGCGTGGCACGACAAGGGTGTGACTAAGGCAAAAATCATGTGGCAAAATCACCAATTAGTAACCCCCTCTCGGCACACACAAATAATTAGTAACCTACTCTCAGGAACCTGTGAGAACCTGTTGGATCCCACCTCTGCTTGCAGCATTCAGGGCTGCCTCTTGCTGTCCTGAAATGCTGGGCACCTGGCCAGGGGGAACTGGGTGGGAAAGAATTGGCACAGGTGCCTCCTCCAGGCTGCATTGACCCAGGGGGAGCAAGCACACCACGGATCCATTCCTTCCAAGCTTGACTGACCTGGCTGTCTGTGGCAGGCCAGAGGGAGGGTCCATGAGCAGGTCTAACACAGGGAGGGGCTGGGAGCAGATGGACAGGTAGAACAGCCCCTCAGGGGGCAGGGGGCAGGACTAGGCCTAGATGCAGGGCAGTGGGTTGGATGACTGGATGGTGAGGGTGGAGCAACTCCTATAAAAAGGGAAGGAGTGAGAAAGCCCAGGAAGAAGTTGGGGTCTAGATTCCCATAACATTTGGGAATCAGAATGCCAAGAGCAGCGAGGATACCTCCAGCTCTGTTTCTGAGGCCGACTTGCAAAAGGAGGAGACGGGGAGCACCCCCCCCCTCCATGGCACTGATGCCGCCGCCGCCGCCTCCTCCTCCTCCTCCTCCTCCTCCTCTTCTTCTTCTTCTTCTTCTTCTTCTTCTTCTTCTTCTTCTTCTTCTTCTTCTTCTTCTTCTTCTTCTTCTTCTTCTTCTTCTTCTTCTTCTTCTTCTTCTCAGGCCTTGTGTCTTCCATGACAACCATGGGATTCTCTCTGGTTGTGTCAGGTCCTACACATTGAGCTGGCCACCTGCTGGCTTTGACTTTTGGTATGGGGGCAGATATTGATCTGATCTCAAGTGATAAAGTGCTGTGGTCTGATCGTTTTGCACTGAAGTCCCATCTGGGATTCCCAACCCTTCCTCCTGTAGGCAGTGAGCAAATCAATCAATCAATCAATCAATCAATCAGTCAGTCAGTCAGTCAGTCAGTCAGTCAGTCAGTCAGTCAGTCAGTCAGTCAGTCAGTCAGTCTTGATACCCCACCCTCCCCAGCCATGGCTGGGCTCAGGGCAGCTAACACATATATTTAAAATACAATCTTCAAACTTTAAAATAATAAATTAAAACATTCCAGATATAATACTTGCATAGATGGTGATTTAATAACATTTTACCCCTAACAGTCCCAGCTCTTGTCCTGGGTATGCAAATTACATGGGTGACAGAAGAGAAACATAGCCTCAGGGGGCAGGGCAATACTATTTTGGACCAGACAGTTTCAGTTGTAAGCCCGGTGGAATAATTCAGTGTCACAGGCAGAATTTTTTTATATCTAGCAGTCTGCTGGGAGTGAATTCCACCAACTAGGAGCAAACGGAGACTTATGGATTCAACGGCTTTCAAGAATGTGGTGCAAGATCCAGCCCCCCCCCCCCCGCCACCCCGCTTGGCCTGATCAATTTGCCCTGAAGATTCCCAACCCCTCTTCATGTAGGTGGTGAACAGATGTATTTATTTATTAACTTGATATCCAGTCCCACACTCAATAAGCTGGCAGATGACAGACATAGCCATCTCTTGGAAGACAATGAGATCGCTGAAGGGGAAATGCTGAAATCTCTAAGGCCCATTCAGCCAGGATCGAGACAGATTGTTATGAACATAAAGAAACATCTTGGATAGATTTACTGCAGTGTCAGAATTACAGGGGAGAGTGTCTCATACCTTGGGAAGGTACTAGGTAGGTCTCCCAGAGCGTCTCATACCTTGGGAAGATACTAGGTAGGACTCCCAGAGAAAATACAGAAACTTAAGATCATATACGAAATAAACAGATTACACCAGCAATATGTACAATCAAAACCAGTCCCTTAGAATCTGGAGACAAATTAAAGATTAATTAAAGATAACTTCTGCTCTATTTGTTTTAGGCAGATGTTATTATAACTTCCTCAGAGTGTCACAATATTCCCTTCAGAGCATACCATTTACCAATGCCTTGTTTAATCAGTTTAATCAGTAGCTTCAGTCTTCCAAAAAGAAGAATAAATCATGTCTAGCAATCGTAACAATCTTTGATTCAGCAAATGTCTCTGTTTAGAAAGCCAATTAGATAGACAGATACAGCATCTGTCTGCCTATGTTAGACAGGCCTGTTTCCTGTTAATTAAATTCTCCACTCTGTGATGTCCTTTTCACCCTCATGTCAACTTAGCCCTGTGGTATACCATAGAGCTATGGGTGATGAAGCAGGAGCTGAGATGGCTAGAGAGAGTTTGGTGGCGAATGTGTGATGATGATTGAGGGGCTGGAGCACCTTACCTATGAGGAGAGGCTGCAGCGTTTGGGACTCTTTAGTTTGGAGAGGAGACGTCTGAGGGGGGATATGATTGAAGTCTATAAAATTATGCATGGGGTAGAAAATGTGGACAGCGAGACATTTTTCTCTCTTTCTCACAATACTAGAACCAGGGGGCATTCATTGAAAATGCTGGGGGGAAGAATTAGGACTAATAAAAGGAAACACTTCTTCACGCAACGTGTGATTGGTGTTTGGAATATGCTGCCACAGGAGGTGGTGATGGCCACTAATCTGGATAGCTTTAAAAGAGGCTTGGACAGATTTATGGAGGAGAAGTCGGTTTATGGCTACCAATCTCGATCCTCTTTGATCTGAGATTGCAAATGCCTTAACAGACCAGGTGATCGGGAGCAACAGCCGCAGAAGGCCATTGCTTTCATATCCTGCATGTGAGCTCCCAATTGCACCTGGTGGGTCACGGCGAGTAGCAGAGAGCTGGACTAGATGGACTCTGGTCTGATCCAGCTGGCTTGTTCTTATGTTCTTATGTTCTTATATGATGAAGCTGCAAGACCATCTTACAGGATGTTTATGGATTGTATAATTAGCCTTGTATTCTGGCTCCTTTAAGGACTTTGCAAGAAGTGGAAGTCAATGTATTGTCGAAGGCTCAATAAAGCTCGAATCACTGGCGTATGAGGTGGTTCTTGGTTGGGGAGTGTTCTTAGTAGCATTTTCTCCAGACATTTCACCTGCATCCGTGGCTGGTATCTTCAGAGGATCTCCTCTGAAGATCTCCTCTGATCCTCTGAAGATGCCAGCCACAGATGCAGGCGAAATATCAGGAGAAGATGCTACTAGGACATGGCCATACAGCCCGAAACCACACAACACCCCAGTGGAAGTCAAACTAGCAGAAGGCAGTCCCTTTTGGTATCCTTTATATAAATAAGTCTGTTGTTATTGTTTTCCAGTTGGAGGCTTTATTATTATTATTATTATTATTATTATTATTATTATTATTATTATTATTATTATTATTATTATTATTATTATTATTATTATTATTATTATTATTATTATTATTATTATTATTAAACTTAATATACCGCCTCATCCCCGAAGGGCTCTGGGCGGTGTACAACATAAAAACCATACATAAAATCATCATATAAAACTTCCATAAATATAATAAAAACAGCAGTTATCCTAAGATAGCATCCCACCTAAATCTAATCCTCCTAAAAAGGAGAGAGAGGCAGGGTCCTGATGGTATTTGGACTCTATGATTCAATAATGGGTCCCAATGATATTAGGGACCCAATGAACTGGGGGGGGTGGGGTATCAGCGGCTGGTGTATGTCCAGCAGTCCGTGGAACAACTCCAGTCTTACAGGCCCCCATGGAAATCACTCTCAAGGTCCCCAGGCCCTGACAGCTGGAGTGGGAGGCAGTGTTTACACCAGGGGCAGGGCCAGGAGTCGCAAAGGCCCTGGCTCCTGGAGTTGGAGGCCAGCCACATCATTGAGGGGGCAGGGATCTCCAGTAAGTTTGCCTATACTGAACGCAGAGGTCGAGTTGGGACGTGTGGGGTAATGTGGTCCCGAAGGTATGAGGGTCCCAGCATTTTGTCAGCATTAAGCTGTAGCATGGTACAATTTACTACCTTGTGGTTGTGTACCACCTTCTTTTGCTCATTATGGTAATTTCCAACCTGGCCATGGAAACTGTGTCGGATGCCTAATGGACAATCCCTCAATGTTATCCAAATTAATCTGGTGCGTTCCCATTTAGATGGGGCAATTAGCTGGGAAAAGATCAGCAAGGCGAGAAGCCAGTAATGAGAGGTACCCCTATTTATACAGCGGTCACCCTCTGAAGAAATCCGTTCCAAAACCAGAATTAGAGAAGGGTTACAATTTTATTAAGGGAGCAAAATAATAAAAAATTCACATGCAAGTTGGCATATACACTCAGAATTTCAAGGATCCTAGAAAAATACAGAGATGAGTGGTAGCAGGGATAGATCAGGGTACTGGGAGGGTGATAATTACCCTTACAGAAGTGAAGAGGTCCAAGGAGAGCAAGAAAAGTGGCCAGCACTTCTCAGGGTGCAAGGAAGAAAATCCAAGTGCAATTTGCCATGGATTTTTCAGTCCAGTTGTAAGGAAGATTGACCCTCTGGCAATGATAAGAGGGTTAATCTTCCTGTAATGAAACAAAGTTCCATTCCCAGGCTCAAAAAAAAGCTTGATTGGATTAAGGTCTGGGAGCACCCAAGATTTGATTATTTTTGACCCATTAAATAAACCCTGGGAGATTGACAACCCATAATGGCTGGACAGGAGGTTTAAGACTAAGTTAACATTTGGGAAGAAAAGGGTGCAGGGTGAACTAGCCAGTTTGCTGATGAAATCAGGGCGTAGCCATTTGCAAGTTCTTTTGTGTGACTGGAGGCAGGTGTAAGATCTCAAGGTGAGGCTGTTGTCAACCAGATTAGAGCAGTTGAACCTTCGGGAAAGGTGCTGACTGAAGCTATGCATGCTTGATTTGGGAGGGAGAAAAACTGATGTCATGTGTCAGGCAAACCCTCTTGAAATCAAATGACACAGAAGGAGGAGGGTTCAGAGGGCAGCTCCCAGGTACAGGCAAAGAGAGTAACATCTCACCAAGCAATAACACTTATATACTTGGAAATGTTTAGCACTGCTCAGTGGCCAGGCACACCGAGACACTCTCAATCCAACACAAAAAATCAGTTCACCTGAAGAAAAAGGTCATTTTGGAAAGTGGGCTGTTTGGTATTATATCCTTCTGAGGTCCAGGAAAGGGATTTGGGCGTCTTTGTTGATAGTTCCATGGGAATGCCAACTCAATGAATGGCAGCTGTGAAAAAGGCAAACTCTATGCTGGGGATCATTAGGAAAGGAGTTGATAATAAAACTCCAACTTCCTTATAATCTAACATATCACTTAGTTCATTCATTTATCTAGAAATAAAAGCTTCAGTTCCATATAGTCCATATTCCAATTCTGTAGGTTCTACAGTATATATGTATCTGTGTAACTTTAATTTCAGATATGCCCATTAGAAGTCTCAAAGAACTGTTGGAAGTTGATTGAACATACTGGCATACTGAGGAAGATGGCACTCGAAAAAACGCTCTATACGCTACGAAAGACGCTTTTATGTAGAACCTGGGCAGAATGGAATATGGACTATATGGAACTGAAGCTTTGTTTCTGAACAAAGAATTGAATGGACTAAGTGATTATTTATGTTTAGTTATAAGAGTTGGAAGACTTATGCTGTATCTTTAAGAACTTTGTCAGAGAAATAAGGAAATGTAAATACAAATAGAAGTGTTAAGTTGTTTAATTATATGTAAGATCAATATATAAGATTGGACACAGCCAGAGTGCAACGTGTGTATTTTTGAGTTTATTTGGGCTAACGTTGACATTGCACTCTTAAAGATAGTGACAACATAGAATACACCCAGAGGGTCAGGAAAATTTTGAAATCCAAATTAAATGGTGGGAATACCATCAAGGCCATCAACATCTGAGCCATACCCATAATCAGGTACACTGCCAGAATCATAAACTGGACACAGGTTGATTGGCATGCATTGGATAGAAAAACTCAAAAGCTTATGACAATGCACTATGTCTGACATCCATGTAGTGATACTGATAGACTGAACCTTCCCGGAGATCTGGTGATAGAGGGTTACTTCAAGTAAAGTGTAGGGTTGCCTGTCACTAGACATTAACCAGACTCCGATATTGAAGATGGTCGTCGTTATTGAGGTTCTGTGCAAGGCACTAAATCATACTATTTCATAGCCAGATCTGAGAAATGTGGGAAAGCCAAGGGGAAACATAGCCAGAACAGCCCCACCCTTGTCCCTTACAACTGGGAAGACATGGAGTATCAGGATATTTATGTTGGCTAGATGATTTTCACAGCATAGCTTCATTATCGCTGGTTGCCCAGGACTACCAGCGTTGGAATGAGGGGGCCGTGCGGGCACAAAGGCTGAGAGCTGAGAAGAGAAGCAAGACACGGTGCCTGGGAACCTGAGTGATGCAACTCTAATGTGATCATGCCCTTGGGTCCCAAGCTCCCGACAGGAGGCATCAAGAAGCAGACAGAAGCTGTAAAAGGGATTACGTGATTAGAGGCTGAACAGGACCCTGACATTCTACCCCCCTTAAGAGCCCCCTACCCACTAGGGGAGTGAGGATAAGCTTTGTGAAAAGCCCTTACAAGCCAAGGAGCGTTCACATGGGCAGCATCAACCCACTCATTGTCCCCCACTGGAAAATGAGTCCAAAAAACCAGATATTGCAGCTTGCCTCTATAGACCCGAGTGTCCAAAATTGAATCCTCTTTGAGATGCATATCTTCTCCAACCCAGACAGATGAGGGCACTATCGAACTTGGATGCCAGCAATCTCCTGGGGGCTCCTTCTTAAGCAGGCTGCAGTGAAATACAGGGGGTCGGCAGTGGTGGGATTCAAATAATTTAACATCCGGTTCCGGTGGTGGGATTCAAATAATTTAACAACTGGTTATTTACAAGCCCCATTTTAACTACCGGTTCTGCCGAAGTGGTGCAAACCTGCTGAATCCGACCACTGGGTGTAGGTTGTGTAAGTTTTTTTGACAACATCAATTCCACTATGCAGCACTGATAACCCGTACCACTTTAAATGGCCCATTGTACTTATGGCCAAATACCTGGTGACAGCAGGGTTGATGAAAAAATCATGAGGAAATCACTAAATACCATGATTTGAAAATTGAGTTTCAACGACTAGGGCACAAACCAGCTGAGGTTGTCCCAGTGGACATCATCCCAAAAACACTAGGATGCCATTCTGAAAACACTAGGGTGGCACTTGAAACCTCATCAAATTGACAAAAACAACATCTGTCAGATTCAAAAGGCAGCCCTGCTAGGATCCATGCAAATGCTATGCGGATACATCACAACGTCCTCAGCCTCTGGGTGGGGCTCAAATTGTAATAGAAGGCCAACCACCAGCTATAGAACTGGCAGCTGTGATTTTAAACAAAATTAAACAATATCAACAGCAGTAGCAGCAAGAACAGTAAGAACAACATGTGTTAATTTCATTTCCTTTCATTTGTATGCTGCCCTTCCTCTTGCTGACTCAGAGTGGCTTCCAATAATTACAATAAAATTGAGATAAAAATAATTAAAAATCCAGAATGCGGCCTAAAGTATAACAATAAATACAATGGATTCCTAATTACAATGATTCGGTACTATACATAGTAAAAAAGAAAAGAAAGGGGAGAAGGATGAGAAGGGAGGCTATTTGGAAGGGTGGAAAAACCTGTTGTGACCACAAGCTTGGTGGAACAGCTCCATCTTTCTGGCCCTGTGGAGCTGCATCAAGTCCGTCAGGGCCTGGGTCTTACCACAAAGAGCATTCCACCTGGTTGGGGCTAGGGCAGAGAATGCCCTGACCCTGGTCAAGACCAGCCAAACATCCTTTGGGCCAGATATCTGCTGCACATACTTGCAGGTTACCCTACAACAGGGCTCCGAGCCCAGCACTGCATAACTGGGCCAAGCACTGTGGCCACCACCATGCACTGGAGCCATAGATTCCCAAGGTTGAGGCTGCCAAAGGGAGAGAGAGATAAATGTCAACTGAGACTCTTTCTTTGGAGGTTTCTAAACAGACACTGGATAATCATATGTCAGGAGTGCTTTGATTGTGTGTTCCTGCATTGCAGGGGGTTGGACTTGATGGCCCTTGGGTAGGCTGATCAGATGTCCCGCTTTTGGCGGGACAGTCCCGCCTTAAAACAATTTGTCCCACATCCCGCTGGTTTTTTCAAGTGCCCCGATTTTTGGAAGGCTGCCGCACTGCCTTCTGGGGTGCAAGGCAGTGTGGCAGCCTCTCGCGCGTGCGGCCGCAGGAGCGCACGGCCTTCTGGAGCACTCCCGTTTCCCGCCCTATCACAGGGCAGGAGACGGGAGCGCCCCAGAAGGCCGTGCGCATGCGACCGCGTGCACATACGGCTGCAGGAGCACGGCCTTCTGGGGCACTCCTGTTTTCCACCCTGTCACAGGGCAGGAAACAGGAGCGCCCCAGAAGGCAGTGCGCTCCTGCGGCTGCGTGCGCATGTGCGCGAGCGCGCAGCCGCCCATCCCGGTTTACAAAGGTGACCATCTGGTCACCTTACCCTTGGGGTCTCTTCCAACTCTATGATTCTATTATTCTAATTGGCTGGTGGGTAGGGAGGAGAGAAAGAGGTAGGGAATGTGGAGAGGCTATGGGGGCTGCTAGGGAAGGGAAAGAAGAAACACCATGAGATGTCCTCCACAAGTTCTTATAGGTTCCCTGCGCATTGAAGCAGATCTCCAAAACTGGAGCCGGGCCTGGCTTTCCTGGAGCCGGGCCTGGCTTTGATCATCCTGAAGATGGGCATGGATTCGAGCATGGGATGATGATGGAAATGCTTGTGTCTGCTTGAATTGCTGATACTGCTGGTAAGACATTTTCTTTGGCTTTGGAGAATTCCTAGGAAGAAAACAAAAAAATCCCCCACATGGATGGATTTATGGATGGGTAGATGGATATAGATGAACAGAAAGACAGACTGTCAAACAGACAGACAGATTCTTATGCAGAACTGGCTTTGAAACCTCATGAAAAATACTACCACAAGTTTCAAACATTATCTTGATATTAGCCCCATCCAGATCTCCAAACTACAGAAATTTGTTCACCTGGAGGAAATGGCAGCTTTGGAGGGCAGATTCCATGGCATCCCATCCTGCTGATTCTCCCCCCCTCCTCCAACCCTACCTTCCTCACATTTCACTCCCAGTTCTCCAAGAAATTCCAAAAACTGAGTTGACAACCATAATTCCTGGTCCCTGACACTGCATGACTACTACCTTCCCCTGGCTCTTCCGGGCGTTAGAACACAAGAAAAGTGCTGCTGGATCAGACCAGCGGTCCATAATGTCCAGCATCCAGTCTCACACAGTGGCCACTGGCCAACCAGCTTCTTTGGGGATGCAACAACCGGGCATATCCATCCTGTGTTGCGCCGCCTGCATTGGTTACCGGTTGAATTCCGAATCATTTTCAAGGTGTGGGTATTGACCTTCAAGGCCTTACGCGGCCTGGGACCCTCGTACCTTCGGGACCGCATTACCCCATACGTCCCTACTCGGCCTCTGCGCTTGGCAGAGGCCAATTTGCTGGAGATCCCTGGCCCCCGATGACGCGGCTGGCCTCTACTCGAGCCAGGGCCTTTACGGCTCTGGCACCGGCCTGGTGGAACACTTTACCACCAGCCATCCGGGCCCTGCGGGATCTTGGAGAATTCTGCAGGGCCTGTAAAACTGAATTGTTCCACCGGGCCTTCGGAGAGTCCAGCCGCTGATGGTGCCCATGCCCGTGCCCTCGCCCCCCTCTGTTCATAAGGGTCCTTAACACCACTGAGACCCATTGTTTTTCGCTGAGGGAGACTGTTTTTGGATTATATGTGGAGCGGTGGGCTGCCATTTTAGAATGTAACTGTTTTTAAATTGTTATTGTATGTTGTTTTTATATTGTTCACCGCCCTGAGCCTTGTTGAGATAGGGCGGTATATTAAATATAATAATAATAATAATAATAATAATAATAATAATAATAATAATAATAATAATAATAATAATAATAATAATAATAATAATAATAATAATAATAATAATAATAATAATAGAGGCCAAGGTTTTCCCCTAAGGTTGCTTCCTGGCACTGGTATTCAGAAGTTGACTGCCTCTGAACGTGGAGGCTTTTTCACTCAGTATCGCTAGTAACCTCTGATCGACCTCTCCTGCACTAATCCATCTTAAAGCTGTCTATGTCTACGGCCATCACTACATTGCAGCCTCTGAATGTGGAGGTGTGAGACCCCAGTCCCAAAATAAAGCGAGCTGTAGTTTTCTTTAAAAAACGTAAGACTTTATTGAGAACTGAAGCATGCGAGAGATAGACGATTTCTGAGGAATATAGAAAGAACCAAACCTTAAATCCCTGCTGCCCTTGGCCCGCCCCTTGCTGGGCCCAGGAGCCGCAGTTACAGTAAGATAACAAAGGGAAGAATACCAACTACAGAGTTAACATTACAAAAGACAGGGGCTTGGCCACACTTTGAAGAGCTGTCGCTGCATTTTAGCTTTTGTTTCCTGGAAGTCTGGAAGGGGGAGGGGGGATGAGCCTGGGGGCCCATCCTGACAGGAGGTTCCTTTAGTAGGGTTCGGAAATACCTGGATATTTGGGGGTGGAGCCTGAAGAAGACTGGGTTTGGGAAAGGGAGGGTTTTCGATCAGTGGTGGGATCCAAAAATTTTAGTAACAGGTTCCCATGGTGGTGGGATTCAAACTGTGGTGTAGCGCCAATGGGGCTGGGCGGGGCATTCTGGGGCATGGCTGGGCATTCCAGAGGTGGGGCATTCCTGGGCGGGGCTGTGGCAAGGACACAGCCGCTGCGCTGGTCCTTGGGCGGGAAACGAATGCACGCAGGCATAGGCTGCCAAGCACGCCAATGCACCTCCTGCTAGACTTCTTCAAGTTCTGCGCACTACTGCTGAGAGGAGGGGCGTAACTAAGGCAAAAATCACGTGGCAAAATCACCCATTAGTAACCCCCTCTCGGCACACACAAATAATTAGTAACCTACTCTCGGGAACCTGTGAGAACCTGCTGGATCCCACCTCTGCTTTTGATGGAGTAGAATGCCATAGAGTCTACCTTCTGTTGCCTGGAGATCGGTTGTAAAAGCAAGAGATCCCCACTCACCACCTGGAGGTTGGCCTACCTTCCCTTAAGCCTCCATGGCTAGTAACCATGTTAGAGTGCATGAAGAGTAGCACGTTAGGAAGGAATTCAACAGGTGAAGAAACTTTGGGACCTGGAGAAATAGCAGTGGGTACAATGTCCATGGTTGAATTGCAGTATTGCGCAAAACGCCCGTGTCAGCTATGTGTAATTTGCTCTCATTCCCAGAGCAGGGTGGCAATTAACTCGAAGAAGAAGAAGTAACAGGCGTGCCCAGACATTGTTGCCAAATGCCTTTCTTTTCTTTTGTGCTCTGATGTGGGTGAGAAGAACAAAAAAAACAAAACAAAACAGGATTTGGTTCTGCAGCCATGTACCAGCATGCCGGAGAAGTTGCTCACAACCAAGACAAGTCTAACATTTGCAGATTTCTTGGAAAGAGAAACAACAGCTGGAATCATTTGATGAGAAAACACCCCCCCCCTGAGGTGCTAATAATGTTTGGTGAAGGAAATAGGAATGCTTCCAGAATGGACCCTCTACATTCAACAGCAGTATACTTCGGACCAGTGGCGGAGCGCCGAGGGGACAGGGGGGGTGCACAACACACCAGGTGTGCGCCCCTGCAGGGGCGTGGCAAAAGCATTTTGGGGGTATGGTGGGACATTCTGGGGGTTGACAGGGTGCACGCTTGCCCCGGGTGCAGTTCCCCCTCGTTTCGCCCTTGGTTTGGACTAGCAAATTTTGAGAATGTGTGCAAGAGATGGTCACCCTTTGCTGGTTGGCTTGCCCCAAAGCAAACTTTTGGAAGCAGGAAAAGTGATGGTAACAACATTAGAAGAACCATGCTGGGCCATACCAGTGGTCCACCTAATCCAAGTGGAGCTTGCCCTCCTGGTTACATCTAAATGTTCTCCATAGGGCTCCTGTTAGGGTTCAGAAACTTCAACTAGTGTTGCTGGAATATTGACTAGAGCGGGTCATAGGGACCCTGGTCCATCTGTTGTGGCTCCTGGTTTGTTTCCAGGCACAATTCAAAGGCTGGTGTTTACCTTGGGAGCCTGATATGGTTTTGGACCAATATACAAGATGGACCCCCCACTGCATTACGAAGCTGCCCGACCACTTCAGTCTCTTCAGAGGCCCTGCTTTGGGTCCCCCTGCCTTGGGTCAGTTGCAACCTGAAACAAGGCCTTCTCAGTCATGGCACCAAAACATGGGAACTCTCTCCCTATGGAAATTACCTTTCCCTTCTGCTTCTGTCTTTCATAAACTGGGCACGTTTTTTCTGTTTTGTTTGTCATTAGCCATGAGAGCCACCATGGTGTTGTGGTTAAGAGTGGCTGATTCTAATCTGGATAACCACGTTTGATTCTCCACTCCTCCACATGATCTGCAGACTCTAATCTGGAGAACTGGGTTTGTTTCCCTGCTCCTCCCCATGAAACCTGCTAGGGAACCTTGGGCTAGTCACAGTTATTTCAGAACTCTCTCAGCCCCACCGACCTCACCAGGTGTCTGTTGTGGGGAGAGGAAGGGAAAGGAGTTTGTAAGCCACTGTGAGTCTTCTAACAGGGGCAAAATGGTGGAGCAAATCCAAATGCTCCTTCTTCTTCAATCACATCTCCAGTGGCCAACTGGGAGCACTGCTTGGCCAAAGCTCCACCTGGTGCCTATCACTGACTATCAAAAGAACTCAAAAACTACCGAACCTACAAAGTTGAAATTTGGCACACCAGTTCATTATGTGGGACCAATCTAACTGAAGGACCATTTACTTTCATATGCAGCTGCCCACCAGTTGTTTGGACCTATGCTATGAATCCCCATGTTTAGAGGTTGCTGCTTTATTCTATTTGTGTTACAAGGTTTACATGCTATGACTTATTGGTTTTTTCAGTTGCTTATTTATTTGTTTGCGTGTTTGTTTTTGTTTGTTTATTTATTTAAACCACTGGTGTGTATTCCGGTGGCTTCCAGGCGCCACCTCAAACATTTGATGGAGAGCCCAGCCAGCAAGGATTTTAAATAAAATAATATTAATATGCATTGTCAAATCAACACATTACACAGCTCGTGCAAAGAGAACATGAGAAAACACAGCACTATTTGAATCAGCTTCATATAGATTTATTGATAATGCTTTTATCAGTGGACTGCAAAAGCTTCCCAGGAATAAAAGGGAAAGACAAAGAAGAAAAGAGGCTACACCACCAACTTCACTTGAGAAATAGCAATTAAAAACCCACTGGATACATTTAAGCCCTTTGTCCTAAATATTTACTCAGAAGAAGTTGGCCTGAAAGTATTAAAGTAGCATAACACAGAGTATAGAGATGTAGAAGATTACATCAGGAGAGGATGAGGCTAAGATTGACCTCCTGATCACTTATTGACATGCTTTCATCCCTTGGTGGCCAACTCTTCCAAGGAAGCTAGCATGGCTTGGATTGTTGGGTGCCATGATAATGGTGATAAAATTCACTGCCATGGCTTAATGAGCACTGGGATGGATTTCCCGTTGATCCTTGGCACGAACTACCAGTTGATCTTTGATATGCTGGAGCTGGTCCTGGTCTTGATCATCCTGAAGATGGGCATGGATTCGAGCATCCTGGAGCCGGCGTTGATTATCGTGAAGATGGGCATGGATTCGAGCATCCTGGAGCCAGCGTTGATTATCGTGAAGATGGGCATGGATTCGAGCATCCTGGAGCCGGATCTGGCTTTGATCATCATGAAGATGGGCATGGATTCGAACATCCTGGAGATGGGCCTGATTTTGATCATCCTGAAGATGGGCATGGATTCGAGCATCCTGAAGCCGGCTCTGGCTTTGATCATCATGAAGATGGGCATGGATTTGATCATCGTGAAGATGGGCATGGATTTGATCATTGTGAAGATGGACATGGATTCGAGCAGCCTGGAGCCGGCGTTGATTATCGTGAAGATGGGCATGGATTCGAGCATCCTGGAGCCGGGCCTGGTTTTGATCATCGTGAAGATGGGCATGGATTCGAGCATCCTGGAGCTGGGCCTGGCTTTGATCATCCTGAAGATGGGCATGGATTCGAGCATGGGATGATGATGGAAATGCATGCATCTGCTTGAATTGCTGATACTGCTGGTAAGACATTTTCTTTGGCTTTGGAGAATTCCTAGGAAGAAAACAAAAAAATCCCCCAAATGGATGGATTTATGGATGGGTAGATGGATATAGATGAACAGAAAGACAGACTGTCAAACAGACAGATTCTTATGCAGAACTGGCTTTGAAAACTCATGAAAAATACTACCTCAGGTTCCAAACATTATCTTGATATTAGCCCCATCCACATTGCTGCACAAAACCTCAAATAAGCTGACAAACGCCCAGGTCCTATCTCAGATTACTTGCCCCAGGATGGAACTACATTCTCTTCTAGAACGCCAAGATCCCAAATTCTGGACATATCTTGCAATGGGCAAAAAGGGCAAAAAGGGGGAAGCAACTCTGGAAAGGCTGAAGTTTCAGGGTAGACCGTGTTCTTGGCGTCCAGAAAGCCTGATGTCCAAACCCTGGTGCCCCTCTGGTAGCAAGAAATCTTACAACACAAATATGAGACAGAGAGGCTGAAGAACAGTTGGAATGTGTTGGGCAACGAGAAAACAGTTATTTATATCGGTAAGCTTGTCCAGTTCCAAAATGGCAGGCATGAATTTTGACTAAGGTAGACAGAATACCCTGGGAATAGCCAGAAATCCCACATGCTCAGTTACAGATGTTAAGGTGGCCAGCCATATACTATGTTCTAAATCAGTGATGGCGAACCGATGGCCCGGGTGCCAGAGGTGGCACTCAGAGCCCTCTCTGTGGGCACGCACAGAGTTCATCATGTGGGAGGGGGACCCCCCCCGCCACACATCTAGGCTGGCCTGGGCCGCTGGGCTCGATTATTAGCATTAAACCTAAGATCTAGTTTTGGGGAAGCCGTATAGGTAACCCTGTTAAGCACTGTTAAGGTAACCCTGTTAAGCACCAAGGGAGCAGCAGTGGAGTAGGAGGTTAAGAACTCGTGTATCTAATCTGGAGGAACCGGGTTTGATTCCCAGCTCTGCCGCCTGAGCTGTGGAGGCTTATCTGGGGAATTCAGATTAGCCTGTACACTCCCACACACATGCCAGCTGGGTGACCTTGGGCTAGTCACAGCTTCCCGGAGCTCTCTCAGCCCCACCTACCTCACAGGGTGTTTGTTGTGAGGGGGGAAGGGCAAGGAGATTGTCAGCCCCTTTGAGTCTCCTGCAGGAGAGAAAGGGGGGATATAAATCCAAACTCTTCTTCTTCTTCTTAAACCCCACTGATTTTCAAGCAAAGAACTAAAGTGCGATCCTTTACCTGGGAGTAAGCTCAGTTGCTGGCAATGTGGCTTGCTTCTGAGTAAACCCTCCTAGGGTCACGAGTCACCCGTTCGAAGAGTTGCACGGTTGCTTCAAAGCAAAGCCACCTTTTACCACCAAGCTTACTCCCGAGTAATGCACGCCTAAGAGCCAACCATTTTTCCTAAACTAAAACCTCAGTATTCGGGTGAAATTGCCGTATTGGCACTTTGCGATGAATACGTTGGTTTTGGGTTGCAGTTTTTGGGCACTCGGTCTCAAAAAGGTTCGCCATCACTGTTCGAAATAGTGTCAGCACACCTATGCTTAGGGTTGGCAGGCAGAGGTGGCAGGGCACCATTCCAGGAGAAAAATTAGATCACCACAGCATCCTGAAAAATTACCATAGAGTTGAAGGCAATTTCTTGAGCTATCCTTGTCACTTCTGGGTAGCTCTAGAAATCACCAGGGACAGTGAGAACTTACTGACAGTAGATGAAGCCTTCTTTTTCTTTTTCTTTTTCCTTCCCAGGATGGTTGTGCTTCTCCCTTTGGCCCAATTTTCACCTGACGATCAGGTGGACATTAAGAACATAAGAACATAAGAAAGAGCCTGCTGGATCAGACCAGAGTCCATCTTGTCCAGCCCTCTGCTACTCGCAGTGGCCCACCAGGTGCCTTTGGGAGCTCACGTGCAGGAGGTGAAAGCAACGGCCTTCTGCTGCTGCTGTTCCCGAGCACCTGGCCTGCTAAGGCATTTGCAACCTCAGATCAAGAAGGATCAAGATTGGTAGCCGGAGATCGACTTCTCCTCCATAAATCTGTCAATATTGTCAATATTGTCTGCTCAGACTGGTAGCAGCAACCTAGGCCTCAGACTGAGGTCTTTCACATAATCTACCATCTGTTATTTTTAACAAGAGGAGCAGGACATTGAATTTGGGGAGGTACTGTATGTCTGAGCTACAGCACCCGCCTAAAGGGAAATCAAAATGGAGATTTTCAAACTGAAACATCAGGGAGAAGTTTAACAGCCTTGTTCACTTGCTTTCAAATCCAGATAAAACTTGCTTTCAAATCCAGATAAAAATCCAGATATGCACGTCAAAGCTATGGTCTTCGGTGAGCAACACTCAGCAAACGTTGGGCGAGAACATGTCTCACTGAAATCGGTGGAACTGAAGTTAGAGAAAAAGAAGAAGAGTTTGGATTTATACCCCACCTTTCTCTCTTGTAAAAAGACTCAAGGTGACTGACAAGCTCCTTTCCCTTCCCCTCCCCACAACAGACACCTTGTGAGGTAGGTGGGCCTGAGAGAGTTCTGAAACAACGGTGACTAGCCCAAGGCCACCCAGCAGGAACGTAGGAGTGCAGAAACGTATCTGGTTCACCAGATAAGCCTCTGCCACTTAGGGGGAGGAGTGGGGAATTGAACCCAGTTCTCCAGATTAGAATCCACCTGCTCTTAACCACGACACCACGCAGTCCTGTTGCCCCTTAAGATAAATAGTAACCATTTATGAATGGCCTTCACTAAGAAACTCATAACTGAAAGGAAGTAGAACAAAGAGTCCTCTTACCCAGCACAAGTTGTCCACACTGATGAATGAAGGATAACAGTTTGACGAATGCGGAGAGGAAAGGCCTTTTATAGGTCTTCCAACATCCGACTTCTAACCCATCCAGGAAACAGAAGTGACTCCATGATGACTTGAAAGTGACTTACATGGAATCCACCCTACTATCACTGATATCCTTTTTCTGAATGGGATATGCTACGTATTTTTTGAGGAAAGCAACTATTTCCAGAACAGCGTATCCAGTTTAACCAGAGCTGAAATTGTATATGCCAAAAGTCACAGGTTGTGGTCCAGTGATTGATGATGAAAGTTAATGATAGAGTAGTAATGCCAGCAGGCTGCCAAACTCAGAGTTGAAGGCAGACTTAAGGAATATTTCATCTCATGGGTTATGTCAGATTGGACGGGTATCTTGCCTGTGCTGGTCCGACCCCCTCAGTTCGCAGCCTGGGGGTCCACCTGGATTCGTCTCTTTCAATGGAGACCCAGGTGGCCCATGTAACCCGGGTTGCATTTTTCCATCTTCGCCAGGCCCGGCGACTGGCCCCCTTCCTCTCCCAGGCGGATCTGGCCACAGTGGTCCATGCAACGGTCACCTCCAGACTAGACTATTGCAACTCGCTCTACGTGGGCCTTCCCTTGCGGCTGATCCGGAAATTAAAACTGGTCCAGCATGCGGCGGCACGTTTGCTCACGGGCGGTGCCTTTAGAGATCACATCATGCCCGTGTTACGTCGCCTGCACTGGCTCCCAGTTGAGTTCCGGATCGTCTTCAAGGTATTGGTTTTAACCTTTAAGGCCTTGCTTGCCCCTTGCCCGCAGCTGCCTGGGACTCTCGTACCTACGACCGCCTGGTCCCCATATGTCCCATCGTCGCCGTCCTCTGCGTGTCGAAGCAGAGGCCAACTTGCTGGTAACCCCGCCCCCTCTATGATGCGCGGGCTGGCCTCTACCAGGGCCCAGGGCTACGGCCCTGGCCCCGGCCTGGTGGAGAATGCTCTTTCCTCCAGCTGTCCGGGGCCCTCGCGGGGATCTCAATAGGAGTTCCGCAGGGCCTGTAAGACCGGAAGCTATTCCACCGGGCCTTTTGGTGAGACCAGTCAGCTGATATGTAAGGTGCCCGAAACAGCTTAAGAAATATTCTGATACCCACTGTCCCCCCCCCCCCCTTTTAAGAAGAGGTTTAAATAGCTGGATGCCACCTATTTTAAATATTTAAAGCCCTACTTGGATTTGGAAATTGTATGCTGCATTTTAAATTTTTTAAACTTCTTGTTTTATTTGTCTGTTGATGTTGTGCACCGCCCTGAGCCCTCCGGGGGAGGGCGGTATAAAAATGAAATAATAAATAAATAAATAAATAAATAAATAAATAAATAAATAAATAAATAAATAAATAAATAAATAAACCTGGCACCTGTCCTGACACCTCAGATACCCAGATGCTCACCTTCTCACTGGGTGACTCCGCGCAGGTAAAATATAATGGGTTAAGGGGTGTGAAAAAAAGTGTTATGGGGGAGAAGTTCCCACAGAACTCACCCCCCCCCCAAATACTACTACCGGTAACCAGTTTTATTTTGCTGAACCTGGCTTAAATGAAAGTCACTAAATGTACGACTTTTCTCTTTTAACCTGGATTTCACACACTTCCTGCTGGCCTGTGCAAACTACAGCAAGCAGGAAGCATTCTGGTCCCCCCCTTCCATCCACCATTAGGGTGGGTTCTGTAGGTGTAACCTCTATCTGTGGGTTCTGTGGGGCAGAACTTGGAATGAGTTTGCAACAACAAATGTTTAAAAACAAAATGGTTTACTTTCTTAACATATAACATCAAACATCAACATTTAACATCACACTTCAAGGTCTTGTTCAGCCTGTTAATTTGGCTGTGAAAAAGTCTCTCATCTAAGCACTGACCAGATCTGGCTCTGCTTAGCTTCTGAGCTCACACAAGGTCAAATCAGGTCTGCACAAGAGATGGACGGAGACAGTTTTGCCATTGCCTGCCTGCATGCAACACAAGTGGACTTCTGTTGGTATTTTGCAAGTGTCTGTCACAACTCAGTCATGAAAGTGTTAATTGTGTGTGTGTAAACCAGTCACTGAGGTCCCTGTTTTATGACCAGTCTATTAATTAGCTAGTGGTCAGAAAGGTAGACCCTGCTATCGTGGCATTAGTCACATGGGCAGAAGTTATAAAGTACAGTTTGTTTCTGTGTTTGAGCAGAGATGCCACGACCACCATGTGAGCGCAGGCAGATAGCAGTCGCCATCACAATGTGGCCTGAAAGAAAGGTGTTCTTGTTTTTTCCCCATGGAACCCTCCCTGATAGTTAGAAAACTCATCTATATAAAAGCAGCTGTGAATCGGTCTCTTTTGTGCTACTCTGCTAATATGCACTGAATTTACTCAACAACTTCCTTGGTTGTCTTCCATCCAAGGACTAACCAGGGCCAACCCTGCTTCGGTTCTGAGATCTGATGAAATCAGGGTAGCCTCAGCGATCCATGTCAGGGCATGGGTTGTAAAGCACTAGCTGGGGCAGGGGATTGGCACCAGTGAGAACTGGTGAAAACCTTGGGCCCTGGCAGATGCCCAACCTCAGGATATGCCAACACCTGCCCTGACCTGAAGCAAGGCTAAATAAATGAGAACACTGACGCGTGGGTGTGGGTGTGCGCGCACACACATCTGGTTTGTAAAAGGGTTTATTCTGAAATTCACTATCTGGGAATGTTAGGCCAAGCCTTCAAGCATGGCCACGCTGGGGTGTCGGCATATAATTAACGCTAACGACTCTCGGACCGTTCGCATGAACAGTCCCGGTAGGGGCAGGGAAGACGGCGCAGTGGTGCGCCTTCACCCGAACGATGTACCTTCCCTGCGACCTTCTGGCATGTCGCCCAGGCCAGGGGACACGCCCCCTGCCCTGCGCAACAGCTCTGGAGTCGCAGGGCAGGGGGGCGTGTCCCCAGGCCTAAGCGATGCGGCAGAATGTCGCAGGGAAGGTATGTCGTTCGGGAAAGGGGGGGATGGCGCCTTCCAGGCACTGCCGTGCTGGAAGCTGCTGTTTCCAGAAAACCTCACTCAGGGAGCGAGGTTGGGAAACAGCGGCTTCGCACCGCTGGGGGGGGGAGCAAGGGTGACGCTGCTGCGATGCAGCTGCACCCCCCATGCAAACAGCTCCCTAGGGACAGCGGTTTTGCCGTCCCTAGGGCGCTGTTATTGGCCTGCGGAAAGGGCCTTAGTTTCAGAGGGTAGCTGTGTTGGTCAGCCGTAGAAGAGCTAGATTAGAGTCCAGTAACACCTTACAGGTCATAAATCTTCAAGATATCTGATGAAGGGGAGCTGTGGTTTTTGGAAGTGAATAGAATAGAATAGAATAGAATAGAATAGAATAGAATAGAATAGAATAGAATAGAATAGAATAGAACTGAACTTCGGAGAACTGAAATCGGAGGCAGACCTACTGGTGATCCCTGGCCCCAAGGCGATCCGGCTGGCCTCTACAAGGGCCAGGGCTTTTAAGGCTCTGGCCCCTACCTGGTGGAACAGGCTTCCAGGTGAGATCAGGGCCCTGCGGGACTTGCAAAGTTTTCACAGGGCCTGTAAAACAGACCTGTTCCGCCAGGCGTTTGGCCAGCTGGGATGATGTCAACTAGCCATTAAAACATCTGGCCTCCCGTGGGTTCATAAAAGGGGAATAGAAGAACTGAAGCCATCTATAGTTTAATATTTTATGTATTTTAGATAAATTATGTGTATGATGTTTTAGACTTTTAATTTTGATGGAAACCGCCCTGAGCCTTCGGGGAGGGCGGTATATAAATATAACAAACAAATAAATAAATAAACAAACAAACTTGAATTTATATACCGCCCTCCCCCGAAAGGCTCAGGGCAGTTCACAACAAAATATATCAATAACATAACATATACAGCAGTATCAAACAGTATTTCAAGTAACAATATCGATAATCAAACCATCACCAATATAACATTATGACATTACACAGCAACAATAATAACAACATCAGCACAGCAAGTTAATTCACAATATACATGGCAACAATAAACATAGTGCCATAATATCCCTATCACAACACCATGGGTAGAAGATCATAGCAACACCATACCATTGTACAGCAATATTAAACATAGCAAAAACATAACATTATAAATTACAGTGAACATGGCTCTATAAATAGCAAATCCACAATACAACATTATCAACTCTAATCAAAATTCAACCAGACTACATATACGTGCCATTGAAATCTTGTGGTCCCTGTGATGCTACCAGACTTGATTCTAAGTATCTAGGAATAATTTAATGAATGAACAATGACCTTACAATAGGAATGAGTTATGCCCAAAAACTGTGAGTCGACTTCCAAAACATGTGCCAACTGAATGACGGCTTTGTAAGAATTGTATCAATCATTGTATAACAATCTGTCAAGACTCCGGGTAAACTGGATATGTTGTTCCGGCAAAGCGTGTTTTCTTAAAGAAATAAAATTAAAAGCCCAAGAAGGTGTATAAAAGTCAGAGTCTTAGGGTGTATTTTACATATGTCATTCTTAATCCATGATAGATTCGTCATTGCCTTAATTTCCTGGATGAGCTGGTGTTTTTAGACCTATAAAACGGCTTTCCTCGCTGCATTCTATAAACCATTCTCTGCTTCTCCACACGTCCGTGTTAGTCATTTATACTCGGTAAGTTGACTCTTTATCATACTTCACTTTTGGGTAGCCTCTTGGTGGTGGAAAGTGAATGGAGTCATAGAACCATAGAGTTGGAAAAGACCATGAGGACTAGCCATTCCAACCCCCTGCCACGCAGGAATGGTCAAAATACTCCTGACAGGTCCAGGGAGACTCAAAGAAGGAGACTCCACCACCCTCTGAGACATCATATTCTGCTGTCAAACAGCCTTACTGTCAGGAAGTTCTTCCTAAAGTTTAGGTGGAATCTCTTTCCCTGTATCTTAAATCTATTACTCCTTGTCTTAGTCTCTGGAGCAGCAGAAAACAAGCTTGGTCCCTCTTCAACATGACATCCCTTCAAATATCCTTGGAGGTGAAGTCTGTCGGTGGCTACTAGCCATGGGGCCTGTGTTCAGAGGCAGTCACCCCTTGAATCCCAGTGCCTGGAGGCTACATTAGGGAAAGGTCTCAACCTCTATGTCCTGTTTGTGGGCCTTCCAAAGGACCTGGTTAGCCACTGTCTGTCACAGGATGCTAGACTAGATGGACCACAGTTCTGATCCAATGGGGCCTTCCTCCAGAGCTTTCCCATGATGCATGTGAGCTCCCAAAGGCACCTGGTGGGCCATTGCGAGTAGCAGAATGCTGGACTAGATGGACTCCGGTCTGATCCAGCAGGCTATTTCTTGTGTTCTTGTGATGCAAGAGGCTCTTCTGCTGTTCACAGAGGTTAATAAAAGTGTGCCTGGGATGAGAAAAATTAATAGAGAGAGCTTTTTCTTTCTCTCCCACAATATTAGAGTTCAGGGGCACTCACTGAAATTGATGGGACAATATATTCAGAATGGACAAAAGGAAACATTTCTTTACTCAGCAAGCGATTAAATCGTGAATATCACTTCCAGTGGATGTAGTGATGGCTAGTAGCATAGATGACTTTGAAAGGTGATTAGACAGACTCAGAGAAAAATATAGATCCAACAGTGATTATTAGTCATGGTTAATAAAAGGCACCTTCAAATAAATCTCTAATAGGATCAGGGGAAGGCCTTGGCCCCTTTTGTGGGCCTTCCCGGACTATTGCTTGCCCATTGTGTGAAATATAGGTTTTCTCAGTCCCCACTTGCCACTGATGGGGGATGGGAAGTAGGGTCGCCAGCTCTAAGCTAGGAAACTCCTAGATATTTAAGGGCGGAGCCTGAGGAGGACAGGGACCTCAGTCAGGTGCAATACCATAGAGACCACCCTCCAGAGCATCCATTTGCTCCAGGGGATCAGATCTCTGTTGTCTACAGATGAGCTATAATTCTGAGGAATCCCCAGGTCTCACCCAGAAGTTGGCATCAGTAATGAAACAGGATAGTGTACTAGATTGACCAGTAGGCTGATGCAACATGATCAGAGGTGGGATCCAGCAGGTTCTCACCAGTTCCTGAGAGTGGGTTACTAATGATTTGTGCGTGCAAAGGGATGTGTAGAAGGGATATGAGAATATCCCTTGGGGAAAGGCTCTTGCTGCTCTTTACTCCTGCCCCCCCCCCCAAAAAAAACCCCAGATCTGCACTTTTGTCCTATTTTGATTGCTTGGATCCAATATAGAATGACATCCAATGGAGGAGGTGGGAGTAGGGGGTTACCAGGTCCTCCCTGAACACTGGCTAAGGGTAGTTTTTATTTTTGTTTTTTTGCCAAAACTCCTGCAGATTTGAGGATGGAGCTTGGGGCGGACTGGGACTTCTGTGGGGTACAATGTCATAGCATCCACCCTGAAAAGCCTTCATTTTCGATCAGGGAACTGATCTATGTGTCATCTGGAGGCTGATATCCAGAGGTGGGATCCAGCAGGTTCTCACCAGTTCCCGAGAGTGGGTTACTAATTATTTGTGTGTGCTGAGAGGGGGTTACTAATTGGGTCTGCTTTTCCATTAGAAATTCCATTAGGTCCAGAAATCATAAAGTCCTGTTGTTTCCTATGTGGCTGGTTAGCGAAGGTAGAAAACGGGATAATTCTCCCTGTTGGGCTGTTTTAAAAACATGTTTTAGAAATATGGTCAAGTTCCTTGTTTAAGGAAAGTCTCCTTCTTTTGATTTCGAGAAACAAAATTAAGTATTTGAAAGTATTAAGTATTTGACAGGCAGTCAATTAGAGGAGAAGTAGTTGTTTCCGTTGGCAGTAGACGATAGGACTTGCTATAATGAGTTTAAATGATGGACAGAAAGATACCAGCTGGAAATTAGGAACTTTTTTTTTACAGTAAGAGTTTTTTACAGTAATGGAGAAATTATTAATGCCCCGTCCCCAGAATGCTCGGCCACGCCCCCGTCGTGTCCCGCACAGCCCCATTGGCGCTACGCCACTGTTTGAATCCCACCACCATGGGAACCTGTTACTAAAATTTTTGGATCCCACCACTGAACATGATGTTATGTTTGTCTTTCAGGTGTTCCCCAAAGCTGAGGAAAATGTCTTACCAGCAGTCTGAGCAATGCAAGCAACCTCCAGTTTGCCCACCAGCAACTTGTGTGACTCCAGATCAGCCTTCAGTATGTTCTAAGCCCTACCAGCCTCCAACATGCCATGGCTCTGGTGGCAGCACGTGCCAAGAAGTTGGTGGCAGTGATTGCCGATCAGCAAGTCCCTGCCATGAGTCCACTGGAAACCTATCCCAATGTCCATCAAGCAAAGACGATGAGCACTGGAAACATCATGGTCACCAACAGCCGAAGCAATGCTAACCTCCACAGAAGAGTCTGTCATCAAGATATGAAAGCATATGAATAAATGCTCCTGATGTTAATTTCCTGATTCAGAGTCTCTTTCTCTTGACTTCTTCTTTGCATTATATGCAGAGTATCTGGGACTGGGAAGATAAAATGGAGGGGAGGAGAATGAGATATGGTGTTTTGGGTCCCCATTGGGGAGAAAGATGGGATATAAGTGTAATCAACAAATAGCATGCCACCTTATACTGATAAGGTAGGCATGTGGCTGGAGGTCATACCACAAAAATCTGGTAGGTCACTAAGGCTGATTTCGCATGGGCTAAAAACAGCGGTGTGAAAACAGTGTGAAAACAGTATAAACCCTTTTACACGGTTTTAAACCCTTTTACACCATTTTCACACCATTTTCACACTGCTGTTTTTGGCCCATGCGGAATCAGCCTAAGATATTATTGAACTTTGAGTCCAGTAGCAGTGTAGACAGCAAAAAGAGACCAACATGGACAACTTTCCTGAGGGTCTTCCAAGGTTTTTTTTTTAATGGGGGTGGTGTCTGTGGGGTTTTTGCCCCGCAGATTTCCAGATTTGATTTGACTGGTGGTGCAGATTTCTTTAAAAAAAAAACTCCTTTGGTGGTAGCTGCTACAGTTCCACCAAAAATCTCCTCTGTGCTGAAGGAAAGTTGTGGCATTCATTTAGTGACTGACTGTAGCTCCTATGGCAGACATTTTGTGGCAACTATTTTGTTACTGTGCCCAAAATGCTATTTTCTGAATTCCCAAGAGTTTTTTTTAAACAATATGTTAATGTTTTAAAGTGTTCTGTTAATGTTCTGCCCCCCCAAATGAATCTATTTTGGTGCCCTGTACTTGGCTAGGACAGAGTGGGAGAGACACAAGCCAGGTTCAACAGTTCTTACAATAGGTTTATTGCTTGAGAGAATCAAGACCCTAACTCCTCCCTTGGGTCTATCTAATCAGAGTACTAGAACAGGTTTGAAGCTGTAGACTGTGTCTTCTCTTGGTTGCTTTCAAGAAAGTCCACTGTGCCTTGCTTCCTTTCAGTTCTTTCAGTCTTTGTCTAGATCTAATTACTGTTAAACTTAACTTGTGCTCTTTGGACCATCATATAATAATATGAACGTCACGAATATTCCGGTTTCCAACTACCCTTGGCACCTCACTCTGACTGACTGACTAGAACTAAAACAGGGGATTGCTGGGTAAAGAAAGGCAACTGCCTATTGGGAAATGTCTTAAAGGGACAGGGCTAACTAAAATACCCTCCCTTAGAAGACTTAACAAAGAACTAAAACCATGCATTTCCTGGAACATCTTTGTAGTATAATGCTACACAGAGGGGTCAAGGTCCAGGAAATGGCGGATTAATATACAAATATTATCTGTCATCTTTTTGTGGGAAAGAGTATTGTAGTGGGACAAATAACCTCACTTCCCAACATTTTGTGGTTGCCTCTGCCTCAGGCAAAAATAATATAATGGGGGGGGCATGGATGGTTTTGAGGGGGTATGTGCAGGCATGCATCATGGTGGGGGGCACTGAAAATGTTGTAGAAATTTTTTTGGTAATTTATGCAGAAAGGGCCATTCTTAGAATCAGCTGGGTAGAATTGTGGGTCTCTGCTTGGAGTATTAGAGGAAGTCAAGCAAGGATTTGGTAACGCCGGTGAATGTTTTGCAGTGACTGGCAAACAACTCTGGCTCAGATTCCAGGGAATTTCAAGACATTGTTGATGCACACAACCCTTCCCCCCCTGCTGCCCATGTTGAGCTTTCAAAAAGTTAGATAACAATGATACATTGGCATATAATAGTTCTGCTCACAAATTGCCTCTGTCTCATGTGAGAGTCATTTTTTATTTGGCTCTGCCTCCTGGAGCAGCTTTTCTGTGGTCAACCATTTCCTGTGGAAGCCAAACTGCAGGGCATAAGGCTGAAGCCTTCCCTTGATGTTGCTTCTGAGCACTTTTACACAGAGGTTGACTGCTTTTGAACATGGAGGTTTCCTTCAGTCACCATGATTAGGAGTCACTGACCGATGTCTCCTCCACGAATCTGTCTAATCACTTTTGAAATCCATCTCTGCCGGTGGCAGAGGAGCCCAATCTCTGTGCATAGACAAAATGTGTGGAGCTGCCATTCAGCTTCGTGCTAAGCAAAACATATCAGGAGTGATCAGAACTGCATTGAGCAGTGATGCTATCTCTAGGAGGCAGAACGGTATGAATTTTCCCATGGGTTCTACCTCGGCCTCCGCTTTGCTGAAGCAAGGGTAACCTCTCAGCTGCTGTTATGTCCAGGGTGCGCTACTCTCGGAAGCCTCATCGCACTCCGCGCTGCGCCAAAAGGGTTTACTTTCTTAACATATAACATATAACATCAACATTAAGGCGCCAAGCACTTCAAGATGCATGCTGAGGTTGCATTTTCAAGTCCTTATATTTACAGTCTACTGGAAGCTGGGCGCAAGCTGCGTTGTCGCCATCGTAGTGGGGAGGCGCTGGAGACTCCCAGGCTTACTTAAGCGCAGGATTCAACAAGGTGAAGGTTTTGGGAGAACTCTCGCCCGTTACATCTCCAGGAGGAACTCCTGAATTCAAACTCCAACATTTGATGGGTACCAAGCTCCAATGAAACCAACACCATTTCTAAATTATATTGCAGTTACCTTAACAAGGTGTTAAGGGCTTATACAACCAAGGTCCGAGTCTGGTAGCCTTGTCTCCTCCAACTACATGAGGTCTCCTGCAGCCTCTTGCTGCTTTGAGTCTCCACCCCTTACTGGGTCAACCCATTCTGAGCATGGGGGTTACACCAGCACCATTTAAATTAATTCCTACTGCACAATTCCTGTTAGCCTTAACTGTCACAAACCTTAGCTAGATTGTAAATATTAACAACGGTGCCCCCTTTGTCAGATTTCCAAAGTTGCTCACAGTCCCAAAAAGGTTATGGACCCCTGATCTAGCCGTGTGAATCCTGCACTCACCAATGAGTCCCTCCATTCCCATTCCTTTAGCCACTTTGACTAGGAAAAGTTGACTGGGGAAGGGCTTTCCTGCACAATTCATTTGAAACATCTCGAAGCAGGAAACAAAACATTTCCCCACGGAGTTTTGCACTGTTTTTTTTAATCCCAAAACGTTTTATTGCCAGCTTCAAAATGTTTTAAATGAATCATCTTTTGAAATGGTTCTTGGGCTGAAACGTTTTGAAAACAACTTCAGTGGCTGTGCGATCGATTGACTACATTTTCCACACTTTGGTTCCTTGAACTTTCCCCTCAGCACCATTTTCTGAGCTCACTCAGTTCTCCCCCACCTGTTTATATGCAACGTTTTTCTGTTTGTGCTTATATTTCTTGGGGGCGGGGGCTGGTCAGTCTTCAAAGCATCGCGTATACAAGGAGTATAGAATACAACATGAAGCTGTGAAGCATCCATCCATCCATCCATCCATCCATCCATCCATCCATCCATCCATCCATCCATCCATCCATCCATCCATCCATCCATCCATCCATCCATCCATCCATCCATCCATCCATCCATCCATCCATCCATCCAGGGCAGTGAACAGCAAGCATAAATAGAGCACAATAAAATCAAGGCTAAAATAAGTTAAATATTAATTAATTTGGCTCTATATAAAATAAACCCCACCCCATTAAAACGCAGCGCACTAAATCAGCATAACAGATGGCACCTACACTCAAATCTCCTGAATTGAAGCATCAATTCAATCCTGAACTCAAAAAGAGGGGAGGGAATCACGTAACTGTGGCCAGAAATCGCTTCAAGGGGGTGAGTGCGAACAAAAGGGTGTGTTTGTGTGAAAATGTTTTACAGATATTTTATAAACATTTTAGGATATTTGTGCACAAAGGGCCAGAGGCTTTCAAGAGCGGAGACTATTCAGAAAATAGTGGTTTAGCAGGTTAGGGTGGATTATGTTTGTGGAAATTGGAAGACTTCTGTTTCCCAGAAAAGGAGGAGGAGGGTTGTTGAGGACACACATAAAATGTGCCGTGAACTTCCAGCTAAAACATTCTTCTCGCAATGGTGGGTCATTTGGGATGCCGGCCTCCAACTGGGATTTGGGAATCCCCCAGAATGACAGCCCGTCTCCAGACTACAGAGATCCGTTCCCCTGGGGAAAACAGATGCTTTGAAGAGTGGCTTCTACAGCATGGTGTCCTCCCTAGGGACGGAGCATCTTCAACTCTCCAAGAATTTCCCAAACTGCATCTAACAACCCAACCCTCCCGTTGGTGGACAGGAAGGACCTGGTAACCCTACTGGTAATTTTGGTGAGTTTTCTTTCTTTATTTAGTCAATCAATCAAGCCTTTATTGGCATAGCAAATAATAAAATAACTGCAGCAAGAGGAAACTGGCAAAAACATGGATATACAGAGCAAAGGATAAAATGTTAAGTATCAATTTGCTGCTGGCTTTTGATGATTTCCAAGAGGAAGTCCGCCACTATCACACAGAAGGAAGGATCTGGATTATTCAGCAAGTAGTGCAATCTAAATAAATCGGGCAGATCAATTGAGAATATGGGAATTCACATACTTGGATCTGATTTCCTTGATTCTGGGACGGTATAATAATTGGTGGGCCAAAGATTTAACTAAGCCAGCATTACATGGGCACAATCTATTAGACTTTTCTTGTTTGTTAAATACACCATGTAACAAGGTGGAGGGCATGACATTGAACCCGGTGAACATTATAGATTGTTTATTTGGTCCCTACATCACCTGTTTTTCATAGCAAGTCACAGTAGATATCATTGGGTTGACCTGGCCTCCATGGACTGACTTCTGTGCAGTGAGAAAGAAAGTAAGTTGCTGGTCCACGGAGGGCAGGCCAACCCAATGTTTTCCAGTAGGTGGCAGACCCATCTTCTGAACAGCTAAGATTATCTTCTGTGTGGCTACAAAGCTAGTGTCTTGATTTTTTCTTTAAAAAAAGAAAACTATATCTTGCTGGAATCAGCAGGATTAGCGGCGTACAACTGTACTTTTTCGGCTGAAAAGGCACCCAGGGTCGGAGCCTGTGGAGCAAATGCCAGGCTACCTTCAGCAAATGAAGGCAGGGACAATCAGAGTATGCGATAATAAACTATGCTTGGTAAGAGGAGTGTTTTTTTTTCCGCTTCCTCTGCCCCCTCCCTCAGAGTTTCAGTGCTTCCTCGTTGAGACACATTAATACACTTCCGTCTTTTCTCCATTCAGTTTCCATTATCCTTTTAGTAGCTTGAAATAAAAACTTGCAGCCTGAGTTTACAGCTGCCTGATGAACTATACTTCCCAGGAGACCTTGTGAGCCCCAAGGTCTCCTGGGAACTGTAGTTCCTCAGGCAGTTTTCCCCCTAAACTGTAACTAGGCCGCTTTTTTCAGCCTCAAAAAGTACTACGAAAAGAAAAGGAACGTAGGTAAGTGTGGGAAGGGGGTTGGAGTGTGTGTGTGTGTGTGCCACGAAAGGGGGGGGCGCTGCGGGGAAGTCAGGGGGAAAGGGGGAGGGGCCAGAGGGTGATTCTGCGCCCCCAGGCGTGCACCCGGTGCACTACGCACCCCCCTCTCCCTTGGCCCTCCACCACTGGGGACAATCCCTTCAGCTGTATACAAAATGTTGGGCGCAAGCGGAGGGTGAAAATGGCCGGAGAACAAAGCAGTTGGATGGGAAACATAAGATGACTCCTGAGCTGCACATTCCTCACAGCTAGGCAGGAGACGTCTTGCTGGCCACTTAGGGGGAAAAACTGCATTTTGAAGTGTTTTTTATAAAGACGTATTGAGCAGAAATAAGACATCCTAAGGACATCTTGAGGAAAAGGCTGCACAGAGTCCTTTCTCAGGACGCTTTTTAATGCATCCTCAGGATGTCTTATTTCAGCTGTGCAGAACAGACCAATGTGCCTAAACTTAACTTTATTGTTAACTTCTCTATCCCTATCAGTAGCAACCAGCCAGACCTAGTTGGGTGCTATCAACTGGGTGGTATCAAGACACCCAGAGGTGCTGCTGAGCCTGATGAGTTCTTCCTCAGAGACCAAACCAGCCCTCCATTTTACCAGCAAAACCAAACTTAGAATGACATGGTTTCTAGCAACTGCCACAGACGTGGTTGCCAACCTCCAGACGGTAAGACACTAGAAAAATGGGAGTAGCGCAACTAGCAAGCTGCTACTTATAATGAAGTTCTATCCCCGCCCCCCCAGCCAAAGGGCACCTGAATAGAATTGTTTCGTAAATCTTTATGTATGTATGTATGTATGTATGTATGTATGTATGTATGTATGTATGTATGTATGTATGTATGTGCATATTTTTTGTATTTCAAGATTCCTTCTTGGTAACACAAGGCTCATGTCTCAAGCTCGCTGATTCCCAGATGAGAAAGAAATTATAGTCCGAATAAGAGCATCTATCCAGCAGCAGTGGCGTAGGAGGTTAAGAGCTCGTGTGTTTAATCTGGAGGAACCGGGTTTGATTCCCAGCTCTGCCGCCTGAGCTGTGGAGGCTTATCTGGGGAATTCAGATCAGCCTGTACACTCCCACACACGCCAGCTGGGTGACCTTGGGCTAGTCACAGCTTCTCGGAGCTCTCTCAGCCCCACCTACCTCACAAGGTGTTTGTTGTGAGGGGGGAAGGGCAAGGAGATTGTAAACCCCTTTGAGTCTCCTGCAGGAGAGAAAGGGGAGATATAAATCCAAACTCCACCTCCTCCTCCTCCTCCTCCTTTTCTTCTTCTTCTTCTTCTTCTTCTTCTTCTTCTTCTTCTTCTTCTTCTTCTTCTTCTTCTTCTTCTTCTTCTTCTTCTTCTTCTTCTTCTTCTTCTTCTTCTTCTATCAAATGTATCCATCAGACTGAATAAGCCTTCCGGCAAAACGCTGGAGTAACGGGCTTGTGTCAGGACCCCGGAGTGCTATACCAAGATGATTCCAGAAACTGAAAGCAAACCTTATTTTAAGATATATCTGTATGTCTGTAGGGGATTGATGAGAGTTTTTGTGTACATACAAGGATTTAGGTACATGGAAATTATCAAGAAGCAAAACACGCATACATGAAGGTGAACTGTGAAGCAATTTTATCCACGTTCCTTTTTTGCACCTGCATAGGATCTCCTAGGAGTATAACTGATCCCCAGGCAACAAAGATTAAACTCCCCTGTAGAAAATGGGCAATTCGAAAGGCAGAATCTATGGCATTATATCCCACTGAAATTCCTCCCCGAACCCTGACTTCAGGCTCCAACCCCCGCCCCCTTCAATCTCCAGGTGTTTCTCAACCTGCAACCCTAGTCATGTCAGGCTTCCTGATACAGGAAGATAACAGATGTTTCTTTTATTGTTTGGGTTGTGAGATTCCACCTTATTTTTTAAAACCTTGGGGCCCTTTAGGTTTGTAGAAAGATCTGTCTTGCCTGGTCATAGCTCCAGTCACTGGACTGAAGTATCCTCAGGTTTGGCTGATTTTGCTATTAAGATACGGACAAGTGGGGACCCACCAGAAACTCGTGGGGAGGGGGGGGAATTCCCCCACCTTTGTTTCCATTTCTCCCCCTGCCTCTCAGTCTTAAATAATCATGCCACCCCTTCTCCTAATGTCTCCACCAGGCCTGCAACTTGCTGTGCCCTTTACCCCCTTACTGTCTCTTTCACTCTTCCTAAGCCCCATCTATCTCTTTCTCCACACCAACCACCTCCTTTCTCGCTTTCCCCCGTGCTAATCCTTTTTTCTCTAAGTCTCCCCCATACCAATCCCCTTCTTTCTCTTTCTTATTCCCCCAGTCAATCCCTTCCTTTTTTATTCACCCCACCAATGTCCCTCCTTTCTCTTTTCCCTCATTCCAATCACTCTTCTTCCTCTTCCTCCTCATCCAATCCAGTTTCTCACTCACACACCCCAATGCCACCCCTTCTTTTTCTCCACCTATGCCAGTCTCTCTTATTACTCTTTCTCTGGCTCATTCCGCACAAGCAGAATAATGCACTTTCAAACTGTTTTCAGTGCTCTTTGAAGCTGTGCGGAATGGCAAAATCCACTTGCAAACAGTTGTGAAAGTGGTTTGAAAACGCATTATTTTGCGTGTGTGGAAGGGACCCCTGTCCCACAGCAATCCTTCTTTTTTCTTTCTCCTTCCCCCCAAACAATCACCCTTTTCGACTTCTCTTCCCCCGGTAATCCACCTTCTTTCACTTTCTCTCCCCCAACCAATCCCCCATTTTTCTCTTTTGCCCACACCAATAACGCTTCTGTTTCTCCCCCATGTGCATCCACCTTTTTTCTCTCTCCCAACACACCGATCTCCCTTCTTTCTCTTTCTCTTTCTCCCCATCCCCACCTCCTCCTTCTCCACCAGCCTACCCCTCTTCTTTCTCTTTCTTCCCCATATTAATCCTCCCTCTTTCTCCCCCGTCCTGTGCCAGCCCCCTTCTTCTTATCACTTTTCTGAGGCAATCCTCTTCTTTCCTTTTCATTCTCACAGCCAATCCCCCTTCTTTCTCTTTCTTCCCCACCGGCCTACCCTCTTCTTTCTCTTTTGGCCCTATGCTAATCCTCCTTTTCTTTCACTCCCCCATGCCAATCCCTCTTCTTTCTTTCTTTCTTTCTTTCTTTCTTTCTTTCTTTCTTTCTTTCCTTCCTTCCTTCCTTCCTTCCTTCCTTCCTTCCTTCCTTCCTTCCTTCCTTCCTTCTCAGTCAACCCCTTTCTTTCTCTTTCTCTCTCTCAGGCATTCCCCCTTCTTTCTCTCTCTCTCTCAGGCAATCCCCTTTCTTTCTCTTTCTCTCTCTCAGCCAATCCCCCTTCTTTCTCTTTCTCTCTCTCAGGCAATTCCCCCCCTCGCTCTCTCAGCCAATCCCCCTTCTTTCTTATTCTCCCTCTCAGCCAATCCCCCTTCTTTCTTTCTCTCCTCCCAGCCAATCTTTGAGTCATCCAATGCCACTTCAAAGTTTTCCTGAGAAGTGACGTTGTGGTGCAGACAATACACCTGTGTCCCCACCCCTGACGCTCCCACTGTATGCTCCCTGTGGAAGGCTTCCCACCATAGCCCTACCTCCCCCCCAGATTTCACACATCAAAAGTTTGTAGCTTTGACTTTCTCGTTTATTTCTGAAGTTCAGAGTCACAGTAATAGGAGTTAGCAGCCTAACTCTAGGGAAAAAAAATACAGATAGATTACATTCATTAAGGCTACATCATCAGCATTTCTGTGGTTCAGTATTATGAAAGAGTATTTCTTGATTCGGTGTGACAAATAAAATATTTCCTCAGCAGTCATCAGATGGAAGTTATCAAGCAACATCACTTGTGTTCCCATAAAGATCTTAATTAAATTCGCCCTGGCCTCTTGGGAAGCAAACACATTCCGAAGCGTTCCCGTGTTTCTCTCGTTGAGGAGCTCTGATAAAATCACGCTTTCTGACCAACATCTTTAATGGGAAAGCGGAGGTGGTGGTTGTTTTCTCCATCCTCTCCTTGAATCCGAACAATTGGTAGAGCTTACAATTTGCGGGAAAGATGGAGGCTGAACAGAGAATGCTATGCGTGCGAAAAGCTGGCCAACTCGCAGACAGTGGAGAGAATTGCTAGAAGGGGCTGTGGAAATGTGCCCCCTCCAAATAATACTAGTTGTATCAGAGCTCTTCTTGGTTTACTTGAAATCCCTTGGGCACTTCCTCAAGAGAGAGCCTTCGATTTGAAATAATACCTTTGTCAAAAATCAGTGGCAGATTTGCTGGCCATTGACAGCTGCTCTCTAAATAAGCAGTGTGGTGTAGTGGTTAAGAGCAGTGGACTCTAACCTGGAGAGCCAGGTTTGATTCCCCGCTCCTCCATATGAGCGGTAGACTCTTATCTGGTGAACTGGATTTTGTTTCCCTGCCCCTACGTCTAAATCCTGCTGGGTGACCTTGGGCCAGTCAAAATTCTTTAGAACTCTCTCATCGAATCATAGAGTTGGAAGAGACCACAAGGGACATCAAATCCAACCCATTGTCATGTAGGAACACTCTCAGCCCCATCTACCTCACAAGGTGTCTACTGTGGGGAGAGGAAGGGAAAGGAGTGTGTAAGCCACTTGGAGACTCCTCACAGGAGAGAAAGGCCAGGGATATATCCAAACTCCTTTTCTTCTTCATAATAGTCACACTTTTTTATCCATGCAAATTGGAAAAACTGAATATGCCACGCATCACAGTGAGGTTCAAGCTGTGATTTTATTGGAACCAGGGGGGTGGGTGGGTGTCAGGAAATTCATTGAACCATAAGGGTCCGTTCTCCTTCCCTGTGAAATGATATCCTGTTTGAAGAACTAGGAGATAGATAGTATGCTCATTAAGTTACAATAAATATTACCGTTTGATGGGTGCAAGGGAGGAAAGTAAGAGTTCACTGCATCTTCATGCCAGCAGGCTATCCCCAAACGACCTCAACCCAGGAGGAAGATCAAAACCAATGCAAACTCGGTCATGTAAACTCAATTCTCTCATACAACTGGCACGGAGCGTGATCATGCAGTATTACACATTTTTTTTTCAAAAATAAAGCATTTAAATGAATAAGTGGACGAGGTATGCTGCAAGCCAAATATGTAGAACATATGGATTTTTTGCCTTCCGATGTCGGTTTTTGTCTTCTGTGCTTACTTATTCTGGAGGGGCCATGGGGACGTTTGCTTCCTTTGCTGTTGGTCAGCTGGGGGTGGGCATTTTGCTTCAGTTGATTTCACACATGGGCATGGGGCTGGGGTAGCCACTACAGGTGGTGCTTTGGTTGGTGCCTTCTCCTGAGCAGCTTGGGGCTCCTTGCTTGGTTCCTGAGTAGTCTGGGGCTCCTTGCTTGGTTCCTGAGCAATTTGGGGCTCCTTGATTGGTACCTTCTCCTGAGCAGCTTGGGGCTCCTGGATTGGTACCTTCTCCTGAGCAGCTTGAGACTGCTTGCTTGGTTCCTGAGCAGCTTGGGACTGCTTGCTTGGTTCCTGAGCAGCTTGGGACTGCTTGCTTGGTTCCTGAGCAGCTTGGGACTGTTTGCTTGGTTCCTGAGCAGCAGTTTGGGGCTCCTTGATTGGGGATTTCTCTTGAGCAGTTTGCTCCGGAGCCTTTACCGCTTCCTTGCTCGGATGCTGCTTTTCTGCACTTTGGGTGGGGACAACTGCAACAGGGGGCTTCTTGCACGATTTTTTCTCCTGGTGGCTTGGCAACGGAGTGACCTCCACTGGGATTTCTTTGCGTGTCCCCTTGTCTTTGGAAGGCTCCGACTGGTGGTCTTGAACAGCCACAACTGGTGGTTGCTTGGGTGGTTGCTTCACCTGAGGGACAGCCTCAACTTGGGGCTCTTTGCTCGTCTGCTTCTCCTGAGGAACTGGCTCCGCTACCTTTTCCGGCTCCTTGCCTTGTTTGGAGGTCTCCGGTGGCAAACTGGTCGCTTGCTTGGCCTGCTGCTGGTTGTTGGAGGAAGCCATCTTGACTGACCTTTCACTGTATGAAGCCTGGAAGTATCAGAAAAAAGTTTCACGTGTCAGTGACAATCTCCCATGCCAAATTTTCACAGACAACCAACTAGACATCAACACCAAGCACTCAACGTATGTTTAAAAGTGATTCTTGCAAAGGGACCATCAAAACATGAGTCTGATAAGCGGCAATTGTATTTTTTTATTTGTGGCTGAATCAGTTACTTAAATAATGGTCGAATCCCCACTCCCGTCTTAGCCAGGTTTCAGAACACAAACTAACCAGGTTTGAGGGACGACCTCCC